>NC_041389.1:61270579-61316305 GCF_002162155.2 Triticum dicoccoides | reverse complement strand
AGGGTCGAGGGTTCGAGGGTCGTCGAGGGGCCGAGGGTTCGAGGGTCGAGGGTCGTAGAGGGGCCGAGGGTCGAGGATCGCCAAGGGTGTCGAGGGTTCGAGGGTCGAGGGTCGTCAAGGGGTCGGCGGTCGAGGATTGCCGAGGGGTCGAGAGGTTGCCTAGTGTCAAAGTATTGAAGAAATCCATGGCTTCATCATTAGCCGGAAGTAACTAGGGCATGATGGTATGAAGTTCCGCATTCTGTTCTGGAACGGAGTCTCGGATAGAATGATTCGCCTTTTGGTACAAATTCCAGCAAAGGCCTTCCAAATAGCGATATTCGGAAGGATCTTGTTGAACTTTGTACCAAAAAGCGAATTATCCTATCTGGGGCTCCGTTCCAGAACAACTTTGAAGCACTTCGTACCATCAGGCGCATGTTACTTTCGCCTAATGATGATGACATGGTTTTATTGAATCCTTTGACACTAGAAAAACGTGACATGAGGGGGTCGAGGATCGGGAACTAGTTTCGAGGGTTCGAGGGTTGTCGAGGGTTCGAGGGTCGAGGGTCGAGGATCTCCGAGGGGTCGACAGGTTGCCTAGTGTCAAAGTATTGAAGAAATACATGGCTTCATCATTAGCCGGAGTAACCTGGGCATGATGGTACGAAGCTCTCCAAAGTTATTCTGGAACGGAGTCCCGGATAGGATAATTCGTATTTTTTTATGAATTATCCTATTCGGGACTCCGTTCCAGAACAACTTTGGAGAACTTCATACCACCATGCGCCTGTTACTTTCGCCTAATGATGAAGACATTGTTTTGTTGAATCCTTTGACACTAGACAATTTTCTGCACATCCAGAATGGTGCCATTTTGTTAAATCCCTTGTCGGTCCGGACGTTGGACAATCATGAGAGAGGCGGTCCGGCCCAAACCCTAGAAGCGCTGCCGAGGCCACCCAAATTTACCAAGTTAAAAGAGCGTAGTTGCCGAGGCCACCCTGAACCCTATAAGCGTTGCCGAGGCCACCCCAAACCCTAGAGAAGCGTCGAGGCCACTAATATGATTCCTTGTTGTGATTAGCTAGCTAGGTCTACGTTTGCCTCTAATATATCCACCTGCTTTCATGTTTGTATAATAATTGCCATGTTGTAATATTTGTAGAAACAATGGAGCACGAACGAGACGAGGAAGCAGAACAAGTGTTGGGGGACATAATCGCAGGCGGAGCTGATGTCTTGTCGTATCTTAACGACAGCGATGGTCTGGAAGGACAGGGTGAAGAAGCAGGCTACGGTGATCAAACAATGGAGGAGGAGGGACATGATTATGATGGCTCCGGTGACCGAATGCCAGTGGAAGAAGGAAACCCTGATGACGGCTCCGGTGACCGAACGGAGGAGGGAGCTATTGCAAAGTACAGCGAGGTATATATATTAATTAAGCCTGTGCTGACTAGCTAATTAATGCATTAATTGTTTTGGTATGTACATATATTAACTCTTCTTTCTTCTTTTATAGCCCTCTGGATTGAACCAAACTTCGGTAACGAGACGAGGCCCAAAGAAAAGGTTGCGCCAGGATGAAAGGTTCACGATCACAGAAATCGCACGCAATGGCCAACCGATTGCACCCATCCGGACCAAGGAAGCATTTTCTGCTCAGTGCGGGGTTCTTGTTAGGGACATCATCCCGATCAGCATCCATCAATGGTATAAGCCTAAGGAGGAAGACCCTCAGGTGTCTTATGTCAACGATAGGAAGAAAGATGATCTTTAGACCGAGCTGAAGGCAAATTTCAGCCTACTACCAGAGGAGGATCTAGAGAAGCCAGTTATAGAGCCATTGGTCAAGGCTCATGCTCTTAAGAAGATGGCGGATCTATTCAGGAGGTGGAAGAATGAGCTGAAAACAAAGTTTGTCGACAAAGACAAGACTCCAAAATTCACCGGCTGGTTTGAGAAGATCAGAGATCACTGGCCCGCATTTGTGGCCCACAAGACATCGGACAAGAGTAAGATGTCAGCGACAAACAAGATAAATGCTGCGAAGAAGGATCTTCACCATCGCACGGGGTCAGGTGGCTACTTCAAAGCCTGACCATTGTGGGACAAGGCTGAGAATGACCTGCTTGATAAAGGGGTCGAACCAGAGACGTTCAACAGGCCAGACCATTCAAGGACTTGGTTCTTTGGGGTTGGGGAACCTTGGATCCTAAAACAGGGAAGTGCGTTTGGACAAACGAGCAACTGCGAATACCCGTCATGAAGCTTCAGGAGTATATCGCCGCAGCGCAGGAAGGGACATTCGTTCCCGACAGAGAGAACGGCATGCTCACAATGGCCCTCGGGAATCCTGAGCACCCTGGACAGACATGAGGCATGCCAGGATCCATTTCATGGAAGGATGGGTTTCCTGACGCAGACGGTTACAAAGGCAGGGAGAGGAAGAAGAAAGTGGACCAGACCCAACTGCGGGCGCTGCATGCAAGTGTACAAGCGCTAGAGGAACGAGACGTAGTTCGTAGCAAGCAACCTGCCGAAGCTACCCCCAAAGCTACCCTGCCATCTCAGTGAAGAAGCAGCATGGCTTCCACCGAGCTGCTTCAGGAGCGTGTCTTCACGGCTCCTGCTAGCTACCCCGTGGATGCTATCACGGAGTCTCAACATTGCCACCTTATGACGCAATGGCAGAACTTCAAAGTCAAGGCAGCTGTCGGCTCTGTTCGACCTCCTGAACCCGGCGCAACTTTTCACTGCCGTTCAATTCTAGAAGTATATGCTAGGGTGGCGGTGGACGAAATAACGGAGGGATTTGAGGACCTTGAGCTTGACCACCCTACCGGTGAAGGGGAAACTCGGCTGGGTTCTGCTCTGAAGACTCCATGCCTATGGCGGAAGGAGCTCATCAACCTTCCGAACTGGACGCCTCTGCCTCCTCCTCCTCCTCCTCCTCCGATGAGTCAGGGCACTTCGCCTCCTCCTCTGCTTCCTCCTTCGGCGAATGATCAGGTCACTCAGCCTCCTTCTCCGGCGTGTGGCGGCACTCCGCCTCCTTCTCCGCCTGTGTTGGCGCACCCGAGCAGCCAGCCTCCTCCTTCTCCGCCTTGTCAGGAAGGGCGGAAGATACCCGCTGCCGCTTCGGCTGCTCTATCGCGTCGTAGTCCTTCTCCTCCGCCTCGTAAGCAAGGAAAGAAGACAGCTGCAACCGCTCCATCTGCTCCAGTGTCAAGCAGTACAGCCAGAGGCGGGAGGCAATACATATTCGGTCCATCTCTCAAGCCTCTAGAGAAGTTACCATACGAGAGGAGCACCGAGGAAAATGCGAAGATTTGTAAAGCCAAAGTGAAGGACTTCTTTGAAGCAGTGAAAGCAGAGAAACATCCACTTCCAGAGGAGAAGATAGATCCGGTGAAAGCGAAGCCCACTATCGATGCCCTGAAGAGACCACCACCTTCTCTGCCGCAATCCAACTATGATCGCATTATTGAAAGGTCATTTATCGAAGCGGATCGGTCGGGAAGTACTATCAGTGATTGAAGGTTAGCAGAACGATGAGCTGGGAAAAAAATTGCCCAGCTCGGCGAACAAGCGAACCAATCGTGCCCCCCGCTCAAGGTGTCTAGCGATATCGTCGCTAATCATCCGGAGATTTTGCCCAATACCAATCTTGGAGATTACCTACCCGACGATGTACATTATGATACAATGGAGGTGGACAAACACAAATACCATTACGGGAAGCCTCTCGTCAAAGATGAAAGATCTCTAACAGCGATGATGCAAAGATTCCATGATTGGTACATGAAAACCTGCAAAGAGTCTGGGGGGAAGGATACTTTGACGCTGAGAGTTAAAGAGGAGCATGACCTCATTGGAATTGAATTGTTGTCTGTTCCATTTGAGGAGTTCTTCAACTTTTTCAATCAAAAGGCCCTCGATAAATTAACGGTCACTTTCTACTGTGTGTAAGTACTACTTCTGTCATTAAGTCTCTATATATAGCTCAGCTCTTTCATTGCATGTATATATAATTATCCTCACTATATTATGCAGATTGAAGATCGCCGAATTGAAGAAAAGACAAATCGTTGGTATTGGGTTCATTAACACAAATCTCATAGATGAATATACGGTTGAATTTCATGCCAAAGATACTGAGGCCAACTTGCTTCGATCGTTGGAAGTAAATCAAAACAAAGCTATAATACTCTTTCCTAGTGTTACTGTCTTGTGCATATTCGGTTTCCCTTATTAGTCGAGGTTATAGTAATGTAATTGATGATTTATGCATGTGTGTGCAGGTTCCATTATATTCTCCTAGAGATTAAGCTTGAGCATGGACTAGTAACCGTCTTAGAGTCGAGACGAAAAGATCCCCAGGAGTATGCGGACATGACTGAAATGCTCGAGAAGTAAGTTAAATCGATCATTATCGCACCATATCGACAACTTTGTTCATTTCCTGATATCAAGTAATTGTTTTCTTTGTCTGGAAGGGTTTGCAAAAAATTCACCGCAAAAGCTCCGGGACTACCGAGGAAGCTGCAATTTACACACCCGAAAGTAAGTACTACTAGCTAGTTCCGCGCATCTCCTAGTGATTCAAGCGCTAGTTTCATCACTACCATTTAGCATGCTTGCTTATCAGTTTGATTGACCTCTATTTCTTGTAAACTGGTTGTGGCAGGAAGCCGGGAATAATTACTGTGGATACTACGTTTGCGAGTCCATCCGCCACACGACCTATGAGCGGGGCTATTCTAACAAACAATATGAAGTGCGTAAGCAATAGTATTCACAATTTTATTTTATTACCATCATTTGTGTTAAGTTTCATTCATTCATATATATGTATTGACCCCCTTCTTCAAATTAGATGTTTCAGATGCGGGATGAACTCCTAGCACCAGATCGCATGCGAATAATTCAAGAGGAATTGGCGGGATTCTTTCTTGACCACGTGATCAATAAAGACGGAGAATAACATGTGGAAGCTGAGTTCATATATAATTAGGGGATTATATTGTAAGAGATCTTATATTGTATATATGTAGCCAGGAGTGTCAGATAGATATACGAAAACTTGTTGTTCGACCAATCTCTCGAAGAAGGAGAGGTCGATATCACTTCTCTCTGTATGCATATGTTCATCATGACGATCTTTTGTACTTAATGGTTTCCTTCACTTGCTTACTAGCTAGCGTGTCGAGTCCTCTCTATATGTATAGTACGTAGCATCGACAAGGCATGGAGATAAGAGAGGACACTTCTCTCTATTAATCAGCTAGCTAACACAATATATGAAACACCTAAATTAACCCTACAAAACCCCCAAAACCCCCACCCCCCCCTTCAGAAAAAAACAAAAACCCCAGCCCCTGAACTACTAACGTGTGGTAGCTTATTTGTCCCGGTTGGTGCTACCAACCGGGACCAAAGGCCCTCCTGCCTGGGCTAGCCGCAGCGGCCACATGGAGGCCCATCTGTCCTGGTTGGTATAAGAACCGGGACTAAAGGTATAGGGCTTTAGTACCGACCCTTTAGTCCCGGTTCCCCAACCGGGATAAATGGGCCTTACCAACCGGGACAAATGGCCCTTTTTCTACTAGTGATAGCCCCGCCCACAGCCGGAGGACCATAACCGGGACCTCGATGATTCGAAGAGGATCCGGACATATTTGTAGAACTCAAGGAGGAAGTCTTCTACCAGGCGAACTGTGATGGCTCAGAAGTGGCCATCATGGCCGATTATCCTGGCCTCCTTCCTGCCTCATATGTAAGTAGTCATGAGACATCTCCTCCGAAAGAGCTTCCTCATTATGCCTGACCTACCACACTATCTCGTGCTCTAAAGGGGAGGCGCTCGGCTCGCCATGCCGCACCAGAGGCATCTCATAAGAGAGCGGCGCCCGCGCCGGGCGGGTCTTCGAAGAGGAAGGCGAATGACAACACGGCCGAGCCTTCATCACAGAGGTATGGCTTTAAATACACCCCCTGGCAGTCACGTCAAACTGTGACATTGTCCGCTCTGTTTTATCAGGAAGAGTGTTCGTCGGACTATGTCCGGGGATCCTACCGGTCGCACCTCCACCAATCAGGTTCCAGACCCTGCCTCTAGGGCGGGGCCTCACACGGGAGTGATGCTGGATTGTCCTCCTTCAGAGCATTCGGATATTGTATCCATCACGAACTCTGAAGTAGAGAGCGCCATGAATCATAGGCGTCGGAGGGCCTCTCTTCGCGACCCTGGCTTTACTAAAGAGGCATTCAATGCCTTCAGCTCGGCTGATGCGTACATCGAGCTGCTCAGGATGGGCTTGCGAGAGCCACTGACCAGCATTTGAAAGATATACGGGTAAGTACGCATTTTATAGATCTGGTAACCATATACTAGTAGCCCCCGAGACTTCAAGCAGTTGAAACAACTGATTAAAGGATCATTGTGTAATCAGGCACTCACGGAGAAGAACAAAATGTTGTCTTATGAGCTGGAAAAGTGTCAGACCCAGCTAGTTGTTGCTACCAACGAACTGCGGAAATCCAAGTAGGCACCGCCCGGTAATGTTCTCCTCCATCTAGAAAAATATAATCATATACCAGTAATGTTAATACTGTTGTATTTCCCATGGGAGGATCGTTAGATCAACTAAAAGAGGAACTAAAGGTTATGTAGGCGGGTAAACATCAGGCCAAAAAGCAACTGGCCACTGGCGAACGTGTGTTAACACGGACCAGGGATGATAAGAACAAGCTGCAGGATTCCAACACCCAGCTGGGCGAAGAGCTAAAAGACGTGCGAGCCCAGCTAGCGGACGTCGTAAAAGAGAACAGGAGGCTACGGGGCAGCATATTCGGTATGCTTTTGAACTTACCTTCATGTAGTGCGGTAAAGAAATGAGTTAATAGATTTATGTCTGCAGGTATGCTGACTGGCCAACCCAAAGAGGAAATGTCCAGATCTCAAGGCGCCAAGATTTATGAGTGATTCCAGTGAGCTTGGTATATGACCAAGTAAAGGTAGCCGCCAAGTTTTCACAATAGGATTGTAAACTAGACAGCCTGTTAGATGGTATAGAGGAAGAATTTTTTGAGTCCAAGTGACTATGTACTTCAATTGACAAATTTGTCCCTAGCCGAATTGTAAAACGATTGTCATGGCCGACCATTTCGCGTCGACCTCCGGGCCCAAAGGTGCGGAGTGTTTCCGAATACCGGACCGGCAATAAATACTGGGGCATGCATGGAAACAAGGCGTAGGGTTCATAATTGCTTGAACAGACAAGTTGTATTCGGCTAGCTATGTTATATTACTTATTGATTGTAAGAAACATCTTCCAGAGAAAATAGTTCCGTTAAGGGTTCCTTTCCATGGGTGAACATGCATTAGTGTGCATGCCCAAACTGTGATTCAAAAAATCGCAGTATACATAATATCTGGGTGTTCGTGGTGCAACAAAGATAAAACATCTTTAGTCCGCCGACCTATTATCCCCTTAAGAACTCTAGATTTTGGCTTCACCCAGTCTGAGGTACAAGGCCGGATGACCCGGCTGTAACAATCGCAGAGGTGCTCCCTTTATGCCCTAGCCGAACAAACGGGAACGTAGGGCATAAGCACAGGAGCCAGGCAACCCAGCTTGGCAAAAACTTAAGTCATAAAGGTGCATATAATGGCGAAGAAAAGGTATATATGATAAAAGGACACATATGTGGTGAGCTTGATGCTCGAAAAATGATAATGAGCTTCTGTAAAAGAAGCCCCCAGGTATTATGGGCGTATATATTTAAGGATGTGTCCCTCATAAGTGTGCGGTCTAGCCGCAAAAGAGCTATAAAGCTAAAGAAAAAAATTAAAGAGAGAGAAAATGGAAAAAAGGGGGAAAAGGAAAACAGAACAATGAGTCCGGCTCTAGGCGTAGAATCTTCGGAGTCTGGCAGCATTCCACGGGTTCGGCGCTAAGCGATTATCCGATGCATCACGCAGAGGGTACACACCTCCAGTGAGAACTTCATCTATAATGAAGGGACCTTCCCACTTGGGCTTGAGTTTGTCCTTTTTCTTTTCTGGCAAGTGTAGAACGAGTTCACAAACATTATAAGTCTTGGCCCGCACTTCTTTGCTTTGGTATCTGCGAGCTTGTTGTTTATAAAATGCGAAACGGGCTTTGGCAACGTCACGCTCCTCTTCCAGGGCATCTAGACTATCCTGCTGATCAAGCTTGGCTTCTCTCTCTTCGTACATGCGCACTCGAGGTGAGTCATGAATGATATCGCAGGGCAAAACAGCCTCCGCGCCGTACACCATGAAGAATGGTGTATAACCGGTAGTGCGATTGGGCATGGTCCGCAGCCCCTAGAGTACGGAGTCAAGCTCCTCGACCCAATGTTTGTCTGATTCTTTTAAAGACCGTACTAGTCTGGTCTTAATTCCTCTCATGATAAGACCATTAGCTCGTTCGAATTGACCATTTGTTTGGGGTGATAGACGGAGGCATAATCGAGCTTGATGCCCAGGTTAGCACACCAGGTTTTCACTTCGTCGGCTGTAAAGTTGGAGCCGTTATCGATGATGATGCTACGTGGGACACCGTAACGGTGTATGACATCGGATATAAAGTCTATCATTGGTCCGGCTTTGGCCGTTTTAACTGGTTTGGCCTCTATCCATTTAGTGAATTTATCTACCATGACCAGCAGATATTTTTTCTTATGGCTTCCCCCTTTAAGGGGTCCGGCCATATCAAGCCCCCAGACCGTGAAAGGCCAAGTAATGGGGATTGTTTGTAGGGTGGTAGGTGGCATATGGCTTTGATTGGCCAAAATCTGGCATCCCACACAATGTTGGACAAGGTCCTGTGCATCTGCTCGGGCCATCGGCCAAAAGAAACCGATACGGAAGGCTTTACTTACAAGAGCCTGAGCCGCAGCATGGTGACCGCCGAGACCAGCATGGATTTCGACCAGGAGCTGCCGTCCTTCTTCTTCGGAGATACATCTTTGAAGTATTCCAGTAGAGCTCTTCTTGTAGAGCTCCCCTTCATGAACCTTGTAGGCTTTTGAACGACGAACGATGCATCGAGCCTCATTCTGATCCTCAGGGAGCTCTCGCCTATTAAGGTAGGCCAAGAAGGGTTCGGTCCATGGGGAAATTACTGCCATTATTAGATGGGCCGATGGTGTTATTTCAGTGGCTGAGCCCCCGATGATATCGGTATTGTGTTCAGAATCTGGGGATATAATCGGATCTGGAATAGTGTTGCCGCTCTCATCCTGCCATACCACGGATGGCTTGAAGAGCCTTTCCAAAAAGATGTTAGGCGGGATGGGGTCACGCTTGGCGCCCATGCGAGCAAGGACATCTGCCGCTTGATTACTTTCTCGAGCCACATGACGAAACTAGAGACCCTCGAACCGAGATGATATTTTGAGTACAGCGTTACGATAAGTCGCCATCTTCGGATCTTTGGCGTCGAAGTCTCTGTTTATTTGGGATATTGCAACATTTGAATTCCCGTGCACCTCCAGGTGTTGTATGCCCATGGAGACAGCCATCCAAAGACCGTGCAATAAGGCCTCGTATTCGGCTACGTTATTGGAGTCTGTGTATAATATTTGGAGTACGTACTGGACCGTGTCTCCTGTGGGGGATGTTAAGACAACGCCTGCTCCTAAACCAGCCAGCATTTTAGAGCCATCGAAGTGCACGACCCAGTTGGAATATGTGCCGTACTCTTTAAGGAGTTCGGCCTCTGTCCATTCGGCGACGAAGACGACCAATACTTGGGATTTAATGGCTCGGCGTGGTTTGTATGGTATATCGAATGGCAAGAGCTCAATGGCCTACTTGGCAATCCGGCCTGTAGCATCGCGGTTGTTTATTATGTCATTCAGTGATACTTCGGAAGCCACCGTGATCGAGCACTCTTGGAAGTATTGTCGTAGCTTCCGGGATGCCATGAAGACCGCATATGCTATCTTTTGGTAATGAGGGTACCGGGATTTGCATGGTGTGAGGCAGTGGATACATAGTATACCAGTTTTAGAAGTGGGAATTTATGTCCGTCCTCCTCTCATTCGACGACGAGCACCACACTCACCACCTGGTGTGTTGCGGAGATGTATAATAACATCGGTTCTCCGACGGTCGGTGCTACCAGGATTGGGTTGCTCGCTAAAAGAGCTTTTATTTCTTCAAGTCCGACCGTTGCCGCGTCCGTCCACTCGAAGTGGTCGGTGCGTCAGAGCAGGCGATATAGTGGCAATGCCTTTCCTCCTAATCTGGAGATAAAGCGGCTTAAAGTTGCCACGCATCCGACTAGTTTTTGGACTTGTTTGAGGTCTGTTGGTGTAGCCAATTGTGACAAAGCTCGGATTTTGGTTGGGTTTGCCTCAATTCCTCTATTGGAAATGATGAAGCCCAACAGGTTTTCGGTGGGGATGCCGAAGACACACTTTTCCGGATTGAGCTTGATGTCATATGTATGGAGGTTGTCAAATGTGAGACGCAAGTCATCTACTAGTGACTCGACGTGCTTAGTTTTGATGACGATGTCATCCACATATGCTTTGACCGTCTTGCTGATTTGTTTCTCCAGGCATGTTTGAATCATGCGTTGGTAGGTGGCGCCTACATTTTTCAGCCCGAAGGCATAGTGTTGAAGCAGAAAGGCCCGTATGGGGTAATGAATGCCGTTGCGGCTTGATCAGACTCCTTCATTTTGATTTGGCGGTATCCGGAGTATGCGTCGAGGAAACACGGTGAGTCGTGTCTTGCAGTAGCATTAATGATCTGATCGATGCGGGGGAGGGGGAAGAGATCCTTAGGGCAGGCCTTGTTGAGGTCTTTGAAATCAACACACAGGTGCCAGGATTTATCCTTCTTTGGTACCATCACCAGGTTTGCTAGCCAGTCTGGGTGTTTTATTTCTCTTATGAACCCGGCCTTAATTAACTTGGCTAGCTCCTCCCCCATAGCTTGTCGTTTGGTTTCGGAAAAACGCCATAGTGCTTGCTTGACCGACTTGTATCCCTTAAATATATTGAGGCTGTGTTCGGCCAATCTGCGTAGGATTCCTGGTATATCAGAAGGATGCTAGGCGAATATGTCCCAGTTCTCGTGTAGGAACGCGCGTAATGCGGCGTCGACCGTCGGGTCCAGCTGTGCCCCGATGGAGGCTGTCTTCTTGGGGTCCATCGGGTGAACTTGAAATTTTACTATTTCGTCTGTTGTTTTGAAGGAGGTGGATTTGGGCCGCTTATCGAGGATTAAGTCGTCCCAATCCACCATGGAGCATAGTGCAGTTAATTCTTCAGCTGCAAGGGCCTCGGATAGTGCCTCGAGGGCCAGGGATGCGGTTTTGTTTTCGGTGTGGAGTGCTATGTCCGGATCACTAGCGAGAGTGATAGTACCATTGGGCCCGAGCATCTTGAGCTTCATATACCCATAATGAGGTATGGCTTGAAAGTGCGTGAATGCATCTCGCCCCAACAGTGCGTGATACCCGCTGTTGAAAGGGGCCACTTGGAAGGTTATCTCTTCGGACCGATAGTTCTCCGACGTGCCGAATACCACGTCGAGTTTAATTTTTCCTGCGTATCTTGCTTCCCGACTGGGAATGATTCCTCGAAAATTCGTATTACTTTGCTCGATGCGGCTTCTATCTATTTGCATTTTATTGAGCGTGTCCTCGTAGATGAGGTTCATCCTGCTACCACCGTCCATCAGCACTTTAGTGAGCCGAAAGCCATCCGCAATTGGGTTGAGGACCAAGGCAGCTGGTGCCCAGACTGACCGGAATTTTGGTTCGTCATCAGCATTAAAAGTTATGGCCATGTCGTTCTAGGGATTTATTACTGCGACTTGGCAAACTTTGGCGAGGTCATGGAGTGCCCTCTTGCGCCAATTGTTTGAAGCGGAAGTCTCGAAGACCGTTGACGGTGTCCTGGACTAGGGGGTATTTAACACGTCATCTCCCGATCTGTTAGATTGGGACGAGGACACCCGTGGCCGTATACTCATGGGCCAGTTCGGACAGCTGCCGCATACAAGGAAGATTCCACAAGACTTGGCGATCAAGACAAGGACTCCCCCCACCGGCGTATTCGGCTAGGAATCTTGTTATCCTAGGCCTATGGTGCATTATATAAACCGAGGCCAGGCTAGTCGATAGAGATATAAAACAATCATACCATAGGCTAGCTTCTAGGGTTTAGCCTCTCTGATCTCGTGGTAGATCTACTCTTGTACTACCCATATCATCAATATCAATCAAGGAGGAGTAGGGTTTTACCTCCATCGAGAGGGCCCGAACCTGGGTAAAAACATCGTGTCCCTTGTCTCTTGTTACCATCCACCTAGACGCACAGTTCGGGACCCCCTACCCGAGATCCGCCGGTTTTGACACCGACAACCGTCAATACTCTGAGGTCGTCGTCTTCCGGAGAGTACTGCTCTGAGGTATTTTTGGTGAGGATATCCTCGCCGCTCTTGGCCACTTGTCGGAGGATCCACCATTCTCTAAGGTTGTGGGTTGGTTCAGAATCCGGTGTCGTGTGTATCTTGCATGGCTCATCGAGCCATCCTTCAAGAATAGTTCCACGTCCCGTAATGGGTTTAATTTTCTTGCCTACGGGGTCGAGTTCCCCGCGAGGGTGCATCCTTTTTGCCCGCCAGGGAGGTGGCTTGGAAGCCGGTGGTTCCCAGCGAGTTGTCTGAGTTTTCCAGGCGCTTTCCATTGCGTAGTACTTCTGTACTATTGTTGCCAAGTCAGTGAAGTGTAGTACGCGATGACGGTTGAGGGCGTTCATGATTCCTTCGTCCGTGCAATTATTGCAGAATACTGAAATCGCATCCTCGTCGCGACAATCTTTAATCTTGTCCTTGACAAGGAGGAATCTGGCCTAGAACTGATGGACTGCTTCCTGAGACTGCTGTCGTACGAACATGAGGTCGCATATATCCGGGGGACCGGAATTGCTTGGCAAATATTGCTTGCGGTGGGTGGGGGTGTTAAATCTGAACCCTGACCCAATGCAAAGCCCGGAGTTTGAAAAACTTCCGAGTTTATTAGTGGCTCTGGGATGTCCGATGATTCTTTAGGCTCAATGCCCGGTTCTAAGTTCGGAGGGTTGGGAGTGTCCCCCCACAGACGGGTATCCGGCTCTCCGAGCTCGAAAGTCCGAACATAGCTTGTTTTCAACATAGGGGAAGAGTTGTTGTTTTGTTCCTCTACAATCGCTATCTGATAGGTGACCGGCGGAGATTTGATTTCTCTCTGATCGGGTTTAAGCCCAATCCGATCATAGTCTGTAGCGACCTCCAGGGCAGTGATGTGATCCAGGTGTTCATTTAAGGACGACAAATCCGTCGGATCCAACCGTTTGGAGTATTCGGGGTCAACACGGAGACGATTTTCGATGACTTGGGAAGTCATCATTGGCTTAAAGGCCGAACAAGCGGCCATGGTAAAGCTACCCAGCCGGAGGGTTTGGCCTGAGGCCAGGGCTTCTTCGGAAGTGATACTGTCCTTTATACCAACGCGAGCCATCAATCCTGATGTCGACGCCATAGAGGAACTCTCAATGAAAGCACCAATGTCGGTGTCAAAACCGGTAGATCTCGGGTAGGGGGTCCCGAACTGTGCGTCAGAGGATCGAAGGTAACAGGAGACAGGGACACGATGTTTACCCAGGTTTGGGCCCTCTTGATGGAGGTAATACCCTACTTCCTTCTTGATTATCTTGGATGAATATCGGGTTTACAAGAGTTGATCTACCTCGAGATCGTAATGGCTAAACCCTAGATGTCTAGCCTGTATGATTATGATTCCCCCTACGGACTAAACCCTCCAGTTTATATAGACACCGGAGGGACCTAGGGTTGTATAGAGTCGGTTTACAGACAAAGGAATCTTCATATCCGAACACCAAGCTTGCCTTCCACGCAAAGGAGAGTTCCATCCGGACACGGGAAGAAGTCTTCTGTCTTGTATCTTCATCGCCCATTTGTCCGACCCACGTCACACAGCCCGGACGCCCGAGGACCCCTTAATCCAGGACTCCCTCACCTATTGCCCTTCTGATGAAGTGTGAGTAATTTTCCTTAGACCTATGGGTCCATAGCTAGTATCTAGATGGCTTCTTCTCTCTCTTTGATTCTCAATACCATGTTCTCCTCGATGTTCTTGGAGATCTATCCGATGTAATCTTCGTTTGCGGTGTGTTTGTCGAGATATGATGAATTGTGGATTTATGATCAGCTTATCTATCAATATTATTTGAATCTTATCTAAATTCTTATATGCATGATTTGATATCTTTGTATTTCTCTTCGAATTATCGGTTTGGTTTGGCCAACTAGATTGGTTTTTCTTCCAATGGGAGAGGTGCTTAGCTTTGGGTTCAATCTTGCAGTGTCCTCACCCAGTGACAAAGTAGGGGTAGCGAGGCACATATTGTATTGTTGCCATCGAGGATAAAAAGATGGGGCTTACATCATATTGCTTGAGTTTATTCCTCTACATCATGTCATCTTACTTAAGGCATTACTCCATTCTTTATGAACTTAAGCCTCTAGATGCATGCTGGATAGCGGTCGATGTGTGGAGTAATAGTAGTAGATGGAGGCAGGAGTCGGTCTACTTGACACAGATGTGATGCCTATATTACATAATCATTGCCTTGGATATCGTCATAACTTTGCGCTTTTCTATCAATTGCTCGACAGTAATTTGTTCACCCACCGTATTATTTGCCTTCAAGAGAGAAGCCTCTAGTGAAACCTATGGCCCCCGGGTCTATTTTCCATCATATTAGTTTCCGATCTACTATTTTGCAAAATCTTCTACTTTCAGATCTATAATCCAAAAAACCCCAAAATATTTTATCTTTTGTTTAGTTTAATTTATCTATCTCTATCAGATCTCACCTTTGCAAGTGACCGTGAAGGGATTGACAACCCCTTTATCGCGTTCGGTGTAAGTGTTTGATTGTTTGTGTAGGTATTGGTGATTTGCACGTTCTTCTCCTACTGGATTGATACCTTGGTTCTTAACGGAGGGAAATACTTATCTCTACTTTGCTGCATCACCCTTTCCTCTTCAAGGGAAAAACCAACGCAAGCTCAAGAAGTAGCACGAAGAATTTATGGCACCATTGCCAGGGAGATCTACGCCAAGTCAAGATCTACATCAAGTGTACTAAGTACTCATTATAAACTCTCGTCTCTTGCATTACATTATTCACCATTTGCATCACGTTTTCCTCTCCCCCACTTCTAAAATGATTTTCGAAAAGATTTGCCCTTTTCTTTCGCCCTTCTTTCGTTCGCCTTTTTGTTTTCTTTTTGTTTGCTTGTGTGTCAGATTGCTTGCTTTGTCACGATGGCTCAAGAGAATACCAAATTGTGTGACTTTTCCAATACTAATAATAATGATTCTATTAGTACTCCGATTGCTCCCGCCACTAGTGCGGAATCTTATGAAATTAATGCCGCTTTGCTGAATCTTGTTATGAAAAATCAATTTTCGGGCCTTCCTAGTTAAGATGCCGCATCCCATCTTAATAACTTCGTTAAGTTGTGTGATATGCAAAAGAAGAAATATGTGGATAATGATATTGTTGTACTGAAGCTATTTCCGTTCTCACTACGAGATCGTGCTAAAACTTCGTTTTCATCTTTGCCTAAAAATCGTATTGATTCATGGAATAAGTGTAAAGATGCTTTTATTTCCAAGTATTTTTCCTCACATTAAGATCATCTCCCTTAGGAATGATATTATGAATTTGAAGCAACTTGATCATGAACATGTTGCACAATCTAGGGAGTGGATAAAATTGATGATACGAAATTGCCCTGCTCATGGTTTGAATTTGTGGATGATTATACAAATTTTGTATGTTGGATTGAATTTTGCTTCTAGAAATCTTTTAGATTTGGCCGCGGGAGGTACTTTTATGGAAATTACTTTACGGAAGCCTAAACTCCTAGATAATATTATGGTTAATTATTCGCAATGGCATACCGAAAGATCTTCTAGTAAAAAAAAGTGCATGCGATTGAAGAGATTAATGTTTTGAGTGGAAATATGGATGAACTTATGAAATTATTTGCTAGCAAGAGTGCTCCTATTGATCCTAATGATATGCCTTTGCTTACTTTGATTGAGAATAATAATGAATCTATGGATGTAAATTTTGTTGGTAGGAACAATTTTGGTAATAACGCGTATAGAGGTAATTTTAATCCTAGGCCGTTTCCTAGTAATTCCTCTAATAATTATGGTAATCCACAGACACTTTGATCTGGCTGACCCGTTTCTGTTTTGTTGCCTAATCGCAAACAGTTAATCCTTATGAAGCGTATGACCTCAATCACACACACGTTGATCTGGCTGACCGTTTCTTTTGTGTTGCCTAATCACAAACAGTTCATCCGAGTTAACCGTATGCTCTATATCGCACACACCTTCACCAGGCTGCCCGTTTCTTTTGTTCCGCCTCATCGCAAACAGTTCATTGGACTGAACCGTATGCCCTGGATCGCACATGCAACTAAAATCTGAACCGTGTTTGATGGCTCCGCCATCGCAAATGTTTTGCACCTTTTTGGCGGTTCTTTTACACCACCGTTTGCGATTATTGCATCGCACACAGTTTCATCGAAGGGTCTATGATCGTAGTGTCGCATTAGCAGCATCCTGCAGTAGTGAGGGCTTGTTTGAATTTGAAGATTCTAACAATGCAGGGATAGGAAATACACAGGAATAGGATAGGAATGCACGTGCAAAATAGAGAATTTAAAAACACAGGATTTCTGCCAATCTGGGTGTTTGGTTCACAAGAATTGGAAGATCACATGATGCAAAGAAGCATGGTGAGATTAAGTCAAACCACAAAAAAATGTATGGTTATAATGCTATTATGTTACTATCTCTTAGTCTTCTGCTTCATGAATAGGAATTTGAAAAGGAGGATGATAACCCATAAGTATAGGGGATCATTTGTAGCCTTTTTCGATAAATAAGAGTGTCGAACCCAAAGAGGAGCTAAAGGCAAAACAAATATTCCCTCAAGTTCTATCGACCACCGATACAACTCTATGCACGCTTTACCTAGAACAAGTATGAAACAAGAAGAACTTTGTAGGTGTGATAGGATAGGTTTGCAAAATAATAAAGAGCACGTAAATAAAATATAGGGGCTGTTTAGATAAATACACAACTAAGTTAGTTTTAGTAGAGAGCTTTTGTCAACAAGAAAGTAATTTGTCCCTAGGCAATCGATAACAAGTATCGGTAATCATTCTTGTAACTTTATATGAGGGAGAGGCATGAGCTAACATGCTTTCTCTACTTGGATCATATGCACTTATGATTGGAACTCTAGAAAGCATCTGCAACTACTAAAGATCATTAAGGTCGTGAAACCCAACCATAGCATTAAGTATCAAGTCCTTTTTATTCCCGTACGTCATACCCCACCTACTCGGGTTTAAGTTTCTGTCACTCTCGCAACCCACCAATGAACCATGAGCATATTGCAACACCCTATAACGGGGGGCCCTCACGTTTGCGCGAGAACAGAGGGCACCGTAGGACAGCACCATAAATAAAATATACAATCATACCAACCAAGATCACGATTAACCCACAGGACAAAACGGATCTACTCAAACATCATAGGATAACCATAGATCATTTGGAAATAATATATGGAGTTGAGCACCATGTTTAAGTAGAGATTACAGCGGAGAGAAGAGGTGTTACACCGCTGCATAGAGGGGAAGAAAGTTGGTGTTGACGGTAGCAAGATTGTTGATGTAGATCATCGTCCCGATCGTTGCCCCGGCGGCACTCCGGTGCCACCGACAAAGAGGGGGAGAGAGCCCCCCTCCTTCTTATTCTTCTTCCTTGGCCTCCCCCCTAGATGGGAGGAGATTTCCCCCTCTGGTCCATGGCCTCCATGGCCGCGGAGGGGCAGGAGCCCCTCCGAGATTGGATCTCCCTCTCTGTTCTCTTCTGTTTCACGCTCCCTAGATCTGGCTGAAAACCGTTTCTTATATTCCTGGAGATCCGTAACCCCGATTGTGCTGAGATTTTAACATGATTTCTTCCAGATATAAGCTTCCTTGCGCCCGAAGTAGAGCTCCAACCAACGTTCGAGCAGGGCACAACCCACCACCACGCGCTAGGGGCCTTTGGCGCGCCTTGGTGTCTTGTGGGTTGTGTGGGCCTCCGTTTGCGATGATTCCAACTCGCAAAAATCACATGTATTCCAAAATAATTCTTCGTGAAATTTTATTGCATTTGGACTTCGTTTGATATGGATACTCTGTGGTACAAAAAACATGCAGAAAACAGGAACTGGCACTGGGCACTGGATCAATAGGTTAGTCCAATAAATCATATAAAAAGTTGCCAAAATATGTGAAAGTTGTATAATATTGGCATGAAACAATCAAAAATTATAGATACAACGGAGACGTATCAGAGAACAAGTGGATATTAAAATTCCTACGATTTTTCTTTCAAGGAGACACTAAAGGAACAAATCCTATAGTTTTCCTTTGCTCCATTCCTTTGAACCAAATGCATGAATAGTAGTACCATAGGAAACTTTCCAATTCCTATGTTTTCCCTTCACTTTTTCTTTCAAGCACTCGCGATTCTAGTAGGCAGGCTTGAAGGGAAAAGCCTACACTCAAAAAATGTTTTGTGCTACTTCTACTACTTTGGACCCAGGCCACTGCCCTACTAGCTCAACTCCCAGTCCCATCTACAAATGCACAGGTCAAACGCGCAGAGATATATAATGATGGTGTTCAAGAGAGTCCATCACGGATAGCTAAATTGCCTAGTACCTCACTGCTTGTCATATAGTAGGAGAAACTAATCGTATTTCACGTCACGACATGTGCTCAGTGGACAATATATATAACATGTAGAGTAAAAAAGAGATGCAACAAGTGTACAACCTCTTTGGCGAAGCCATGTCGATCTCAACATAATTGGGTTGGTCGGTGAGGATGCTCCGGCTGATTTGGTTGTCGGAGGAGGGGAAGAAGATCTTAGGCATCTGGAGATGGAGCCTGGGGTACTATTCCACTGTGATGTCAGGTTTCGTTGTTGGAGCAGCTCCGGTGAGTTGTACGACGGCGAGGCTGAAGCAGGACAAGAGAGACAACGTTAACTTGAGTGGAATTCTAATAGCATCTCCAATAGATGACGTAAAATACAAAACCACAAAGTTCTAGATGTAAAATACATCAACAGCTCATCTCTGAACTTATGAGTCGAAACTGAATTTAATTGTCGAAACTGAATTTTGCTGTCAAAACTGAATTTTACTGTCGAAATGGAACGCACTAGTAGCAGAAAAGCAGTAGCAGCAGCAGCCGTGCCCGGAGGAGCAGTGCGTGCGAGAGCCGGGGCAGCTGGTCATGTTGCAGCATCTCGGGTAGCAGCTACAGGGGTTCGAGGGAGAGCAGGATCTGCTGCTCGTGCAGCAGCAGCACACGCAAGAGTAGAGCAGCAGCGCAAGCAAGAGCAATAGCGAGAGCAGCAGTGCAAGCAAGATCAGCAGCACGAGCAAGAGCAAGAGCAAGAGCAGACCAGGAAGGGGACCGAGAGCAAGAGCAGAGCAACAGTGCGAGCGAGAGCCAAAGCAGCAGCTCCTATTGATGTGGACGTTACCGCAGAGGGAGTGACGCCATGGAGGAAGTGGTCGGCAATGCCGCCGTGGATGGGGTCGCGCCATGTCGGCTCGAGACCGAGCATCGGCAGCACCGTGAGATTGAATCAAGAAGAAAATGCGGCGATTAGTGTAGAACCTCTTTGGTGGCGCCGATTAGGCCTCAGCTTCATCCGAGCAATCGGTGATGATGATGCTCTTCCGGTGGTGCAGGTGAAGATGATGGTGTGGGAATGCAGGTGGCGCGAAAGACGAGGGAAACGTCAGGACAACTCCTTGGAGGTGGAGGACGGGGTGGCTGAACCGGCGGGATGACGAGATCGACGACGGATCATCATCCGTTGCGGTGGATGAGGGACGTCGAGGTGTTGCTGTGGACGACGTCGTCGGGGAAGAGTCTTCGGCTGGGTAGCGAATGGAGGAGGGTGTGGGGCTTCGCGGGTTTTCACGGCCTCAGTGTACGAGTGGGTGGGCGGATGGGATGGGAGGGGGGAACATGGCTTAGGAACGCGCTTGTCTGAAATGTGGGGTAAGTTCCGACAGTACCCCCACCGATTTGAGCTAGGTGGTTTATTTCGGTTCAGGGGTATCACGGGCATTTCGCGTGTCGTGATTTCGCTGGAGGTGGGAGTTTCCGCGCACGTTGTAATTTTGGGATACAAGGCGCAGGTTGAGATGGAGGGGGTTTTCGGAGCACAATGAGACAAAGATGTATCTTAAATATTTCAGGGTAACAAGGCGTGGGTTGAAGAGGCGGGAGTTTTGCAGCACGATAGACAAAGATGCTAACTTGAAATATTGGCATAACAAGGCGCGGCTTGAAATTTTGGGAGAACAAGCTTAACGTGTACAAAAAAAGACAATTCACACGTCATCACTAGAGAGAGCAATGTCCCATTTTACTATATTACTAGATATGCATTCTAATACAACAACAAAAAAACTAAAAAAAATTGGGGCAACAAACATGACGTGTATGGTACCAAATCAATTTGCACTTCCCTCAACAATAAAAAACAATTCGTATTGTCTAGCATATGGACTAAATTTGAGTACATTTTCCCTATTTGAATGGGATTGTACTCGGGTTAGTTATTCAACCATCTAAATATTATCTTCACAACACATGACATGAATATAGGAGTAGTAAATTCCTATATAAATATGAACTACATGTACATACAATCTCAAATTCAAATATATGTATCCATTTTCTGTTGAATTCAAATCATAGTACATGTATGCTCTAGCTAGATGTTCGGAATCTAAACCATGTATGATATTACATACAGTGTGTTTAACACGCACAACACACACACACACACACACACACACACATACACACACACACACACCATTTAGACTAGTAAGGTACACGTGCATTGCACGCATGAGATTTGACAACCAAATTATGAATAAATACCACATTATAGCATGTAAGCTTTGAGTCATATATGCATGATTTAGATGTTCGTTTAATTCTTATAGTTCATCTCATTAAAAATCATTTAGTTTTTATAAAAGCTAATCTGTTTTAAGATTCATGGAACTGTGCATTGTAAAGTATAAAGTAAAAAACAAATAATGGCAATTCATGTAGAAAATAATTTGGGCAATTATGATACGAAAGATTCTAGAACAAAGGAGAAGTGCTTGCATGTTTTGAGGTTTGGGCATTATGCTTAAGTTCAACCATGGAGTCTTCTAGATTGTACATGTGGCAAAATCTGGTAGAATGTGGATGATATCCAACAGCCAGTAGTGCTCGGATTTGCCATCTCTGCACCGTCGGATTGGCTTCATCCAACAACCATCTTTCAAAGTTAAAGTTATTCACACACTATATAAAATATAATCTATAATATATAGGGGTATAGATATAGATATGTGATGCGAAAGCCACCCATCATCTCCAACTAGTGGCTGGGGCACGCCCTTGGAGCGCCTCCTGTGCATACCTATGCGCACTTGCCTTGGTTGTGCAACTATTCACATGCAAATGTGGGTCAGAGTACAGTTAACAGAAACTTAGGAGAGAAAAAAATGCTCATTCAAGAAACATAGCAAGGTAGGTGCATATTATTAGATAGGTAACAGTCTTACAAGGTGGACGATGAGCACAACATTGAACTGAAATCAAAGGCTAACATGCTTCAAAAGAAAAACGATCTTCAAAAGGGAAGTAGAGTTCATCGGGCCATCACATCGCAGGATTATGAAGTCTTAGAGATTAGCTAAAGATGATAAATAGTTCATATATATATATATATATATATATATATATATATATATATATATATATATATATATATATATATATATATATATATATATGGCGTCATATCTAGTGCATCCAGGATAGGTCGTGCATTCGTGTATCCGTCGACTCTGAGCCGGACGATCCACATCCCACGTATGGGATCAAAACAACAGAATTTTGCAGAAACATGCCCGCCGCTGCTCCTAGTCCAGTATGATAATTTGCTAATAACCCCCTCCGTCAATTACACTTCCTAAATCTCGTCTCCCTCTCAATCCCTAATCACAGTCGCAACCTCCATCCCAACGAGGGCATCGGCCGCGGCAGCATGCATCCGCAGGCACAATCGCCACGACGGTTTTCGTCTGCCCTGACGGGATGCATCTCCGAACTCCCCATCAGCTTGGTGGAAAATTTCTCATCGCGTGATAAGCTACAACAGATCATGACGACGGCTTCTACTGTTAAAGATGTTGAACATGCATCAGCGGTGATCCATAATTCAAGTGTTGACCCTCGGCATGCCTCTGCATCTAGCCATCATACGGCCGATCTCACGTGCCCTGATACGTCTGCTGAAAATACTAGTACTGCAGAATATGAACCAAACTTGAGTATGGTGGATGGAGCTTCAGGTAACATCCATAAAATTCAACCATGCTGTGTATGACCATGATGAGTACTTGTCTATGGTGTACATGCGTACTTGTCTAGAGAATAACCGTGTTGATGCATGTGCAGCTATAGAATCAGGTAAAAGCTTGCAAACTCAAATGAACGAGGGAGAATTTGGGATGCCAAGAAAGAAAGAAAGCATTCCCCTATTTGTGAGTTCAATAAACTATGATTCACCATGCTTCTTATCAGTTCAGAGATTTATGCATAATGATGATTATTGTGATTCATTATTGATGTTTCAGTCCTTGTCTTTTACGCCAAGTTGTGACGAAAATTTTGAAGGGCTTGAGGCTGTGGAGGATTTCTACAAGTCGTATGCACATTATGTGGGTTTTGGAGTTCGTGTCGGACAGCAGAAAATGTTGAACAAAGAAGTGGTTCAGACAAAGCATTTCATGTGCAGTAGAGGAGGATTTAGGACTGAGAAGAACAAGGAGATTAAAGACCCATCAAACCAATCAATGAAAAGTCGTAAGATACACCACACGATGCGGTTGTGATGCACATATCTTCGTCAAGTTGTGTGGCGACAACACCTACAAGATACAATCATGGGTTGAGCACCATAGCCATGGCCTTGTATCACCTGATAAACGTCACTTGATCAGATCAAATCGTAAAGTTAATGAGAGGGCAAAAAATGTATTGAATTCTTTGATGGATGGACATTTGAGTTTCTTGAACTGTCTTCCTCTTATTTTCTCTGAATTGATGCATATTGAATAGAGTGTATGAAGCAGCAGGGGCACCATGTTACATTATGTTCACATAAACCTTAAGCATGCTCGTTTTTTGTACAAAGATCATCATCTACCATATAGGAGAATACATGTACAAGAATCTTTGTCAGCCTCTGAGCCATCATCCCTTTATTTACTTCTACAATAGTATAACCATTGAGCTTGTTTGATTCATCAACAATTTTGGCTAGTTGCTTAATTACTACAAGCAGTACCATCAAGTGTAATATTTAGCCAGTAGCGTCCAGGGAACAACTCAGCTTGCAAACCCACATCAGCCTCAACAATATTATTCACGAACTCAAAATAAACAGTGGTTTGTTTGTAAGCTGGTAGCAGCAACATGTTCTTGTTTGTGAATAACTGAATATGTCAAAGAAACATAGGAATGCAGAATCACCAGGAATGTCCAAGCACCAGCTGATATTGTTGCCCTTGATGAGCTGTATTACATCCTGTATTGCAGAAGACCTCAAATCAGCAGGAACAAGCTAAATTCACATGTCTCTGAAAAACAATACTCAACGGCAATGTACAATTTACATTCTGATGTCTGAAGCTACATGCACATTTAACAAAGAAAAAATCAATGGATGAGCTCGCAAGCTACAATCTGCACATAGCTAAGTACTAGATACATATACATGAACAAGAAAATCTGGAAACGTGGTCCTTGTTTGCTATGGAGTGTTGCCGTCCTCTATGTCTGTCGAGCCTCTTGCTGCAGGCAGACAACATCGTCAGGCAGAGGAGCAACCGCTGCATGTGGGCGCAGTGGATTGGATGGTGCGCAGGTTGTGGCCGGTGGCCAACTTGGCGTCGGGAACCGACAAGAAGGCGGACGGGCACGGAGGTAGGCTAGACATGGCCGATCTCGCCGCGGCCGTTGTAAGGATCACCAAGGCCGTGGAGCGATTTGAGGCGGACAGACGCAGATGCTGGTGAAGCGCGAACACCGTCGAAGCGATCAGCTAGAGCTTGGAGCCATTCGAGGTGGACGGGCCAAGTGCAGCTGCCGTGGAAGGATTCACCTAAGCCGCCGCCATGGAGTGATTGGGGCAGGAGATCCAGATTGAGAGGGAGACGAACAGAGAATGGGGATTTAGGAAGTGTGATTGACGGAGGGGGTTATTAGCAAATTAGCATACTAGACTAGGAGCAGCGGCGGGCATGTTTCTGCAAAATTCTGTTGTTTTGATCCCATACGTGGGATGTGGATCGTCCGGCTGAGAGTCGACGGATACACGGATGCACGACCTATCCCGGATGCACTAGATATGACGCCGTTGCTGATGATGTTGTGTCTATAGACGATGGACGGTGAGGGTCAGGTGGCGCCCTTCATGGAATACCATCTTCTCTGAACTTTAAGTTTGCAATGAACTTGATGCATTCTTCAAGACCAGCAAAACTTGTGGATTCTCGAAAAGATTTTTTCTAACCATAGTATTCAAACCTATTGAAGTAGAAGGAACCAAATCAACACCATATTAATTTGAATCGATTCAAGAAAAAGCAGACCTATGCAGATAAGGGATGTAGTGTGTTGCATGCATTAGGAACAAAATATTCAAGCAGCACCATCAAATTGCTAGTAAAATGGGGCAGAGCAAAAGCATGTATTTAAGGAGAGCACCTCCTAATCAAAGTTTCAATAGTATGGGATACCTCTTGAGTTCTCAAACTTGAACTAAGATTTTGAGCTTTCCTAGTACTCCATCTGATCTATATTACTTGAAGTTGGTCTAGTACAACTTAGTTGGAAGGATTAATAGCTAACATATTTGGAATCACAGAAAAACATTGGTATATTATGCCTAACGCCATGCCTCATGATCCATCATAAGTGACTACATAAAAACATCGGTATATTATGCCTAACGCCATACCTCTTGATCCATCATAATTTGATTTTCCTAGAGTGCGTCACTGAGACTAATCAGGGTAATGATCGCAGATGTGAATGTGAACCATTAAAACATAAGGATGAAAGACTGGGAGATGGGAGATATAGGCAGACCAGCGATTCAGCTCTACTAAGGATACAAGTCGCAAATATGAGAGATACTACATAAAGATGGTAATGAGTTGGACTGCTCTATAGAGAAAAGTGAGCAAACCAGTATGTAAAGCTCATTAACTTTGGTCTGGAAACATCAGAAAGTTAGTATAAAAAATAAATAATTGTTAGAAAATAAAATTGTTAACAAAGACATATTTAGATACGTCAAACAGTACCAAGGAAAGTACATGCCACTGCTCTGGTCGGACCTCCCCCACATCCGAAGATGCCCCGTCGTCCAGCTCGGCTGGCCTCCTCCCTCCGCGACCTTCCAGAGGTAGCAGCATCAATGGGCACCATCTGCAAATTGAACAGCAAGGTCATGTCTCCACATGAGGCCTCAACAACCACCCTCCCTTCCAGAACGCTCGCTGCAGAATACGTTGGATTTCACAATTTTAAATTTCTTTGTGTTCCGGTTATGATAAGCCCTGATCAACAAAGCTTGGCCGATGATTTTTTTAAACGTGTTCATTGGTGAAATGCTGCTTATCACAGTGTGGAGTTGTGTTTCAGAATCAAACGTTGGCTAAGAAAAGGTTGTGAAGGCTAATACTAAACAATGGTGCAGCTCCATTTTTGAAATTGTGCATTGATCTGTAGCTGCAATAGACGAATTATAACCAAATGATCTCCTCTTATCTATCTGACACTAATCATTTATCTGAGAAATGAAGTGGACCAGTGTATTTATTTTTATTACTGCAAAGGCTACGTTTCTTTTCACCAAATAATAATTTTTCTATTATATAAGAGCACCAAAACTATGGAGCTGCCTTTGTACCAGCCACATTCAGTTTTCAGGTTGTCAAAATATGAGTCCTTCATATGCATGGAAGAAAGAGGCAAACTGGAAGACCACAAACACAATATGTGTCACACTATTAGAACTAACCTATGAATCTAATTTGTAAATCAATACATGTGTAAACCTTATGACTGAATGAAGGGACATATAGCAGAACGAACAGTGTTCAGGCAATGAGAAAAAAAGGCATGAGATATGGTCCAACATGCATTGTGATTTCCAACTCTAATATGGTATTACTATTTCTTTAAACATTATTATTGTAATAGAGATCCTGGAATATTGATTATATATAACTTTAGTCCATCGGTTGGTCCTCTGACTTCTTTTTGAGGTTTGATATTTATGAAGCACCAAATACTCAGAACATTCGGAGAACAATAATAGTACAAAGACGTAGGTCCACCGTACGATCGATTGGATTAATAGGCAGGATAATCCACTAATAGGTTGATAAAAACAAAGTTTGACAGCCTCCCCCCCCCCCAAGTCCAGTTGGGCACTAATGTTGCTACTCCATTACATATAGCAGTTGATTTGAGATATCTACAGTGTAGTGATTTAAAAAATACCCACTTCATATAGTACCAGAAAAAAAAGGAAAACCTAAATGACCCAATGATATTGGCTATTTGACTTCATATACTGAAGAAATGTAGATTTAAAAAAGATTGTGAAGAAACAACAATGTGTATCATGGATCTCATCCAAGGTATAACTATTATCTCATTAGCGCAATGTAAAATGAAACTCGAGCAACAAATATACAAAAACTAATATATGCAAGCAAGCAAAATCGTGAGGAGAAAAATCATGTAAATCCTTTGCAGTGCTCTAGGTTGTACTGCTAATTTTCTCTTAACTTCCGCATGCCTTTGATAGAAATCCTTCTTTTGTTAACTTATACTCCCTCTGTAAAGAAATATAAGAGTGTTTAGATCACTAAATTAGTTATTCTCTGCATGGTTCTTTGTTACAGCACATTCACCAGTCCAGAATATATACCATTTATACCAATCCAGGGTCTTGTTGTACGACACTTCACAAAGTTCCCTTTTCACAAATTAAAAACAGAATATTTCAGATGCAACAATGTGTACTGTATTGAAAATTCTTGTGCAGAAACAAATATGGCGTATAGCTAATGAAGAATAGAAAAAATTATTACCCTAAAAAATTGACAAGGGGCCTCCAGATAGGGCAACAACGAAGTATCCCCTTTCTTTAACATATATCTGAATGCGCAACTACTATCTTGTTCTCAGAGCATGTTACTGCTGAGATGAACCAACTAGGCATATAAATCGAGTTAGGGGCACTCACCCATCCAACCAGGCTTTCCTGGCCCTTCGCACATCCTGTTATATAATGGGTTTCCTCCCTGAAATTATATCCAGCAGCGCGACCCCAAATGCATACACATCGATTTTCTTGTTCACCTTCCCATGCGAAAAATATTCAGGTGCCATGTACCAGTCGCAGCAGTGAGTTGCTTAGACACTCCACATTTCATAAAACATAAAATTGACAACAACCGGAGCTCAGAGATGATACTAACCCAAAAGTTCATGTGATGTAAGTGCATGTTAGGTGAGGGGTTGAAGCTGGAACTTTCTTTGCTAACCCAAAATCACACAGCTGAAATGTTAAAAACAGAGACAAAGTCACAAGCAGAAGAGAAATTGACAACTTACATACTAACCGCAATTCAGCACTGCTTACACATCAAACCACTTGCATGCAAGGTAGTCAGAGTCGGATCGATTTTCCTCAAACAGAATCGAGTCGTAAGATCGAGTCGTGGAATCGAGGATTCTACTAGATTTACTCAAATAAGATATTTTGTATGCACACAAGTAATTTATATGGGTTCTATAGAGTTTTTACACTAAATATGGAGCAAAGTATGTACACATTAATGCTAGTTGTATTCCACTTCTTTTTATGGCTAACCTACCATCTAGCTCGCATGTATGGAACATATATGAGAGGGAAATATATAGAACATTTAAACCTTCAACGCACGAAATTTACTTAGGTTCTTTTTGGAGTGCGTGAATAGTCGATCACTTGTCTATTTGAGCTGCAGTGCTAAACATTGAAGGGTCTTCCTCTCCTTCTCCGATCAATCTTGAAGCATCCTCCTTTTCACGCCAATTCCATCTGTTGACAAGCCTGATCCTCAATTTTGATCTAGGGTTTCTGAGAGCTAGATCAAAGGTGTCGGTGGTTGAGCATTTGGGCTTGGGAGGGGAATAAAGGTAAATGAGGTATATGAAAAGGGGTTTGGATGATTGCATACTATTCTGCTACAACTAAACAAACGGTTTAGATAAATTAGTAGAATCGGACATAGTCCATAGCATAGTCGGGATTGTACAGTTTTGTATAGGATTCTATGATTTGGATCGCGACTCAACATGGATTCTACCTGATCCAGATTCATAGTGGGATTTGGATCGACATGCTTCTGTAGGGTCGTGAAGTCGTAGGATTCTAGCAGTCGAGTCAGGATTCTGACTACCTTGCTTGCATGTCTAGTTTTATAGTTTGAATAAAAGTAATTACTGCAGAAAGCTAGAGCGAAAAATGAGTCCTATCTGCTCTTGGTATTTGCAAATATTTATACCTGGTCCTCAAAATCCTCTGAGAGGAGGATGTTTGCAGATTTAACATCTCCATGAATCATACTTGGTGACACCACCATGATGCAGAAATTCAAGTGCCTTTGCAATGTGAATTGCTATCTTGTTTCTCATTCCCCAGCTAAGACTATCCTCAGTTCCTCCCAATTGCCTGAAGAACAGTTACAAAATATTAGGCTACTTTCCAAGAGGTTGGGGATGGAATAGGTCACACACATATTTCATCATGATGCTTACCATCAAGCACTTTGTCTGAGCTTCCCTGGTGCATATAATCGTACACCAACACAAGGCAGTAGCTGTCAAAGCTGAATCCCCTTGGTGAGATGATACTCTAATTTTCCAAATTGATTACAGTCTCAATCTCCTTAATAAACTCCTGAAGTGCATCAACTGAAGGTTTCAGAACCTTTGCAGCATACAAGGTTCCATTATTTAACCGTGCGTTGTATATACTCAGCCAGATCTGTTACTATCTCGCTGAAACTCTCAAATATCCTTATTTGAGAGTTCAATTTTGGTTCATATGAGGCAGCCACCTTTTCCTTTCTTGGGATCGCGTCCTTGGCGTACGACGACTCCACCTGCTCGAGAAGAAACCAAAAAACGATCAAGAGCGCACTCCAGTAACTCCAAGAAGCAACATATCGAACGCCCATCACCTGCTCCTCCTTGCCCTCCTTCATGATAACCACTCACTACTGTCGCAGGATATGGTGGAACTCCAGTTCGTAGTCGAACGACCCCGTCGCGTCCCTCGGCACCAACATCCTCCTCCCAGCCGTGGAGCTTGACCCAAAGCGAAGGCGGGGATGCTGCCCGCGAAGCTTGGGGGAAAAGTTGCTGGAAAGGGAACGGTGGCACACTGCGGTGGAGCTCGACCCATCGGCGCCACCTCCGTCTTAGTCATGGGAGGGGGTGGAGGAGCTGCTGCTGCCCGTAGAGCTCGGAGGAGAAGGAATTGCGGCGAGGTCCTTGCCCTTCCGGTGGTCCACCAGCGTGACGGGGCTCGACCCATCCGCGC
The DNA here is from genome assembly GCF_002162155.2 of Triticum dicoccoides. Taxonomy (NCBI): domain Eukaryota; kingdom Viridiplantae; phylum Streptophyta; class Magnoliopsida; order Poales; family Poaceae; genus Triticum; species Triticum dicoccoides. The sequence continues at coordinate 61,286,411 of NC_041389.1, read as the reverse complement.
AGCCTCCGGCCTGCTCGAGGTGGAGGGGCGTCGTGCTAGGAGGTGGCGGCGTGAGCAGAATAATGAAGGGAGCAGAGAGAAGGCGGCGGCATCAAGCGAGAAGGGGGTCGTGCGGAGACCTTTGCCCAGCTGCTTTCAATCTCCTAGTTATCTCTCTTGTTTTTTATCGCTAGCACAGTAAAAAGACACGTGTACCGCACGGTTACTCGCCCTTCTCGCGACTCTTAATGGGTTTAATTGGAACATTGTGTCCATGCACGGATGCAATGTGGCCAAATGATGTCTGTTTGACCTTGTTCAATGTGTATACAGTATAGCAATGCTCATTTCCAAACCACACCGCACAAATCTCAGTTATATTCATGCATGCATGGGTTCCAAACATCATGATCTCTTATTCAAATATTTGAATTCAACTTTACATTGATTATGACCTCACCTAGTCTTTTTACACCCACACAATCGTCTTCTCTTTATAAATGTACCACAAACTTTCTCTCGTGCATGCATGCACACACACTACCACTCGGCATTATCCATCACACACATGCAATCTTTTTCTTCAGGTCGGTCTCCCATGCATGCACACACAAACACCTCTCCCTCTTCATCATTTCAGGCATTCTTTATCTCTCACGTGCATGCACAACGATCGATGTTCCTCTATGTGTGTGTATATATAGCTACCTCTTTCCCAGTTTTCCACACAAACCGATCGATCTATATATGTAGTGAGGTTTCACTCTCTTTCCGACGTACACATCGATCAATCTATACCTCTCTATATAGGATTACATAGCTAATACACTCACATTAATTATATATCCAACATCCCCCTCTCATCATCCATGCCTTCCGCTTCATCTCTCAAACACGCGCACAGTGGCGAAGACAGGGGGCAGCAAGGGCCCTACCCCCCTAACATCACTATATATTGAGGCTAATATGAATATGATCAGTAGATCAATTGCTGGTAAAATGGTTTAAGTTGATGAATTAGCCCTCCTCGTAAAGGATTAGCAATTCTTGGCCCCCTAGCTCATTTTATTTTTCATGGCTACGCCACTGCGCGCAACCGTGCATGTTCTCGCCCCCTCTCTTTAAATATCAATCCCGCACTTGTGCACCCCTTCATAGTCTCCCTGCACTTGGCCCCTCGCACCATCTTCTAGCCCCTTCCAGATTTTGCCACATGTACAATCTAGAAGACTCCATGGTTGAACTTAAGCATAATGCACAAATCTCAAAACACAAGTGCTTCTCCATTGTTCTAGAATCTTCCGTATCATGATTGCCCAAACTTTTTTCTAGTTGAATTTCCATTATTTGATTTTACTTTATGCTTTACAATGCACAATTCCATGAATCATAAAATAAATTAACTTAAAAAATTAATTGATTTTGAATGAGATGAACTATAAGAACTAAACGAATGTCTATATCATGCATATATGACTCAAAGCTTACATGCTATGGTGTGTTATTTATTCATAATTTGGTTGCCAAATCTGATGCGTGCAATGCACGTGTACCTTACTAGTACTTCCAGTATGTGCAAAACACGTAAATTAGAATTCCAATGGAACGCTACACAGTGTCTCTCCCTTTTTCAGTTCATGAAGCCATGTGGCACATGTGGAGGCTTTGTCGCGGCCTCCTTGTGTGGATTGATCACATTGACATGCTGCTGGTTCCAAAAAATGTACTCGTCCTCTCTCACACACACTGGCAGTACATGCACGAAGCTCTTTCAATTTCAAAAAAGAGGACGTTTGAAACTTTTAACAGGCGTAATCGTGAGTCAACAAGTGACTCGAACTGTGTGTAAAAAAGAAGCATTTTTTTTACAGAATATCGAATTCCCCTTTTTGTTTGTGAATCCCTATTTGTATCCTTTGAGCACATGCCCATTAAGTAGCAATCAAATCAAGGAAATCGATCAAACGATCCCAATACCGTGCCGGCCGTGCATTTGTATGGTATGGAGAAGCTTACTTGTCTTATAGTTTAGCTGCTTTATCTGTCTTTGGTTTTATCGCTCCTAGTTATTATATTACTATAACTTAATAATCCATAAGAAGAATCCACCAAAAGTTAGTGAAGGGTTAGGAACACTAAAGTACATAAAGGATTAGTAATGGAAAATCTAAAACATTAGAGATTTTTGCCCATAAAAGGAATCATAATAAGGACTTGCGATCAGAGGGATCAAAAACTGCTAATTCGTATAAAGCCATTGAGCCAGCCCAACCAGAAACTACAGCTGAGGTGTACCAGTTATCGTGCCTACGGTAAACGCTGGGTAGCCAAGTGCGGAGAGGGGCAACTGCGTAAATTTATGGAATCACTTACTTTACTATATCTTTTTTTTGCATAGAATTTTTTTGCATAGAAAAAAGAAGGGGTGTTTCGATTTCTGAAATGGGATATTTACGGAATCCCCATGAATAGGATCAAACCTTATTCCATGCTATTTCCATAAGATTCTTCTTTCTTATTCTCCTTTTTCCTATATTTTTAGAGAGAGAGAATTAATATATGATCTATTTGAAGCTGCTACAGGTATGCGGTAAAATAAGGATTAGGCTGTGGAGAGATGGCTGAGTGGTTGATAGCTCCGGTCTTGAAAAGCGGCGGGAATCAAACCCGTATCTTCTCCTTGGCAAGGAGATATTTTACCATTGAACTACACTCGCTACGGTATATATTTTATAGCATATATCCGACTGGGGGCCCCGCTTTCAATGTGGGTCGAAGCCTATGGTTGTCGGGATGGTTGAATGTTGTTAATGAGAATAGTAATTCGCTTTTCTTAACAATAGCTCGAACCCAGAGCTAGCTGGTTCTCCCCGAAATGCGTTGAGGCGCAGCAGTTGACTGCAGGAAGAGCCCGAGCTGCTGCTGCAGGTTTTGAAAAGGGAATCAATCGTGATTTGGAACCTGTTCTTTACATGAACCCTCTTAACTAAATCCTGCTACCTCCTCTCGAACCATAATAGACTAGTATTATTATTTTATCATTGAATCATTTATTTCTCTTGAAATGAAAGTTGAAAGCGGGTTAATTCTTTTACAGACGTCTTTTTTAGGCGGTCACTTTCAAGATGCCTTGATGGTGAAATGGTAGACACGCGAGACTCAAAATCTCGTGCTGAAGAGCGTGGAGGTTCGAGTCCATCCCTACTTCTGCGGCGATCGGATTGCACTTTTACCCAATTTGGGAAGCTGCATCTGTTGATGAGTGGTTATACAATGGTGGTCCTTATGAGCTAATTGTTCACTACTGAACTCAATCACTTGCGGCCGTTACTCAACAGTTTTCTGTTGAGGTCTATCCCGTAGAGGTAGTCAAATTGGATCAGTGATCGATTTCTAGGTTTCATCGTAAACCTAATTGGCCAATCCACTTTGACTCGTTTTTATAGTTTACATACCTTTGTACTGCCTCTGCTTACTGCCGTATTTATGTTAATGCACTTTCCAATGATACCTAAATGATATCAATTAAATGGTGTATCAATTCCATAAATTGCATATAGCAATAAATAAATCAGCTGAGTTGAGAAAGAGATGGTTGAATCAAAAGAATTCCTTTTTTGAAGTTCAATTTTTATCAGAGGACAATATTCTGTTTTCTCTTTCTTTTCCTTTTTGTTTGTTTCGAGAAAGATATCGTCTGATTCTCCTTCTATTGATTCTTTTCCGAACGCACACCTTTAGCCAATTTAATTCGCTGGAGAGATAAGCCCGTGGCTCTTTCCATTGTGCAAGCAAGATTGGTTGGATTAGCTCACTTTTCTCCTCTCGAACCATAATAGACTAGTATTATTATTTTATCATTGAATCATTTATTTCTCTTGAAATGAAAGTTGAAAGCGGGTTAATTCTTTTACAGACGTCTTTTTTTAGGCATGCAGATAAAGAATTGGATCTGCCACATTAGAATTCACAACCAAAGGTGTCTCCGCATCCAATCAACATGTAAGTCCCCTACCTAGGAAGGATAGGCTGGTTCACTTGAGGAGAATAAAATACCCGATAGGGCTAAGAAGAACGAAAAGGGTTTTCCATGAGATGGTAAATGAAAACGATTAGTCCTTACCGACAGAAAAAGATTGCAGTCAGGTTGATAATAGTCAAGTGACATTACTTCGTCGGTCCGAACTAAGGAATCTGTTAGAAATGTTTTGAAATGAATCCACTAATTGCTCCTGCTTCTGTTATTGCTGCTGGATTGGCCGTAGGGCTTGCTTCTATTGGACCTGGAGTTGGTCAAGGTACTGCTGCAGGACAAGCTGTAGAAGGTATTGCGAGACAGCCAGAAGCAGAAGTAGAAGTGCATGCACGCACTCATTCCCTCACACGCACACGCGTGTACATGGTGGGACGCATGTTTGTACAAAGATCCACCCCATGTGATAATTTGATGCGTGTAAAGTCCTTCAGTTCATTGACAGTCAATTAATATAGCGCATGCAAATTGAGTGGACATTAGGGAGGAAGTAGTTGAGAAAGACATTACTACTCCACTGCGTGCATGCGAGTAGTTAAATCATGGGTTGCTACTTCCATTGGTCTCCTTCGTATTTTGTGCCAATTTTTAACCATATTTTGAAGTAACCTAATATTTATGCTTGACCATATTTTGAAGTAACATAATATTTATGCATGTCATAAAAAGTGGCACAAAAAAGGGGCCAATGAACCAGGACACGGGCAGCATGATCAATTTTTGTCTGGGCTATTGTTGGTGGCCTTTGTATTTAAATATGGACGGAGTGGAGTAGTACTATCTTTATCTTAGCCTCGTAGGGCTATCCCAGCACCTAGGCTCGCCTCCCTGCCTTGCCCACTGGATCCCTCCATGGAGGATCCCGCCATGGATAATCCCTTAGATCCTAGGATCCCGCGGGCTGCCCTCTCGCTGCGGCCCGCAGCACTGCCGCCTTTGAGCGAAACCCACATGTGTTTTAGAGGAGATCCATTGCTTTGAAATCACAGATCGGTGGCAATAGAGGACATGCCAGGGCTGCGTTTCAGGTGGTGGGCAGCAAGGGCAAATCGGATCGAGGAAGCATCGCATCGATTGGAGAGAAGTTTGAAGGAGCTACGCCTGGCGCAACACAAGGCGGAGGTGCAAGTCGATCAGGGGAGAGATGCTGAGGGATGTTAGCATCTGGCAGTGTCGCGTTTATTTTGAGGTAGGGCTAATGGCAGAGATCATATTCACGAAGTCAACTACGGAGGAAAGAACGCGCATGCCTGCGGAATGGCATGAGCAGCAGGTGCAACTGTTCAAATGGGCGGTAGGAGAAGCCAAATCGCAGGACCAGCTGTGGGCATGCATCGTAGGCGAGGTGAGCTGCTCTGCTTCCCCGCCAGCAATGTAGTGACCTACTCGATCGCTGCTCTGCAGTGAACTTGCGGCGCCATGGCGGTTTGCAATCCTGACAATCACTCCATCTATATGTATTGTATTCCTGTGAAAATACTTGGTCGTTTGGATAAAGATGGTAATTAATTTATCACTAGTTTTTGAATGCCTGGTCATGACAATCACCCCGAAGCCACAACCAGAAGTCCCCATCATGTAATACTTACAGTCGGTCGCACCAATAGACGGTTTGTCGGACCCGCGACACGCATCGGCTTGGTCTGACATGTACGACTAGTTACATCATTGACTTGTGCGACCGCATTTGAGCAGTAGTACTTGAAATTTGTGTTCCAAGAAACTCATCGGGAGCCGTTTCAGGCCTTGAAACCAAAACCATGAATTAATCTTTAGCTTGTTCCCATCACATTCCAAAGTGTATAGTATAATTAAGTGCAAGCCTGCTCTCACCTAGTACGTATCAAAGCTGAACGTGTTCCCACTATGCAGGTTTTAGTACTAGTGCTAGTACTAGCACTAGTGCAGAACCGGGCAATAGCACCGGTTCGTAAGGCCCTTTAGTGCCGGTTCCATAACCGGCACTAAAGTGTGGGCACTAAAGCCCCCCCCCCCTTTAGTACCGGTTCGGCACGAACCGCCACTAAAGGCCCACCACGTGGCGTGAGCTCGCGCCGTGGTATGGGGGACCTTTAGTACCGGTTGGTGTTACCAACCGGTACTAAAGGTATTTTTGTTTTGAATTTTTTTTTGAAAATTTTGTAAAAAATATTTGATTTTTTTTATTTTCAATTTTTTGAATTATTTTAACCTCTAATCTCTAATCACCCCTCACCACTGCTCAATTTAATATATAATCTCTAAACACCCCTCATCATTCCAAATCATCTAACTTCCCGGACGGTCACCCATCCTCTCACTACTCACTACTCTAGCCTGAGCACGCTTAACTTTCAAGTTCTATTCTCCCTGGTTTCCAAGTATGCAATTGTTGTTTCCTGACAAATGTAAGCTGTCAATCCTATTAACCCTCAGCAGTTTAGCTTGAGCATTAGGTCACACATTTCACCGTTTGAGTTTGGAACTATTATTCTAAAAAACATTTAGTAACACTAATATTTCTTGAATAAGACCATAGTTTGACCATAGTTTGACCACAATTTGACCAGATTTGACCAAAATTCAAAAAATGAAAATAATTATTTAGTAACACTAGTATTCTTTAATAATTATGTAGCAACATTAATACTTCTTGAATAAGTAGTTTGACCATAGTTTGACCACATTTAACCAAAATTAAAAAAACTGAAATTATGTAGCAACATTAATACTTCTTGAATAAGTAACACTAATATTATTGCATAATTATTTAGTAACACTCTATGTTTCTTGAATCAGTTGTTTGACCGGTTTGACAAGATTTAACCAAAATTTAAAAAAACATAAATTAGAGCATATATTTTTCTCCTTTTACAATTTTGTCATTTCAAAAATTGTCCTAAACCCTAAACCCGGGACTTAAAACGTCGGAAACTCTATGATAAACAGTAAAAACTAAGGGTTTAAACCATAAAACCTAACCCTAAACTCTGAAATCTAAACCCTAGCACTAAGGGCACAAAATGTCTAAAAACGTCCAAAAACTCTATTTTCCCTTTGGAATTTTGAGATTTTAAAAAATTGTCAAAACGAAAAACTTGTTGTTTCAGCAGATCAATCTTTTTGTTCTGCAAATTTTGATATATTATATGTATTTTTCTGAATTAGGATGATTTAGTTATGATTTTTCCAAGTTTGAAAATTGCCATATAGCCCCGGTTTGTGTCTACAACCGGGACTATAGGTTAGACCCCTTTAGTGCCGGTTCGTGGCACGAACCGATACTAAAGGTTGGCCCTTTAGTAACGGTTTGTGCCACAAACCGGGACTAAAGGGGCTCATGGGGCCCTGGCCTGACGCCAGCCTGCCACCACCCACCATTTGTGCCGGTTCGAACGGATTTGCATTAATGCCGGTTCGTGTTGAACCTTTAGTACCGGTTCGTGCCACGAACCGGTACTAAAGGTTCAACACGAACCGGCATTAATGCAAATCCGTTCGAACCGGCACAAATGGTACCATTAGTACCAGGCCAAAATCAAACCGGCACTAATGTGCTTCACGTTTGACCCTTTTTCTACTAATGTAGGTTATAAAAGGGGAACTAGTACACAGCTGAAAATCACTCTACCTCTTCCTTTTCATAAGTCTTTCTTGTTCGTCTGTCCTTGCCATGGCCGGTGTGCAGAGCTCTAGGTCGAGAACTACTCGTAACAAGGGAACGACAACCAAGGCCACGGAAAAAAAGAGAGGGCACCGCCTGGCAGAGACCTCGAAAGATCTCTCACGGGCAGGCGAGGGCTCCCAGGAGCGTCCTAGCCGCAGAGGTGAGTGCTCCAAGGAGCGTCCTAGCCGCGGAGGTGAGGGCTCCCAGGAGTGGCCTAGCCGTGGAGGCGAACATGCCGAGTTGGCGGGGCTGGAGTCGTTATCCCTCGATGACATGCCCAATCAGCTCAATAAGCAGGAGGAGTTCATCGACGGCTTGGTGGAGCTGCTGAAGGAGAGCCTCGACGACATGCCCGCTGAGCTCAATGAGAAGGGGGAGTTGACCGCCGGCTTGGTGATGCTGCTGAAGAAGAGCATTGCCTCGGATAAGAAGGCAACCGACGAAATCCTGCAACTTCAGGAGGACAAGGCGAAGCTCTGCCATGAGCTCGACATGCTGAAGGAGGAGAACGTCGGCTGGAAGAAGCTGCATGAGAAGAGTAGTTCCTCGATAAAGATGCTGCAGGCCCTCGTCATGGAACAGAAGGAGTTGGCGAAGCTCTGCATTGAGCACCTGGCTACTGTCAAGGTAAGTAATGCGACCGTGGAACAGATGACGAAGGCTCGCATCGAGAAATCTCGTGTCATGGACAGAATGAAGAAGATGGCAGAGAACAACGCAAAAAAGAAAAAGGCTTATGCATGACTAGGGTGGTTGAAGCATAGAGATAGGCTTGGGATGGAGACTCAAAAAGGATAGCACAGGGAAGAGATACTCCAAGTTCGAAAAACCAATAAACCAAGAGCAACTTGAAGTAAATGATGACCCACAAGTATAGAGGATCAATTTTAGCTCTTTTCGATAAGTAAGAGTGTTGAACCCAACAAGGAGCAGAAGGAAATGACAAGTGTTTTTCAGCAAGGTAATGTCTACAAGTGCTAAAATTGTAAGTAGCAGAGTAGTTTGATAGCAAGATAATTTGTAACGAGCAAGTAACGATAATAGTAGCAAAAGTGTAGCAAGGTAGCCCAATCCTTTTGAGGTAAAGGATAGGCCAAAATAGTTTCTTATGATAAGCAAAGCGTTGAAAGTGCGTTATATCGACTAGAGGGGGGGTGAATAGGCGATTTTTATGAATTCTTCACTGAGGAATTTGCCGGTGAGGAAATTCCTTAACGAAGAACTACTAGCAGCGGAATAAGTACTCAGAAGTAAGCATAACAGAATACAAGCATGGTCATCATGATGAAATGAAAACTAGCATAGAGTACAGAAAGCGTAATCACAGGATAACACAAGATGAAGACGAACAGACTGAAGAAATTGAACTGAGGAATCTGAGAAAGTCTTCAGTCAAAGTCTTCAAGCACAGATATGAACAGACACTCAACACAGTAATGAGGAAATGAAAGGGTTGAGGAAATAGAACCAGTTAGTTGGTGAAGACAATGATTTGGTAAACCAGTTCCAACTGCTGTCTCAGTTGTACGTCTGGTTGGAGCGGCTGAGTATTTAAACTCGAGGACACGCAGTCCCGGACACCCAGTCACTGAGCACGCAGCTCAGGACACCCAGTCCTCACCGTATTCTCCTTGAACTAAGGTCACACAGACCTCGTCCAATCACTCGTGGTAAGTCTTCAGGCGACTTCCAAACCTTCACAGACTTGGTCACTCGGCGATCCACAATTCCTCTTGGATGCTCTAGACCATGACGCCTAACCGTCTGGAAGAAGCATAGTCTTCAAAGGTAACAAGCGTCGGATCCTCGCAGGATCAATTTCTTCAGTGATGCTCAATCACTTTGGGTTTGTGGGGGTTTGGTTTTGGGTTTTCCTCACTTGATGATTTTTGCTCAAAGTCCTCGGAGGATGGGTTGCTCTCAAATGACAAGTGTCAAGTTCTCTCGGAGTAGCCAACCAGCTAGTGGTTGCAGGGGGCGGCTATTTATAGCCTAGGGAGCAGCCCGACATGATAAGACATAAATGCCCTTCAATCATATGACCGTTAGGTGGATAGGATATTTTGGGACAGCTGGCGCGCAGCACAACAACGGTCGGAAATTTGACTCTCAAATTCCTCAGGGCTATCATGTTCCTCACTGTGTAGGCAATTCGCATTGGCGGATTCCTAACTCCTCAGTCAGAACAAATTCCTCAGTGACCAGAAGAACTTCGTCTCTGTCACTGAAGAAAGTGACTGAACTGTATGAGATTTCCAAAGCTTCACTCGAAGGGATTGGTAGGTGTAGGATTTTGAGTTGAGCATCACATGGAAATTTTTCCTTAGTATTTCCTCGACCCCCTTTAACAGTACGGTGTTTCCTATGACTCAAGAAAGAGAAAATGAAACTACGAAAACAAAAGTCTTCACGCTTCATGTTCCTCAAATGAATACCAAGTCTTCAAGGTCACACCAAATTCTTCACTTTCAAAGTCTTCAGAAAGTCTTCAGAAAGTCTTCAGAATATCAAAGTCTTCAGTCGAAGAACTTCATTTTTAGGGGTCGACTTTCTTTGTAAATATCAAACTCCTCATAGACTTATAGACCTGTGTACACTCACAAACGCATTAGTCCCTTAACCTATAAGTCTTCAATACACCAAAATCACTAAGGGGCACTAGATGCACTTACAATCTCCCCCTTTTTGGTGATTGATGACAATATAGGTTAAGTTTTCAACGGGGATAAACATATGAAGTGTAAATATTGATATTGAGGAATTTGATTGCAAGATATAGAAGAACTCCCCCTGAAGATGTGCATAGTGAGGAATTTGCGTTTGAGGCAATGCACATTTGAAGAGTTGAATCATGGAGATCTCCCCCTATATCTTGTAATTCATACACGCATTTGATATATAATATGAAGAGTTTGAAATGCATGATGAAATATGGTGCCTGATGCAATTCAGCATGCGTGCAATAATATTAATGAGGAATAAGCATGCAGAATAAAGCATCAAAAGTATCAGAGCACAATGAATCAAAAGTATCAGAGCACCATCCAAAAGTATCAGAGCACCATCGGGTTTAAGATTACAACTCGATCCAATAAAAGTTTCGGAAGAACGAGAGTTGTAACTTAGAAAAAAATGCCCTTAATATAGACCCGCTTGAAGACTAACTCAGATTTCTCCCCCTTTGTCATCAAATGACCAAAAGGATTGAAACTAAGGACTAACGCCCCTTAAGAATTTCAAGTCGATGGAGGAGCGCCAGCGTTGTCGGGGTTGCTTGTTGTAGTAGGGCCTGCCACAGTGTCATCCAAATCTTCATACTCATCAGTGTCACACGATGAAGAATAAGAGCTGGCCACCAGTTCAGGAACTTTGACCCTCTTGAATTTCTTCGGAGGAGGTGCAGACCAGTCAAATTCTTCCTTGAGACCCATAGTCTTCAGTTCTTCAGCGCTATAGACATGAGTGAGGACAGCCCAGGTGCGGTTGAGGGTTTCATGAAGGTAGTAATGGTTCTTCTTCACTTCATTGTGTGTTGAGGTCATATTGTGAAGAAGTGCACCAAACTGACGCTTTACCCATTTGTGATTGCGATCAACCTTCTGATGAAGACTGAGGAGTAACTCACGGTCAGTCATCACCCTGGGTGCTGTGGCTTGAGGATTTTGCTTGGCTGAGGTATTTGCGGTAGTGTCATGTGTGGCAGAGTCGTCATTGGTGGAGTAAGATGCAGCTAGGCGAAATTGACCATCCAATGGACGAATGCCTTCATCGATCACAGCAGCTGCCTTGCCTTTATCATCAGCTGATGAAACTGTCCGTTTGAGGACTTCAATGGGAGGCAAGTAGCTACCGTGGTTCAGAGTGTCAGCTTTGTAATTCAGTGAAGATCTTGCCCAGATGAATCTCATAATCCAAGGCGCATAGGGCTTCAGCTCGAATGGTGACATAGTAATATTGGCCAGAGTCCTCATGAAGAAATCATGGAAGTTGACGGGAACGCCATGAATGATGTTGAAAAGCATATTCTTCACGATGCCAACGACTTCTTCATCATTTGAGTCGTGGCCTTTGATAGGACTCATTGTCTTCGTCAGAATGTGATAGACAGTCCGAGGCACATAGAGTAATTCCTTGACGAAGAATTTGGTTCGAGGGGCCTGCCCAGGCTTCAAAGCTTCATGAGCACTTGCATATAGTGATTTGTCAGTTCAGGGTCATTGTAGATGCAACATGCACTGTCATGGGGAGGATCGAGAGGAAGGACACGAAGCAATTCAGTTGCCGGTGCCTTGTAGTGAGTGTTTTCAGTCATCCAATCCAACACCCATGAATTGACATCTTCAGCGTCTCCAGTGATATGCAGTGTCGCGTAGAACTGAAGAATGAGTTCTTCATTCCAATCGCAAATGTCAGTGCAGAAATTCAGTAATCCTGCATCGTGAATAACACTGAGGACTGGCTCGAAGCATGGCAGAGATTCCATATCCACGTGAGGAATATGTTCATGATCGAAGATTTTGTCTTTGTCAAACAACACTGAGGAATAGAAGTTGGCTTGACTTGCAGTCCAGAAACGCCTCTTCCTTATGCGAGCAGAGTCATAGGGGTTGTAGTCAGTGAAGAATACATGCTCGAAAAAGAAGTCTTCAGCCTTGAACTTCTGTTTGCTTGAGAACGGATTCTTCGGCTTAGGCAGAGGGATGTCAATGAGTTGCATCACAACCTCAGGAATCGCGAGCTCAGGTTCTTCAGGCTGAGGAATGTCTGGTTCCTCTTCTTGTGCAATCGGAGTATCAGCAGCAGCAGGTTCTTCAGCACTAGTGGCTGGAATTTCTTCATGAACAGAAGGAGTGGGTTGAGTTTCTTCAGAGCCCAGTTGAACTGTTGTTGCAGGGGACAGAGGAATCTGTTTGATAGGTGTGAAGAGAGGAGTATTGGGATGCTGACTTTCCCAAAAGTCATCATTCATCACAGGTGTGGTGCATCCTATATCCACATCTTCATCTTCAATTTCCTCAACACCAGCCTCTTCAGTTGTGAACTGAGGCATAGGTGAGGAAATGACTGGAGTTGAAGGAATTTCATCCAGTTCAATTTCTTCATCAATCTGCTCTGACGAAGCAGCAGAATGATTTTCTTCATCAGATCCGCTTGGGATCACATAGTCTTCTCCAAAAGGAACAAGGTCCTTTGATGGCATGGATGAAATTGGAACAGCATCAATCAGATTTTCAAGTGAGCTGGTCATTGGCTTCATTTTCTTCGCAGCCGAAGAATTTGACGCAGCTGATGCCTTCCTTTTCTTCACTGCAGCTCGCTCTGCAGCCTTGGTCTTCTTCACCTCATAGGCAGATGGAAGAATTGGAGTTGGTGTAGGCGCGGGAGGAGCTGAGGAATCTGGTTGATTTTCTTCAGGCGCAACTGATGCAGTTGCCCTGATCTCTTCAGTTTCTTCAGGCGCACCACTAGTGGATGCCCTGGCAATTTCTTCAGCGGCTGGAATGGAGTCATCAGCCCTGGAACTAGCATTTTCTTCAGCAGGCTAAAAGTCATCAGCGGTGCTGGCATGTTCTTCAGCAGGCTGAGCAGAGTCTGCAGCCTGAGGGTTTTCTTGTTGCGATGGGGCTGCAACATCCGTGAATTTCTTTGTCAGATTGACGAATCTCACTTTGGCTCCTTGCCAATCAGCATAGTAGGCATCAAAGTCTTTGCTGAGGGCTTGAATTTCAGACTGAGCCTTGAGAAGTTCTTTAGGTGTCATTCTAACAACATTTTTCTTCAGGAGCTTCTCCTTTCTGTATTGCGCTTTCTTGATCTCTCTTGCCTTTTCAAATTTCTATTTCTCTTGAGTGATGAAATGGGTCAGCATGTGACTTTGACCAGGAGTCAGATGAAAATCAGGCATAGGGGTGTTAGGATCCTTGTGCCAGAGGTCAATGTAGTCGAGGATCTTCTTCGGATTCAAAAGAAGTGGCATAGAAGTGCCTTTGGCTCTAGCGGCCTTCACCTGTCGGTCTCTGATGATTTCTGCAAGTTCATCATCAGAAGCTTCATCATCAGAGGGCACATGGAATGCCACCTGTTTCTTCTTTGGACTCGGCCGAGGACCGCGTCCAACTGTTGCTTTGGTCTTCAACAGTGTGGGGCCTCATGAGGAAATCGGTGCAGCTGAGGAACTTGCTGAGACACCAGAGGCAATCGAGAAACCAGCAGTCCTTTGACATGTAGCCAGATGCACAGGAGCTGAGGACTTTGAAGGAGCTGCTGAGGACTTTGGTCGAGCAGTAGCAGTCTGAGGAATTTGCCGTGAGGGCATTGCTGAGGAACTTGGCCGTGAGGGCGCTGTTGGTGAAGCACTTGGCTTACGAGCAGGCTTCTTTGGCATAGATTTCCTCGGCCTGACCGAGGCCTCAGTTGCAGCAGTAGTGGCAGAATCCTCATTGAATTTCTTCACTGCCTCCTTGGCTTGTCTTGCCAATTTAGCTTGGCGCTTAGCCCATTCTTCAGGAAAGTCCTCACCACGCTTGATGCTGGTGGGATCAGCTACTTGGCCAGGTGCCAATGGAGCTCGTGCACATGGAGGATTGAGGGCGAATTTCTTCATGTACTTTGGAGTCACATATCTGTACTCCCTCCATTCTCTTGCCCATCTCCGTTCAATCCTCTGAATGCGCACCTTTCGCTGATTTTTGTTTTCTTTGCCGAATTTGGCTTCATCAGGTGTGCAATAGTCCTTATAAATGTCATCAGGGATCTCGAAAGCAGTCATGACCTCAGGTTTCTTTCCTCCTTTCTGCGGTCTCTTACCTTCAGCCATATTCTTCAGATGAGGAATTTGAACAATTGAACACTCTGAAGAAGTATGCAATTTTTCTTCGAGGAACGCTGCAAATGAGTTAAGTTGATGAGAACCTAGTGATTCAGCAGCGGACATGAGTACCTGTGAACAGAGTATAGGTGCGAGGAATTTGGAGAGATCATATGCGTTCTCAGAAAGTTTTTTGAAAAGAACAAGTTTTTGAGGAATTTGACCAGATGAACCTTGAGGAATTTCACTAAGCGTTCTTGTCTTAGGTTCCAGAGTTGTACAGATCGAAGATCCACACAATTAGGGAATCTTGAAGAAAATGATTGCTTAGAAAAACAGTTCAAGATCATATGATGTGTGAGGTGTTCATATGTGTGAAGATTTGAAGAATAAACACCTTTGAAGATTTTCAGGAAAGCTTGAGAATCAAAGTGAGTAATAAAAGTAACTTTTAATTACCCAAAGTGAAGAACTCAACGAAATGAGAAGAACAGATGTGAAGTTCGTCAGGTTAGATCTCCCACGCCCTAACTTGGCAGAGGGAGACGGCTACGGCGGCAGCGGAGTGAAGATTTCCGCAACCGGCGTGAGTACGACGGCGACGAGGTCGAGGCAGTGAAGCTTTTCCTCACCGGCGATGATGGAGTAGCGGCGGCGCTAGGGTTTGAGGAGCTCGAGCGAGAGAGAACGGTCGAGCGGAGTAAATGAAGTGAGGAAGGGGAGAGGGGTATTTATAGACACGGTGAAAACTGTTCGCCCGAAGATTTTGGGACGAACATGCCCCTGCCCTTTCTCCTTCTCGCGACATGTGTCACCCACGTACTGTGTAGATGAGATCGTGTAAGATCGTGGGTGAATACAATAATGCATCGTGGGATGCGGAACGGTTTGAGCGGCAAAACCGAAAATCTGGATAAGATTTGTTTTAAAGTTTCGTTCGCAAATTCTTCAGCTGACAAGGACACAGTGAAGATTTTGAACGAGTTTCAAATAGAACGCACATGAAGAATTTGTGAATAGATTGGGTCGAGTATAGCATAGAGGGGGAAGGGTCCGATCACATTCACTTAGCAGAAAAACGCAACATGAAGAAATAGCTATAAGTGAATGTTGTAGAGGACATAAACTCATATATATATATATATATATATATATATATATATATATATATATATATATATATATCCAATGAAGAGAAACGACGAAAACAGTGAAGATTTTGCAAAGTTGAAGAATTTGAAAAACTGAAGAATTTCAAAAATGAGGAAAAACTCAAATTGAAGATTTTCAACTTTTTGTGGTGGCGTGACCCATCGTATAAGAATGATGATTTCAGACACCGCGTACAATTGTCGTAGGGTTCTGA
>NC_041389.1:61225266-61270017 GCF_002162155.2 Triticum dicoccoides | reverse complement strand
GGTATACCTTGTGATCGAAGTCAATACCATTTTCATCAGTGCATAGATGGCCATTTGTGGGCATAGGAATTTTGACGCCTTTGCAATCTTGCATGCCGAATTTCCTCAGTACATCTTTGAGGTATTTCTCCTGAGATATGAATATGCCATTGCGCTGTTGACGAATTTGAAGACCTAAGAAGAATTTCAACTCTCCCATCATAGACATTTGATATTCTTCACTCATCATATAGGCAAATTCATCACTATAACGTTGGTCAGTACAGCCAAAGATAATATCATCAACATATATTTGGCACACAAACAGTTCACCATCATAAGATTTAGTAAAGAGAGTAGGGTCGAGTGAACCGGGTGTGAAGCCATTCTTCACGAAGAATTCCTTCAATGTATCATACCACGCCCGAAGGGCTTGCTTGAGGCCATAGAGGGCCTTATTGAGTCTGAAGACTTTGTCAGGATTCTTTGGATCTTCAAAACCTGGGGGTTGAGCAACATATACTTCTTCCTCAAGCTTACCATTGAGGAATGCACTTTTCACATCCATTTGATATAAGATGATATCATGATGGTTAGCATAAGCAAGTAATATGCGAATAGCCTCAAGTCTAGCAACAGGTGCAAAAGTTTCATCGAAATCAATTCCTTCAACCTGTGTGTAGCCTTGAGCTACCAGTCGTGCCTTATTCCTCACCACAAGGCCATTTTCATCTTGCTTGTTGCGGTAGATCCATTTTGTGCCAATGATATTATGCTTGCAAGGATCTGGACGATTGACCAGTTCCCAGACATTGTTAAGCTCGAACTGATGTAATTCTTCTTGCATAGCCTGAATCCACTCCGGCTCCATAAATGCTTCATCTACCTTAGTGGGCTCTGTGATAGAGACAAAGGCATAGTGCCCACAAAAGTTAGATAAATGTGAGGCTTTTGAGCGTGTGAGAGGACCTGGTGTGCTAATGTCATCGATGATCTTCTCCACTTGCACTTCTTTTGCAACGCGAGGATGAGCTGGTTGTCGCTGAGGAATTTGATCAGCATTTTCTTCAGCGCCATTTTCCTCAGCATTTTCTTCAGGTGCATCAGCTCGACATTCTTCATGAACTGGAATGAATTCTTCAGCAGGTTCTTCAGTAGGAATGACATCCTCAGTTGCCTTGAACTTGATAGAATCCTCAGGTGCTGGTTCATCTAACACAGAAGGTAGGTGCTCTCTTTGCGAGCCATTAGTTTCATCGAACCGCACATCTACAGTGTCAACAATCTTGTGAAGAACAATGTTGAAGACTCTGTAGGTGTGCGAGTCCTTTCCGTAGCCAAGCATAAAACCTTCATGTGCTTTCGGTGCAAATTTAGAGTTGTGGTGAGGATCTCTAATCCAACATTTAGCACCGAAGACTTTGAAATAACTCACATTGGGTTTCTTGTCAGTGAGGAGTTCATAGGCCGTCTTCTTCAAGAATTTGTGAAGATATACTCTGTTGATGATGTGGCACGCAGTATCAATTGCATCAATCCAAAAACGCTGAGGCGTTTTGTATTCATCAAGCATAGTGCGAGCCATCTCAACAAGAGTTCTGTTCTTGCGCTCCACGACGCCATTTTGCTGAGGAGTATAGGGAGCAGATAACTCATGAGTAATACCAAGTTCATCAAGATAGTCATCAAGACCGGAATTCTTGAACTCAGTTCCATTGTCACTTCTGATGTGCTTGATCTTCACACCAAACTTGGTTGAAGCCCTCAAGGAAAGTTGTTTGAAGACTTCCTGCACTTCATGTTTGTAAGTAACAATGTGTACCCATGTATATCAAGAGTAATCATCAACAATGACAAAACCATATAGAGATGCATCATTAGTGACTGCTGAGTAATGATTAGGTCTGAAGAGGTCCATGTGAAGCAATTCGAATGGACGAGTAGTGGTCATGATAGTCTTCGCTGGATGCTTGGCCTTGGTCATTTTTCCAGCTTCACAGGCTCCGCATAAGTGATCCTTGAGGAATTTGACATTCTCAATGCCAATGACATGCTTCTTCTTCGCAAGCGTGTGCAAATTCCTCATGCCTGCGTGACCAAGTCGTCGATGCCATAGCCAGCCTTTTGAAGCTTTTGCAAGTAGACACACGGCTAGTTGTGGTCCTGTAGAGAAATCAACAATATATAGATCTCCTCTCCTAAAGCCTTCGAAGACTTTGGAATTGTCAGCTTCCATGATCACAACACAACGATACTTGCCAAAGACAACAACCATATCAAGATCACAAAGCATTGAGACTGACATGAGGTTGTATCCTAAGGACTCAACAAGCATGACTTTGTCCATGTGTTTATCCTTAGAGATTGCAACCTTACCAAGACCCAATACCTGACTTTTGCCTTTGTCAGCAAAGATGATATGCTTCAGATGTGACGGTGATAAGGGAGCATCCATCAATAGATTCTTGTCACCAGTCATGTGATTCGTACATCCACTATCGAGGACCCACTCAGTAGTATTGGGTTGATCATCCTGCAGATGAATTAGTGTAACTTACAATCTCATATGCTTCATCGGTGAAGAATATGATATCAAGTTCATCAGATGAATTTCATCAATCAGTAAACATATATAGCAGTATGAGGACATGTGAAATGAAGGTTCATTTCATCATGATTCGCCTGCGTCCTTTCAGGCAATTTCTGTCAGGTCCCCAGCAAATTCTTCAGACGTTAAAGCACGTCTGGATACCTGACCCTGCAGAAGAGATTAGTTCTTTTTCTTCACCACCCACATCTGAAGGGGTGGCAAAGAATTCATCACTCTGCGAGCACCATACGAAAAAGGTGGCAAAGATGCCAAACCATTTCGTTTCATATAAGAGGGGTTAGGGTAAGCATATGAATAAGCAGAGAAATTCTTCGAGGACTTATGAACATAATGGTTTGAAGAATAATGCACATATTCATAGCCCTTAGCTCTACCCTGCGAGACAGAGTTGTTAGCACGATGATAATCATATGAGGACTTTTATCCTTTTGAGGAATTTGATCCGTATGAGGACTTGGATCCATATGAAGAATTTGGTCCATATGAAGAATTTGATCTGGGGTTCCTGTTCTTCACAGGTGGTGTCATGAGGACATTCACCTGAAGACTTTCGAGGCACTTCTTGGGAACCCAGATTTTCTTCATAGGAGAACCATTCCTGCAGTTAGTGCCAACATATCTAGCAAATACTTCACCATTCTGATTTTTGAACAGTTTATAGTTGGAGTCAAATGACTCATCAGAAGAATGAGGAGATTCACATGTAAAGCCAGATAAGTTAGATGGATCAACTGGAGGTCCCTTTGCAGCAACCCATGAGGTTTTGGGGTACTGCTCAGGCTTCCAGTATGTTCCATCAGCGTTGAGTTTCCTCTCAAAGGCAATACCCTCTTTCCTAGGGTTTCTGTTGAGGATCTGCTTTTTAAGCACATCACAGAGAGTCTGATGCCCTTTGAGGCTTTTGTACATGCCTGTCATGTACAATTCCTTCAGCCCTGCATTGTCAGTGATACTAGCAATGTCCTCAGATGAGGAATTAGTGATAGCAGAGGTAGGTGAAGAATTTGTAATAGTTGAAGCATTTGAACATTCAGGTGAAGAATTAGCAGATTCACGTTCAATGCACTTTAAGCATGGAGGAACAAATTCTTCCTAAGAAGCGCTGATTTGTTGAGCAAGTAATGAATCGCGCTCCTTCTGAAGATCTTCATAACTCACTCTTAGCTTCTCAAGATCTTGCTTTCTTTGAAGAAATTCATAAGAAAGTTTCTCATGATCAGATAAGAGAGAGTTATGATTACCTTGAAGGTTATCAAACCTAGACTGAAGTCTCTGAAGATTTTCAGTCAGGGCTTTAGTGCGATCCATTTCTTCACCCAACATATCATCACTTTTGTCTAGCATGTTTTGAACCTTTTCAAAAGCCCTTTGTTGTTTTATAGCAATCTTAGCAAGTTTAGAGTAGCTGGGCTTGAGATCCTCATCAGATTCATTTTCACTAGATTCAGAGGAGGTGTATTTGAGTACCTTTGCACCTTTTGCCATGAATCAATAGGTGGGAGCGTAGTCATCATTATCTTCATCAGGCTTGTCGGTGGAGTCAGTTTCTTCAGTGTTGAAGATGGACTTGCTAACAAAGGCAGTAGCAAAGGCCAGACTCGCCACACCAGATTCGGATTCTTCAGACGCCTCCTCTTCCTCATTTTCCTCAGATTCAGCTTCAGAGTCCATTTCCTTGCCAATGAATGCCCGAGCCTTCTCGGAGCTGCTCTTCTTGTGAGATGAAGACTTCGAGGATTTTGATGACGAAGATTTTGGCGATTTCTTCTTCTTCTCCGCATCATCAGAACTGTAATCCTTGTATTTCTTCTTCTTCATTTCCTTTTCCCACTGAGGACAATCTTGAATTTAGTGACCAGGTTTCTTGCATTTGTGGCACAGCCTTCTCTTATAGTCACTGGATGGGGAATCACTGCTTCTTGAGGATTTTCCAAAGCAACCACGTCTTGAGAACTTTTGGAATTTCTTCACGAGCAGTGCTAGCTCCTGGCTCAATTCTTCAGGGTCACCAAGGCTACTACCAGAATCCTCACATTCAGAGTCAGACACAGCCTTGGCCTTCAGGGCACGTGGTTTGCCATAGCTTGAACCATAGAGATCTATCTTTTCAGCAAGCTGGAACTCGTGAGTATTTAGCCTTTCGAGGATATCGGCAGGATCAAGAGACTTGTAGTCAGCACGTTCTTGTATCATCAATCCCAGAGTATCAAATGAGGAGTCAAGCAATCTCAACAGTTTCTTCACCACCTCATGATCAGTGATGTCAGTGGCACCGACGGCTTGAAGCTCATTTGAGATGTCAGTGAGGCGATCAAAGGTTTGTTGGACATTTTCATTGTCGAGTCTTTTGAAGTGGTTGAAGAGATTCCGAAGAACATCAACTCGAGAGTCACGCTGAGTTGAGACTCCTTCATTTACTTTGGACAGCCTATCCCAGATAAGCTTAGCAGTTTCCAAAGCACTCACTCTTCCATACTGTCCTTTACTCAGATGGCCACATATGATATTCTTCGCTTGAGAATCGAGTTGCTTGAATCTCTTCACATCAGTAGCGTTCAGTGAGGGTGAGACAGAAGGAACACCATTTTCCACAACATACCAGAGATCGTTGTCAATTGCCTCAAGATGCATTCGCATCTTGTTCTTCCAGTAGGGGTAGTCCGTCCCATCAAAGGTAGGACACCCAGCTGAGACCTTGATCATACTTGCGATCGACATAACTAAAACTCCAGGCGGTTAAACCAAAATCACACAGAATAAGGGAGTACCTTGCTCTGATACCAATTGAAAGTGCGTTATATCGACTAGAGGGGGGGTGAATAGGCGATTTTTATGAATTCTTCACTGAGGAATTTGCCGGTGAGGAAATTCCTTAACGAAGAACTACTAGCAGCGGAATAAGTACTCAGAAGTAAGCATAACAGAATACAAGCATGGTCATCATGATGAAATGAAAACTAGCACAGAGTACAGAAAGCGTAATCACAGGATAACACAAGATGAAGACGAACAGACTGAAGAAATTGAACTGAGGAATTTGAGAAAGTCTTCAGTCAAAGTCTTCAAGCACAGATATGAACAGACACTCAACACAGTAATGAGGAAATGAAAGGGTTGAGGAAATAGAACCAGTTAGTTGGTGAAGATAATGATTTGGTAAACCAGTTCCAACTGCTGTCTCAGTTGTACGTCTGGTTGGAGCGGCTGAGTATTTAAACTCGAGGACATGCAGTCCCGGACACCCAGTCACTGAGCACGCAGCTCAGGACACCCAGTCCTCACCGTATTCTCCTTGAACTAAGGTCACGCAGACCTCGTCCAATCACTCGTGGTAAGTCTTCAGGCGACTTCCAAACCTTCACAGACTTGGTCACTCGACAATCCACAATTCCTCTTGGATGCTCTAGACCATGACGCCTAACCGTCTGGAAGAAGCACAGTCTTCAAAGGTAACAAGCGTCGGATCCTCGCAGGATCAATTTCTTCAGTGATGCTCAATCACTTTGGGTTTGTGGGGGTTTGGTTTTGGGTTTTCCTCACTTGATGATTTTCGCTCAAAGTCCTCGGAGGATGGGTTGCTCTCAAATGACAAGTGTCAAGTTCTCTCGGAGCAGCCAACCAGCTAGTGGTTGTAGGGGGCGGCTATTTATAGCCTAGGGAGCAGCCCGACATGATAAGACATAAATGCCCTTCAATAATATGACCGTTAGGTGGATATGATATTTTGGGACAGCTGGCGCGCAGCACAGCAACGGTCGGAAATTTGACTCTCAAATTCCTCAAGGCTATCATGTTCCTCACTGTGTAGGCAATTCGCACTGGCGGATTCCTAACTCCTCAGTCAGAACAAATTCCTCAGTGACCAGAAGAACTTCGTCTCTGTCACTGAAGAAAGTGACTGAACTGTATGAGATTTCCAAAGGCTTCACTCGAAGGGATTGGTAGGTGTAGGATTTTGAGTTGAGCATCACATGGAAATTTTTCCTTAGTATTTCCTCGACCCCCTTTAACAGTACAGTGTTTCCTATGACTCAAGAAAGAGAAAATGAAATTACGAAAACAAAAGTCTTCACGCTTCATGTTCCTCAAATGAATACCAAGTCTTCAAGGTCACACCAAATTCTTCACTTTCAAAGTCTTCAGAAAGTCTTCAGAATACCAAAGTCTTCAGTCGAAGAACTTCATTTTTAGGGGTCGACTTTCTCTGTAAATATCAAACTCCTCATAGACTTATAGACCTGTGTACACTCACAAACGCATTAGTCCCTTAACCTATAAGTCTTCAATACACCAAAATCACTAAGGGGCACTAGATGCACTTACAAGCGTTCTTGAGGGTACACAGGATTTTCATCTAGCCACTTTCACCATGTTGGTTCGATTTGTTTTTGCTACTTTGATAATTTGATATGTGGGGGGACCGGTGCTTAGGTGTTGTTCTTACTTGAACAAACCTCCAACTGATGATTAACCCTCCCACAAGCATCCGCAACTACGGGAAAAGTATTAAGAATAAATTCTAACCATAGCATTCAACTTTTGGATCCAATCGGTCCCTTACGGAATAGCACATAAATTAGGGTTTAAGCTTCTGTCACTCTCACAACCCATCATCTAATAACTACTCCATAATGCATTCCTTTAGGCCCAAATATGATGAAGTGTCATGTAGTCGACGTTCACATGACACCACTAAGGGAATCACAACATACATACTATCAAGATATCAAACACATATCAATTTCACATGATTAATTGCAACATGATTTCTCCCGTGACCTCAAGAACAAAAGTAACTACTCAAAAATGATAATCATGCTCAAGATCAAAGGGGTATTAAATAGCATATTGGATCTGAACATATAATCTTCCACCAAATAAACCATATAGTAATCAACTACAAGATGTAATCAACACTACTAGTCACCCACAAGCACCAATCTATAGTTCCGGTAACAAGATTGAACATAAGAGATGAACTAGGGTTTGAGATGAGATGGTGTTGTTGAAGATGTTGATGGAGATTGCCCTCCCCAAGATGGGAGAGTTATTGGTGATGATGATGACGATGATTTCTCCCTCCGGGAGGGAAGTTCCCCCGGCGGAATCGCTCCGCCGGAGGGCAAAAGTGCTCCTGCCCAAGTTCCGCCTTGAGACAGCAGTGCTCCGTCCTGAAAGTCCTCCTCTTATTTATTTTTTCTAGGTTAAAATGACTTATATACCAGAAGATGGGCACCGGAGGTGGGCCTGGGTGAGCACAACCCACCTGGTGGGCCCCCTCTGGTAGTTATTTGCTCCAATATTCTTCATATATTTGATAAAAAATCTCCGTGAAGTTTCAGCTTGTTTGGAGTTGTGCAAAATAGGTGGCCTGACGTAGCTTTTCCAGGTCCAGATTTCCAGCTGCCGGAATTCTCCCTCTTTGTGTATACCTTGCAAATTATGAGACAAAAAGCATTAGAATTACTCCAAAAAGCATTATTATGGATAAAAACATTATAAATAACAGTAGGAAAACATGATGCAAAATGGATGTATCAGTAACTCAAAGCACAAACAACACTCTAAGGAAACTACTCGAACAAGCATCTCTCAAAGGAGGCGGTGGCCGAGGCCACCTATGTTTGAGTCAATTGGTATGGCACCGCGAAGATTTTAACCTTGGGCCCATGACCAAAACTCGTCTTTGAAGCACAAGTACCATCAACAATGTGATACGTCTCTGCCGTATCTATAATTTTTTATCGTTTCATGCCAATATTATACAAGTTTTACATACTTTTGGCAACTTTTTTATATGATTTATTGGACTAACCTATTGATCCAGTGCCCAGAGTCAGTTTCTGTTTGTTGCATGTTTTTTGTATCGCAGAAAATCCATATCAAACAAAGTCCAAACGCGATAAAAATTTACGAAGATTTATTTAGGAATTTATGTGATTTTTGGGAGGTGGAATCAACGCAAATGGGGCTCACAGAGCCCACAACCCACCAGGGCCCGCCAGGCACCCCCTGGCGCGCCCAGGTGTCTTGTGCCCTCCTTGAAGGTCAGTTGGAGCCCTTCTTCTAGCGCAAGAAAGATAATTTATGGAAAAAATCATGTAAAAATTTCAGCGCAATCGGAGTTACAGATCTTCGGGAATTTAAGAAACTCTGAAGGGCCAGATCTGGGGAACGCGAAACAGAAGAGAACAAAGAGGAAGATTGAATCTCAGAGGGGCTCCCGCCAGGGCCGGTCCTGGTATTTTGGGGGCCCGGGGCGAAACTAAAACTCGAGGGCCTCTTTATACTAGAGGGAAGCATGTGCTTCGTGTGTATAGAGTAAAGACTGTGTGATGACGTCTTGCAGTTAATTCGTGAGTAAATTTTCAAAAGTAAGATGGTTCTGTTAGAAGGATGGATTAGACAGTGCATGAAGACGAAAATAGGACGTGCATCTCTACTCCTAATGTCTCAGTTGGTAGTCTCCGTTCCACGGTTAATTTTCGTCCCACCACTTTCGTCGGTTTTTTTTCATTGGGTTTTTTTCGTCCCTCCCGCACACTACCGCGTGGTTTTTTGGCGTCACCTCTGGATCCGCCTTTCCCCCTCGATCTCGATCTATTTGGTTGGTCGATCCTGAAGCATGCCACCGCCACCACCGCGTAGCCCTCTGCCTCCCAATATCTTGCTCCTCCGCCAACATCCGTGATCGCCGCCGCCGCCTCCATTGCAGACCTCCAGGTCATCATGGGACCACGCCGCCCCCACCTGCGCGGAATCTGAGGGCATGGCGCTAGGAACCCAAGCTGCAGGGCGGGCAGCGAGGAGCGACGCAATAAGGCCCTGCCAGCCGTGATATACGCCCGGAACGGGCGGGCGCACGGAGAGGGGCCGCGGTGCGCCCGAGGGTCGCCGAGGCCTCCGCGCCCGTGGCCGCGGTCGAGGGCCACGGTAGGCAGGAGCCCCCATCGCGTCCACTGTCGAGATCCCCATCACGTGCTGCCAGGTGAGGTTGTTTTCCGCTTCCTCTTCGGTAGGATCGGGGGCGCACAACACCCAGGAGCCCCCACAACGCCACCTGCGATGATCCCCGCCGCCAGTGTCAGCCACGGCCATGTGCGACTCCCTCGGCTTCATCATCATCGGGTCGCACTTTCTTTGCCTGATTCAGGTCGCCCGAGGGGCCACAAGGACACGGGAAGTCGACCCCGTGCTCGGTTCCCTCCGCCGCTACAGCCTATCATCTTGGCCTAATTCTGGCGCCCTCCTCGTTTCCGTTTACCCGCTGTCACGCCCTACTCCTACACCCACGGTCAGCCTAGCTCCGCATCCCCCTCAAGTTTGTCATTGTTTAACTCCTCACAATTTCGTGGCTTCCCAGCTGTAGTTCCTCTGTGCTTGGCGCTGCAAACTCCCCGCTCAGCGGTCACGAGATCTCATTGGAAACAATTATACAGGGTGAGATGCAGAACTGTCACCTAATTTGGGAACTGCATTATTAATTAGGTGCGGCTGTAGGTTTAGTCTGTGTTGCCCTCTAATTTCTAGGTGTTCAGTACATAATTTGAATGTACAAATGGCTTAGCATCAACTTCATCCACATTGCTCTGCTCCAATTGTTGCATTCACCTTGCTCAATTAATTTGTCTGGTTGTCTCCATTACCGAAAAAAGTGGACTAAATTTTCTAGCTTTCATATGTATTTGATTCTAATGTAGTGTTTAAGAATGAAATCACTCAAGTTTTGCACTCCAGTACCTTAATATATTCAATGTACCTTTTGCACATGTACCTTCTGGAAGTATGTTGCATCTGAATTTAGTGGCATTTGCATCCATATGACAGATAATATCTATGGAGTGGCTTACTCAACCAAGTATCATGGTTTTTGGTGAAAATATTAAGGTAAGGTTGTCCCTGCTTTCTTCTTGTTTGATGTACTGACTCCTGATGCATGAATGCTGTTTATTCTGATAAATAATGTTTGATTAGTTTGTGTATGCAACTCAGAGCTATGATAGAACTCATGCAATTGGGTTGTTTCTAGAACTTCAAATGATTCTGAACATAAGTAATAACGAAATGGAACTATGTATGCTGGAAACGCAATAAAGTGCAGTTATGCATGTGTTTTGACATGCTTAGAGGTCACAACGTGCCTTGGACGCTGATCACAATCCTCAGCAAGATGACAAAAGTGCATAGGTGCTGGTGTATTTCTAATAGTCATATCTCATAGGTGCTAATAACAACCTGGTGTATTTCGTTTTTTCAGGGCACGAAGAAATAATATTGAAGTGTTGTAGGTTGAAAATATAATTGACGAAAAACATACAGGGAAAAAGGTCTTGCTAGAAATTGTTTATGATGTTGAATTCTCTCCCCTTGTAATTATTAGCTTCTAGCCTTATATTTGATGACTCACCTGATCACTATAATTGATCATTTCAACTACGACACAGGTAATTTTCGACACTCCCTTTTTACCTCTGAACAAGTTTAATAATTACTTCGATATTTAGAATATGCTCCTTATGTCTGTTATCATTTCTTAAAACGACACATATATAAGACCCAACTATTTGATTGTTGTTTTGTTTAATCAGAATCATTGGGGAAGATTCGATAGCATGCTTCTTATTTCGGTTGACCATTTTCTAAAGTTGTTGAGCGACATTGTGTTCATATATAATGTACCAGATTATTAGTACTAGACGTCTAGACATTCTACCTTCAATATTTTTTGGAACAAAGCTTCATCTTCTTTGGTTCCGTTTCATGACATAAAAGAATTCACCAAACGCATTTTTTCTGGAGTTTTTGTCGAGTATTGTATAACTGATGTTGCCCAGCCTATTCTTCTATGTTAATAGCTATCCAGTTATATCTATTCTTTCATTTGCACTTCGTGAAAGATGTGTGGCCTACAATATTGTGAGTGTTACCTCTCCTTCAAGCTAACTTTTTTTTTCAGAAAGTCTCCTTCAAGATATATAGCCATCAATATTTTACTACACCTTCCGTAGAGAAAGAAAGATAGGGATTGGACTGATTCTTGTTACTTTTGTCAGAGAGATATGGGAGTATGGGACACACATGGAGAGATGGAACAGCCGGGGGGCTAGGGTGCCGCTTCTTGATCTGCATAAGCTAAATTTGCTGCCGAAGTTACTCTGGTATCTAACTGACATGTAAAGGAGTCATGAACAGTTCAACCCATACAATGAGCATTTATTCCCAATTATTTGAGAAAGACTGTGGAGATTGATATCAAGTACGGAGCATGAAGGTTTCATGGCATGAATAAAGTCAATTACAACAGGTAATATGTTCCCAAAAAAATTACAACAGGTAATTTGCTTATGGTCGTGCTAATCGAGAAAATTTCATTTTCTTTGTCGAGGAACTTGTTTTTAGCTCTTTTGTAGCAGTAATTGATTCTTCATTATTCTGCATTATAATAAATAATGTTGGGGTTATAAGTTTTTTTCTTTCTTTTCTTAAGAAAAGAACCAGTTCCACTGACTTTGATAGGTTCAGTTATTTAATTTGTCTTGCTTGCTACTTGAAAACCTGTCGACCACTAATAGTGGTTTCCCTCTTCAGATTATAACCCAGGAACACAGGAAACCCCTGGACTTTCCAAAACCAGGCAAAGCACCCCTTGTCGTTGATTATGGTGGTTTTCGCGAGCGGTTTTGCCTACGTGGCAAGTTTGCGGTAAGGAAATTGGATTTTGATTGCCACGCTGGACCCTCCCGATCTTAGCGTCGAACAGAGCCTGGGGGTAGGGGACGTCACGGCGGCTGGTTGACGAGTAGGTTAGTTCTCGTACGTCCCGATTGCTACTGTTTTTTAGGTCTATGGTAAAGCGTTGTGAAGATTGGTGATGGGGTTTGGGGCGGTGGACATAGGGCTTTGGGGCGGCATTGATCTTTGATTGTTGTAGCACTTCGATTTGGGTAGTTACTGTTGATTTGGGGCGGCGGATAGCGGGGTTTCGGGCAAATGAAAATCCTTAATCAATCTGACATGATCTGTGGGAGGTTATTTTTAGACCATGCAGTAGAGGAACTGCATGTCAATTAATTAAGATAGACAAACAAGTCTGAAAAAACGCTGCCAAGAATGGCCAAGCACCCAATGCATGATAGGACTTACGAAATTAAAACTGTACAATATTGTACCAAAAGAACTTAAAAGCTGTACAAGGCTTTATGGCATTACCATGGGGCTTATATGTTAGTTAAATTACTATTGGTAGTGAAAGGCAACAGGGAACATAAGCTATCAAGCACGTTGTATGTTGTATGAGAGATATACAGGGAATAGGGAACAAAGAGATGTTTGAGGCACTCTGTTTTTTTGGGAGCATGATCGGCGCTTTGCGGGAGGCAGAGCAGGTAAGTCCTGAGCTCCCAATGACTCAAGGTGATTGGCACTTACGTATCATAGTCGATCTTTTTGGAAGATTGGGGATGGGGTGGAGAGGCGTAGAGAGGTTTGGGCTAGGTTATAGTGAGTTGCAGGTTTCAGGTTATTTGCACTACTGGCTGGGTCAAAATCTCCCTGGTTTGCATTTATGTTCAGGAGCATGTACTTTGTATTTGGTCAATAAACACAGTTATTCATGGGGCCGTGGAGTAGGAATGTAGCTAGGATGCTAATACAACTCACACGTACCAGTGTAGTAGTCGTACGTCAAACTTTCTTTTAATAGCATACATGTGTGATGATCGCTGAAATATAATAACACTGTTTTGTGAGTTTAGAAATTTGAAAAAATTCAGAAGCAAATCATAATTTGTGCGGCCAGAAATATGTGGTTTTTATGCTTGTTTGTAGATTGTTGTCGAGTTCATCATTTTAGGGGTTAGACTATTGAAATGATCTATATCTAGAAGGCCTATATATATAAATGTGTGTGTGTGTGTGTGTGTGTGTGTGTGTGTGTGTGTGTGTGTGTGTGTGTGTGATGTTGTGGGTCTGATTGCACATGGATTAAATCTTACATATGTGCAAACTGCAAAGGGCTTACATATGTGTTTATTTTGCAGATATGACACCACCCAATTACCTATCTGTTCAGTTTCATTTCCGAGGTGAATTGCATCATGATGGAAGTGAATGGAAGGTCAGGAATTTCCGCAATTGAGTGTGACAAATGTGACTTCAACAGTTGGAGAAACACCTTGCAGATCATGTTTCCTATTCTGACGAAGTACTAAATGGGACAACTTTGTACTAGAAGTTTCCTTTAAAGGGCATATGTGCTCTTGTTGTTATGAATGATGAAGAATCGAAACAAGAGTAGCTACAAGGAGAAAGGCCAATCAAGCAAGAACAGAAGTGCTCCTTTCTCTCTTCTTTTACTTGCATTTTTTCCTGATATGTGCAAAATGTGCTAACATTTACTGCTTTTCAACACAGCAAGTTCCTGTTCCATCAACACGACAAAGTTCAGCTCCTGGTCCATCAACAAAGCAAGCACCTACAACATCTAAGCCACCAAATAGGAAGAAGATGGCCTCAGCTTGTCAAAATAATACTTCCGCTACACCTTTCTATGAGAGAGCAAAGAACAGAAGGAAAGCACATACACAATCATCTCAACCTCCTTCCGTGGCATCTTCTTATCAATTAGCTTCAGGGTCGATATCTCAGCCAATGCCAAACCAGTCAGGATTCTCATGGTTGTTATATGGCAATAAATGAACTTGTAGGTACTTACAGTGAAACAGAACTGAAGTTGTAGTTCATGGTTGATTGTTTTGCATGCTCTGGTTCATGCTTTATTATTATGTAAAACTACTACGGGTAGCACTTGTTCCCTATTATGTGACACATGCACTGTTCGATGATGTGGGTGTGATATGGGCATGACTGGTTCTTATGTGATTTCCCTGTTGTGTTTATAAAAAAAGTGTTCTTTCAAATTTAAGCTGAAATTGTACAGTTAATTGTGGGCACATCTTATTTCTTAATTATGATAATGCCAGTTTGCAACAATGATGCTGAATGTAAATAAAATGCTGCCAATTTTCAACCATGGCAGTTGCAATAACAGAGCACTTTCAGTTCAGAAAAGCTTTCATTCATGTCAGCTATCAAAGATTGCATTCAGATTACATATATGTGTCCATAGGCAGCAGATTGCAGACTCAGACTTACATCCACTTAAAAAATTGCTTTCTCTCAGTTCTCTCTTCTCAGCTAAACAGAGACAACCGCACCAGCAAGAAAAGCTAACACTTTGTACACATACCAATTCTCAACTAAACTGAATTCTCTCTTCTAGAGCATCAGTACATGCCTACAAAGAGTATAATGTACACAATTTGGGCCCCTGGGATTATTACCTGTGTTGTTTTCCTGCGAGTACTAATGCTCTGAGCATGCTTCAGTTTCGGGCTGTGCCAAATCCTGCTCTTGAGTAGTTCTCGCAGCAGCTCTATCCTCTCCTTCCTCTGGTCCACGAACATCTGTTGCAGCAAAAAAGGGCATGTACTTCAGAAATAGCATAAAGTACAGTACATATGCATATGCACTGTCCCAAATTAATACACATGATGTACATCGAACAAGAACTCAAAGATGAGCTTGTGCTGCTTGTTACACTGAGCCATAACGAGGTGGTCCATGTCCATGGCGCCGCTGTTACACTTGAAGACGAGCTTGCGCCGCTGTTACACTGAGCCACTGTTGGAGGAGGAGAGGAACTAGGGAGGTGGGCCGCCCATGGCGACAAACAGGGGAGGAGAGGAACTAGAGGACAAGGACGGACAAGCTTCAGCTGGTGTCCATGGCGACGAACAGGGGAGGAGGCAGAGAGGAACTAGGGATTGGGGTGAATCTTCAGACCTCCGCCGGCCTCATATTGCTTTGCGCCTTTCCCAAGCTGAGATGGCAAGCATCCGGAGCCACGTAGGCAAAACCGCTCGCAAAAACCACCATAATCAGCGATAGGGGGTGCTTTGCCTTGTTTTGGAGAGTTCAGGGGTTCAATTAACCGGAATTAGAGCTGGGGGGTAGCCCGTTTCTGAAACCCCAGGGGGTGATGTGGACTTCTTTCAGTTTGATGTGAATTCTGCTAGCAATAAAAAAAGCTTGAAAAACAAAATTTTCAAGCTTGGAAAAGACTTCAAGTATCTAATAAACATACAAACCGGGAATCGTTTCCACTCGCTTCTATCCTATACCCTACAATCACCCGTCGAGTCAGCCATTTGTTAGCATCTCATGAGGGAGATGTTTAGAACATCGAATTCATGTGGTGTTGTGTTAAGATGTAGGCGCTCTGGCAATTGTCAATGAAATACATATATATGGGTCTACAGCCGCGCCCCTTTATATATTATGCATGGGTCTACAGCCGCGCTCCTTTGATAAATCGAGTCATTTAACTTAATTTGATTTATTTTCTCCGTGGCTTGTGAATCTTGTGGGTACGCAATTGAAAATTGCAGTCATGCCTTGCTAGGACAAGCACGGTATGAAATCAAACGCAACTACATGGTTACATGTTTCAAATTCAAAGCTTGTGTAGGTGGGGTTACAACGGGGGATTCCGAGCTAGGCACTGTTGACAGAAGGAGAGTGATTTAATGTAAACAAAAGGTTCTGATGTACATCACGATCCTAAAGGCATATAGTGAAAACATTTATTGTTAAATTATTAGAATATGTGTGCCTCGTTGCAGCGCACAAAAAAGTCGTTGAACAGACATAAGATTTTTCCTTACAAAACAAAATCATAAGATTTTTCTCTCCCTCTCATACCCTGATGCTACCAATTCAGATGATGTCCACGGTGTGGCGGGTACCCCTTCACACCGGTGTGGTATATTAGAATGTGGACCCGTGTGGGACATTGGCAGCGGTGTCGGTGACAACCCTTCAGGGTCCCATGCATGTCTGGCACGGGTTGCATATAAGTTCATTCAGCCGCGACATGCCAATGAGCACCACCGTTGGCTTGGAGGAAGAAGATCAAGCTGTTCAAGAAAACCCAACCATGGCGAACAAGACACGTAGGGAGAGTGACCACTTAGTCAATGTTGTCTTCGATCGAGGATGATGATCATAACCATTTTGGTGATATCAATTCTTTGGAGTTGATGCTGCCACCTCCTCGCCCCTTAGCCTCGGAGGTTGTTTCTTCCCTACACACACAATATTAACTTCCTTGAGCTACAATTTTAGATTGTCAGTATTTGATCCATGTTAAGGTAAGAAAATTTCTCCCATGGTTTTTGCTATATCATATAAGAAAAATCTATGCATAAGCGACCTTTTGCTTTGTTCCGTAGACCACCTATCGACGACTACAAGTACTGAAGCGAGACGAAGGCGCGCGAACGTCATCACCCCTCTCTCGTCGGAGTCGGGTAAAATTTGTTGTAGTAAACAGTAGGAAAGGCATCGTGTTAAGGCCCCATAGGACCAGTGCACCAGAACAACAACCGCCATTGATGAAGAATAGCATAGATCGAAAGAATCCAACCCGAAGACACATGAACATAGACGGACAATAACCAAATCCGATCGAATCCACCAAAGACAGATCCATTGGAGACACACATCCACACGCCCACCAACGATGCTAGACGCACCACCGGGACAGGGCCTAGGCAGGGGAACTTTATTCCATCTTCAAAGAGCCGCCGCCATCTCACCTTCCTGAGTAGGACACAAACCCTAACAGAACTTGAAGAAACATCTAAAATTGGAGCTCTCCCGCCGACAAGGGCCGGGCTCCACCGCGCCCCCATGGCCCTAAGGCCACCGAAGACGAGACGGATTGACGGTGGCGCGAGCGGGAGGCAGAGGCTAAACTTTTTTAGGGAGGATGCACGTGAGATGTCATATACTTTTATGTTGCTAAAATCATAACTTTTGAAGTTGTAGCTCAGTAGAAGACTCCTTGCAAAAGGTTGATCATTTACTCTCATTCACTTCATAATTTCTATCATAAGACACAAGTTTCGCATTTTAGTTTGACCCCCTACAAAATATTGTAGGGTGAATAAGTGCTTGTATAAGTTCCAAAAAATATGTGGCACAATCACTGAAATTGTGGTGTTATTTCAAAAGTGCATCAATTAAGAATTACACATATTTATACCTCCGACAGGGAAGCATGTATTATATCTTTGCTTAGTAATTTGTTTGTGTGAGTGGCGATTCTCTCTGAGCGCTCCCCTCCCCCCTCTCTGAGCGCAGGCGGCCACTCCGGCGCCGGCGGCCACCAAATTCGTCCGGAGCCTCGCCCTATGGCCTCGCGGGTCTCTCTGTCGGCTGGGTCCTCCTCATCCTCCGAGGCGACGTCGTCCCCTCCAAGGCCGGCCCCCAGATCCTCCATGGCCGTCCCCGAGGTGCTCGGCACAGCGCTCGGCCCCATCATCCAGGGAGGGGCTGCTGGTGGAGGGGCTGCGGGCGGTACATCCAGGCCGGCGGAGCGTGCGTGGCAGACCAGGGCGGGTCGCCGGCCACGCAGCCCCGCTTCCCCTCCGCGCCCGGCAACCAGGCGGCGGATCTCGCCGACGCTTCCCACCACGAGGCCGCCGCGGACTCGCATACCCGCGGCTCTGCACGGCTGCTGCTACAACTGTGGAGACGACCGGCATATTTCGAGGGACTGCCCTAACGAGACCTTGTGTGTGCACTGTGGAGGCTTCGGGCACATTGCTCGGAACTGCGTGGAGCGGAGGAGTGTGTCTCCGGTGGAGGCCCCGGTTCGCCCGCGGCTGGAGCCGGCCATGCGCCAGGGGTCCCCTCCTGCTGGGGCTCTTGGTCAGCAGGTGGAGCCTGTGCCGTCCCTAGGGCCGTTGGTGCCCCCGCCGCCCCCGCCGGGGCCGCCGCCTCCGGGTGCGCGCAGGGTGGAGCGGCCGTGGTGCCAGGTGGTCCGAGATGGTGCGGCTGGGTGCGCGGCCGACCCATGGTTCTCGGTGCCGTTCGACCCGGTGGACGTGCCACGGCTGGATGTAGCTGTGCAGCAGCCGGTCGTGGAGGACGTGGGCTGCTGCTACATGGAGGAGGCAGAGGATCTCTGGCATATGGAG
Organism: Triticum dicoccoides; assembly: GCF_002162155.2. Lineage (NCBI taxonomy): Eukaryota > Viridiplantae > Streptophyta > Magnoliopsida > Poales > Poaceae > Triticum > Triticum dicoccoides. The sequence continues at coordinate 61,251,384 of NC_041389.1, read as the reverse complement.
GAGGAGCTTTCCAAGGCAGTGGTGGTTACAATTACTCGTACAAGGCCGGCGGTCGATTTGGCGATGGTGGCGGCGGCCTTGCACGCTGAGTTTCGCCTCGGACCGGTGGACATGTCGATCCGGGCGTTCTTCCCCGAGGACTTCTTGGTGCTTTGCAAGGACAAGGGCACACGTGACAGGATGGTGCGGCAGGGTGGTTTGTCACCAGCGACGGCGGCTGGTTTCTCTCTGTCGCTGCGCCCTTGGCTGCGGCAGGCGCAGGCGACCGGGGCGGCGTTGTCGTTTCTAGTGCCGGTGGCTCTGGTGGGGGTGCCGGCGCACGCGTGGACGAGGAGAATGGCAAATGCGGTGCTCCAAGGCCTAGGGCTCGTCGTGGGCGTGGTGGACAGCACAGCGAAGAGGTATGACATGTCGAGCTACAAAGTGTGGCTGCGGACGGACCGGCCGGAGTGCATCCCGGCGCAGAGGCGGCTGTTCGTGGAGGAACCTCGTCGGTGGCGGGGCTGGTCCTTCCCGCGGGCGGCGAGGACGGCGGCGTTGTGGTACAACATCTGGATTGTCAAGTTGGCCGAGCCGGTGGTGGACGAAGATGCTGACCCGGAGCTGTCGCCACCGCCTAGCCCGCCGGCGTCGCCGTCTGATGGTGATGGGAGACCGGATGGTAGGGATGAGGAGCGGCAAGGTGGAGTTGAGCCACGCCGTCGAGGGCTGGCAAATGGTGAGCAGAGGGATGATGGTGGAGCGATGGGCTCGCCGCCGGCGACTGGATGCTCGTCGGCGGGATCAGTTTCGGCGGTGGAGCATAGTGTAGTTCAAAATAAAGGTGAGGTGGGGCCGGAATGTGGACAGGATGACACAGTGGACGAGGTGGGGTCGGCGACAGAGCTGGACCGAGACTTGACCGTGAAGTCTTTGGCGCCAACGGCTCGGGGACAACTGGGCTGCAAAGAGGCGGCCGACAGAGTGGAAGGCGCGGATGCGGACCGGTCAATGTCGTCGTCTTGCGGCGCGCGAGAGGAGCTGGGGGCCTGCGCCGGGGGCTCCCCGCCGTCTGTCATGTTATCTCGATGGCATGGGCCTAGGGAGCAGGTCGAGCAGGTCTTGCGGGGATTGGAGCCCGTGGTCGCGGTGCAGGTGGGGCCATCCGGTGGCTTTTGCATGATAGGCTCGGTGGAGCTGTCGGTGGGGCCGGGTCCGGAGCTGGCCGGGTCTGATGGGTGGACTGAAAAGGCGAGGGAGCGCTTGTTGGCTGGCGACTCCTATTCACGGGCCGGGACAGCAGAATCTGATGATTCTCGCGACCGCTTGGACGGACTTGGGCAGCCAGGCATGGAGGGACACGTGGTTGGATGGGATTTAGCGTGGTCATGCACGCAGGGCGGTACGACCCCTGAGCTACCTTTGCGTGAGGCCGGTCAGGGCCAGTGTTTTGGGCAAGTGGAGGGCTGGGATATGTTCCAAGTTAGTCTGTCAGGGTGCAACGAGCCTGAAACGGCGAGTGTTACCCCATGCACGCCAAGGCCAACGGACCATGAGCTGGTGGATGTGCAGCAGCTATGTGACGGCATGCGAAGATCTATCGAGCCACTCCTCGCACGACCAGAGACGCGCGCCCATGGGGCTCAGACCCGCAGACCCAGGAAGAAGAGGATGCTGGAAGCTACGCCAAGGAGGAGCGAGAGGATCGCTAAGCATGGGGCTAGAAAGCAGCAACAGGTCCTGATCCGGAAGTTATGCTTGGCACATGAGGGTGAGGTCATCTCGGAGGAGGCTCTATGGATGTATGTTGAGCTGTTCAACCGGCCACTCTCGGAGGCCCATATTGCAGCAGTTTTGGCGCTCTTCGGGTGGGAGTCACCTCCGACTCCGCTGCTGGGCGCACCCCAGGAGGTTGCAACCAGGGTCTAGGTGTGGTGACTGGTGGAAGAGGTAGGATAGGAAGATGAATGCGCAACACCTTAGAGTGATTGTGTGGAATGTGCGTGGGCTCAACACCCTGTCGCGTAGAGATGCGGTGCGGCACGTAGTGTTGGAAGTGAACCCGGGCATTGTTTGCCTGCAGGAGACCAAGATGCAAGAGATTTCGGCATCGGTTGTACAACGATGTCTAGGCAATAAATTCACCAACTTTTTCTATGTACCTGCGGTAGGGACGCGGGGTGGGATCCTGGTGGCTTGGGACGAGCTGATAGTCAGGCTCTCCAACCCACATTACCAGGCTAACTCACTTACGGCGATAGTGAAGGCCCCTGGAGCGGCGGAGTGGTGGTTAACTTGTGTATACGGGCCTCAGGAGGACAGGGAAAAGGTGGAGTTTCTACAAGAGCTTGTGGATATTAGGGAGCTTCACGCGGGACCGTGGTTAGTTGCTGGAGATTTCAATCTCATTGCGAGGCAGGAAGATAAAAGCAATGATCTGATCAACCGGAGGATGTTGGGCAGGTTTCGAGCTAAACTGAATAGACTCGAGTTGAAGGAGCTGTATTTGAATGGCCGTCGATATACGTGGTCCAACGAGAGGCAGAGGGCAACCTTGGAGAAGCTTGATCATGTCTTCGTAACAAACGAGTGGGACGAGGCGTTTCCCACGTGCTTCTTGTCGGCGCTAGGCACCGCGATTTCGGATCATTGTCCTCTGATGCTCGACATGAATGTGGAAGTAAAAACGCACAAACCTTTCCGCTTCGAATCCTTCTGGGTGAAGGCGCCGGGTTTCATGGAGACGGTGCAAGTTGCGTGGGATTCTACCCCCCTGGCATCAAATGACTACCTGACACTGCACTGCAAGCTCAGGGCGACGGCGATTGGGTGAGGAACATGAAGTTGCAGATTGCACTTGCTTTGGAGGTCATCTCAAGATTGGATGTCGCTATGGAGTCGCGGGATCTGTCTCATGCGGAGAGAGAGCTGAGAAAAGAGCTAAAGCACAAGCTTTTGGGGCTGTGCTCGCTGGAGCGGTCGATTGCAAGGCAGCGTTCGCGTCTGTTGCAGCTACGCGAGGGGGATGGCAACACAAGGTTGTTTCATCAGCAGGCTAGCCATAGACAAAGGAAGAATGTGCTGCGAGCAGTCCGGTACAATGGGCAGATCTATTCAGGCCAGGAGGAAGTGGCATCGGCAGTGGATGCTTTCTACGGCAGAGCTTTTGGGTCCTGTGAGCAGCGACAGCATACGATTAACTTGGATGGGCTCAACCTGCCACAACGAGATTTGGCACATCTGGAGGAGCCGTTCACTGTGGAGGAAGTGGAAAGGGTGATTAAGGCAATGCCTATGGACAAAGCGCCGGGACCGGACGGCTTTACAGGGAGGTTCTATGCCACATGCTGGGATATCATTAAAGTGGAGTTCATGAGGGCTATGGATTGCATGCATCGGGAGGACATGAGAGGAATGGTGGCAATCAACAGATCACTTGTGTCTCTTCTACCCAAGAAGGAGGGAGCCATAGACATGGGTGACTTTCGGCCAATAAACCTTGTCCATGGGGCAATAAAAATCTTCGAGAAGGTTCTCTCGACAAGGTTGGCTGTGGAGCTCCCAAATCTGGTTGGAAATCATCAAAGCGCGTTCGTCAAGGGGAGATCCCTTCATGATAACTTTATGCTAGTGCAAGGTATGGCAAGGCGGCTACATGCTCTGAAAACCTCGACCGTGCTACTTAAGTTGGACATCTCCAAGGCATTCGACTCGGTCCAGTGGCCTTTCCTGTTGGAGGTCTTACAGCAGTTCGGCTTTGGTCACAAGTGGAGGGCGTGGATATGTGGGATACTTGCCACGTCGACTACGAAGGTGATGGTCAATGGAGAGCCAGGGGAAACAATATATAACAGCAAGGGCTTAAGGCAAGGGGACTCGCTGTCACCAATGTTGTTCATACTGACGATGGAGCCATTGCAACGTATGTTTGAGGCTGCGGCACTGCAACGAGTGTTAGAACCACTAGCAGCTGTGGGCATGAGACACAGGATGTCGATCTATGCGGATGACGTGGTACTTTTCCTGAAGCCAAATAGAGTGGACCTGTGGGCTTGCAGAGCGCTCTTTGCCTTATTTGGAGAAGCCTCAGGCCTAAGAATCAACATGGCCAAGTCAGCAGCACTACCTATTCGATGCGATGAAGTCACTATGGAGTGGGTGAGTCAGGAGTTGGGCTGTCCGGTGGGATCGTTCCCGATCAAATACCTTGGTTTGCCCCTTGCCCTGAGAAAACAGACGGCAGGACAGCTACAGTACCTGGTGGATAATTTGGCGAACCGGCTGCCAAAATGGAAGGCCGCATTAATGCCGAAGAGCGGGAGGTTGACGCTGGTGCAATCAGTGTTGTGTGCTATGCTGATACATGCGATGATGGCTCTTGACCTACCGATGAAAACTATTGCGGCCTTGAACAAAATATGCAGGGGATTTCTGTGGTGCAAGAGGACGGAAGCAAATGGGGGCAATTGTGCGGTGGCCTGGGAGGTGGTGTGTGCCCCAAAGTGGGCAGGAGGTTTGGGGATACCCAATCTTCAATGGTTGAATATCGCAATGCAAGCAAGATGGCCGTGGTTGAAACGGGCAGATGGGAATAGACCGTGGAGTGAGTTCACTATCAAGGTGCCTAAGGCATCCATGCAACTGTTCAAGGCAGCAACTAGAGTTAAGACTGGAGATGGGAACAACACCTTGTTCTGGGAGGACAGATGGCTGGATGGTATGAGGGTGCAGGAGCTGACACCGGAAGTCTACAAAAGGATCCCACATAGGATCAGGCGGGTGGTGAGCCTAGGGCAGCTTGCATCTAGTGGAGAGTGGGCACGGCAGGTTGGGCCGGATCTAGATGAGGCCACGATGTACCAGTTTTTTGAGCTATGGTCGAGAGTACAAGCTTGGGAGCCGCGGGTCGGCGAATGAGATGTGGTTGCCTGGTCCTGGGAGGAGCATGGCCAGTTCACCGTGCGATCGGCATATGCGAGCAAATTTTGGGGACGCGAGATGGTCTCCACATCGAAACTCACGTGGAAATCACGGGCACCGTTGGAGTGTCGCTTCTTTACGTGGTTGGCTCTCAAGAATCGGTGTTGGACCTCGGACAGGCTAGCAAGAAGGGGTTTGCCGCACCAAGACTCGTGCCCATTTTGCGATCAAGAAGAAGAATCGATAAACCACATCTTGCTCACATGTGTTTTCGCTAGGGCTACGTGGACGCAGGTGGGAGAAGCTCTTGGCAGGACAGACTGGAAACCGAGCCAGGACGATATTATGGGGGAATGGCTTTACAGCAGAAATGCGGATGGAGGAACAAGCAGGAAGGATTTGCATACGGTGATGCTGCTAGTGCTGTGGGAGTTATGGAAACATAGGAATGCCATTGTGTTCGAGGGTGATTCCCCATCAGTCAACAGGCTCATACACAAGGTGAAGGCTGAGGCCAAATCGTGGACTATGGCAGGGCTTATCAAGAGGGAGATGGATAGCTTTCAGAGTAGATTGTATAGGTGGGCAATGGGCGAGGGGTAGAATAAGTGTGTGTAAGTGGAGTGGATGCGTGTTCAGCCACGTAGGCTTGTACATGTAACTTGAGGTGGAGGCTTTCTTTGCCTTTCTTCTTTAATATATAATATGCACGCTCGTGCATATTCGAGAGAAAAAAAAAGTGTTTCCTATCGAAGATTTAAAATAGTACTTTAGAAGCTTCCTGCAAAAATATTAGAAGTAAAATATTTACAAGGATTATTGTATGCAATTTACATGGGGCTATCTAATATTAGATATCCAGGCATCTAATTATTTGTATTTATTTTGTCTACCTCTATGGATACCAAGATCATTATAGGTCTTTAAAATAATGCATGTGTACTATAAATTTTAAAAAGCCCGTGGCAACGCACGGGCATTTAACTAGTATAATATAGATACAGTAACTTTCTAATTTTAAAACAATCCAGAGCACTTTAACTTGCAATGATTTGAGTGAATACACATACAATCACATAAGACAATTTGCATGAGTTCTAAACTCAAATCAAGTGGGGGAAAATGTGTGACGAAAATCCTACAGAACTTCCTATGAAGATATTTCAATCAAATCTAAGAAACTTTCAAATTTAAAAATCTATCATGGTACCATCAACTAAAATCCAAGCGTTTCATCATTAGTTTAATTGTTTCTGACTGAAGTGGTTTAATTTGGAAGTACATCGACTAACTTGTATACCTCGGTTGAATTTCTGAATATCATATGACGTACCTCGGTTTCGCGTCCGTCGCTCGGTGATCCGACGCTGGCGCGATGTGGAGTGGACTGTCATCTAGCAGGAGGTGCTCGTTGATGCAGTCTGGTTATGCATTCGCCCATGCACCCGGTGCGTGGAGGCCGAAGTCCGGAGAGCGGAGTTCCTTGGTGTCGGCGCATGGTGGATCGAAGCCACAGGGCCCGGCGGCAAAGCAGAATAGGGAGTTAGGAATTATAGCATCAAAAGAAATCGTAGCGATTGAAACTGGGAAGAGAAAGGAGCTCTTGATGTCCTGGAGTCGTGGGCTATCTATGTGCGTTTTTTCCTTTTGAGATGAGAGTTCGCAAGCAGTGTGGCTGGGCCATAGGCTAGTGCATACATTCCTAGGGAGGGGCCCCTAGATAGTGGGGGCCCGGGGCGGCCGCCCCTGCTGCCCCCCTTAGACCGGGCTCCCACCCCTCCGCCGCCATGGAGGACATGGACCAGAGGGGGAACTCTCCTCCCATCTAGGGGGGAGGCCAAGGAAGAAGAAGTAGGGGGGCTCTCTACCCCGCGCTTTCGGTGGCGCCGGAGTGCCACCGGGACAAGGATCGGGACGACGATCTACATCAACAATCTTGCTACCATCAACACCAACTTTCTCCCCCTCCATGCAGCAGCGTAACACCTCTTCTTCCCGCTGTAATCTCTACTTAAACATGGTGTTCAACTCCATATATTATTTTCCAATGATCTATGGTTATCCTATGATATTTGAGTAGACCCGTTTTGTCCAGTGGGTTAATCATGATCTTGGTTGGTATGATTGTATATTTTATTTATGGTGTTGTCCTATGGTACCCTCCGTTCTTGCGCAAACATGAGGGCCCCCCGCTGTAGGGTGTTGCAATATATTCATGGTTCGCTTATGGTGGGTTGCGAGAGTGACAGAAGCTTAAACCCGAGTAAGTGGGGTATGACGTACGGGAGTAAAGAGGACTTGATACTTAATGCTATAGTTGGGTTTCACGACGTTAATGATCTTCAATAGTTGCGGATGCATGCTAGAGTTCCAATCATAAGTGCATATGATTCAAGTAGAGAAAGTACGTTAGCTCATGCCTCTCTCTCATATAAAATTACAAGAATGATTACCGGTACTTGTTATCGATTGCCTAGGGACAAATAACTTTATTTTTGACACAAACCCTTTATTAAACACCTAACTTTTATTGTCTTTCGAAGTACTTCTAGTTTTATTCTTGCAAAGAAGTTCTAGCATCACACCTATAAAATAGTTTCATACTTGTTTTCGGTAAAGCAGACGTCAAGTGTGCATAGAGTTGTATCGGTGGTCGATAGAACTTGAGGGAATATTTGTTCTACCTTTAGCTCCTCGTTGGGTTCAACACTCTTATTTATCGAAAAAGGCTACAAATGATCCCCTATACTTGTGGGTTATCAAGACCTTTTTCTGGCGCCGTTGCCGGAGAGTTATAGCGTGGGGTGAATATTCTCGTGTGTGCTTGTTTGCTTTATCACTAAGTAGTTTTTATTTCCTGTTCTAAGTTGTCTCTATCTTTAGTTATGGGTAGGAAACGCAAAATACCAAAATAATTAGTTGTACCTACTAAACCAATGGTTGAAGAACCACCCAAAATATATCATACTACTGAAGCTTTCTACTTGGATCATCTTCGATCCATTTGTGCTCGTGCTGAAAACCCAACTAGCTTAGTTTAGGGAAAATCATTAGATGAGCATGCTTGTTTTGTGCGAAATCGTTTATCTGAAAAGGGGAAAACTTTTACAGCATCAAATTAATACTATGCAATGCTATGCTTGGAATTTATGTGAATTATATGATGTTACTTGTTGTTCTGAAGACCCTAAGAAACACCTTCCCTACCAATATGAGTTTATTGATAATGGAATCATATATTATTATGCCAAAGGTGTTTATAATTACTTTGATATCGAACAAATTGAAGAATTTGTTGCTTTTAAGGGTGCTTATGAAATTGCTTCTTTGATTGAAAAGTATGATGCTACTCTTTACAAATCTGAAAATTTCGCTATAGTTAAATATTGTTATGATAATTATGCTTCTAATGCCTATGTTAAACCATATATTGAGGACTCCTCCGCTGTCCAAGAAGAGACTAATATTTTGCAGGAGTCTATGAGAGAAGAAATTGATGAAACTACAAGCCCATTGGATGAAAAAGATGATGAGGAGAGTGAAGAACAAACGGAGGAAGAGCGGATTAGCTACCCGTGCCCACCTTCTAATGAGAGTAACTCTTCAACTCATACATTATTTAAGGCCCCTTCGTTCTTATCGAAGGATGAATGCTATGATAATTGCTATGGTCCTGTTGATTCATTTGAAATATGCCTTTCTGATGAAATTGATGCTTGCTATGCTTGTGGCCAAGATGCCAATATGAATTATGCTTATGGAGATGAACTTGCTATAGTTCCATAGGTTAAGAATGAAATTGTTGCTATTGCACCCACACATGATAGTCCTATTATCCTTTTGAATTCTCCAAACTACACTATATCGCAGAAGTTTGCACTTATTAAGGATTTTATTGATGGGTTGCATTTTGCTACTACACATGATGATTTTGATGAATATAATATGCATGTACCTGCTGCTCCTACTTGCAATTATTATGAGAGAGGAACTACATCTCTGCCTCTTTATGTTTCCAACACGAAAAAATTGCAAGAAATTGCTTATGCTATGTATTGGCCTTTACTTGATGTGCATGAATTGTTCTTGTATGACATGCCGATGCATAGAAAGAGAGTTATACTTCGTCATCGCTTGATATATGCTGCTTTGTGCGCATTACTAAATGCCAAATCATTGTTAATTAAAATTGGCTTTGATATACCTTGGGATCCGGGTGGATTCATTACTTGAGAACTTTATGCCTAGCTTAATGGCTTTAAAGAAAGCGCTGCCAAGGAGACAACCCGGAAGTTTTGGAGTCATTTATTTCTTTTGAGTGCTTTTATAAAGTTTTTAAAAAAATAGAGGGGAACCCAAAACTTTTCAAAAAGGAAAGTGAAAGTGAGGGAGACAAGCATTAATTGTTGTAGTGGGGGAGCTCCTTGAACTTTGTTCATGCTCATGGAAACTTTGTGAATCTTAATTACAAAAAAAATTCAACAAAAATAATAATCCCCTTGTACAATTCCATTGTATTATAAAAATAATGTGCCAAGATTTGCATTTAGGATGATTAGATTGCTTGTTGGTTTGTGAGGTGCAAAACAGAAACTTTGGCTGTAGTGCGCGATTTTACATTTTTTACTGGAACGTCAAACGGTTCTAAAACTTTTTGCACTATCTTGATATAAAAAATGTTTATTTTTCCCAATTGTTTCATAATTGTTTGAGTTACAGAAGTATGATGGATGTTCGAATCTTTAAAGACTATCCTATTTTCACAGATTGCTGTTATAGCTTCAGTATTTGCGTATGTTTGAATTATTGTTGAAGCCTCCTTGACTTGGGGGCATAGAATTGTGATATCACACAGTGGGTAATGTTTGTTTATAATTATACAATAATGTTACATCAGTAGATGATGGGATTTCATTGCCATATTCACTAACCCCGCCACTAAAAGTTTGGTTAAGTTTTGTGTGGATGAAGTGTTTGAAGATCGAGGAGGTCTCGATGTGAGGAGAAGGAGGAGAGGCAAGAGCTCAAGCTTGGGGATGCCCAAGGCTCCCCAAGTAAATATTCAAGAAGACTCAAGCGTCTAAGCTTGGGTATGCCCCAGAAGACATCCCATCTTTCTTCAACAAGTATCGGTATGTTTTCGGATTCATTTCGTTCATGTGATATGTGCAAATCTTGGAGCATCTTTTGTGTTTATTTTTCACTTTTCTTTTATGTACCATGCTGGTATGAGATAGTCCATGGTTGATTTATAGAATTCTCATTGCACTTCACTTATATCTTTTGAGTATGGCTTTATAGAATACTTCATATGCTTCACTTATATCATTTGAAGTTTGGATTGCCTATTTCTCTTCACATAGAAAACCGTTATTTGAAGATGCTCTTTTGCTTCACTTATATTTGTTAGAGCATGGTCTTTTGTAGAAAGAATTAAACTCTCATGCTTCACTTATATCTATTTAGAGAGTCAAAAAGGAATTGGTCAATTGCATAGTTAGTCATAAAATCCTACATAAAACTTATGGATCACTGAATATGATATGTTTGATTCCTTGCAATAGTTTTGCGATATAGAGATGGAATATGTGGGAGGTACTAGTAAATGGTTGTGTTTAGTAAGAATATTTTTGTTAAGGTTTGTGATTCCCGAAGCATGCGCGTATAGTCTCTCGTTATGCTATGAAGTTGGAGCATGATTTATTATTGATTGTCTTCCTTATGAGTGGCGGTCGGGGACGAGCGATGGTCTTTTCCTACCAATCTATCCCCCTAGGGGCATGCGTAATAGTACTTTGCTTCGAGGGCTAATAAAATTTTGCAATAAGTATATGAGTTCTTTATGAATAATGTGAGTCCATGGATTATACACACTCTTACCTTTCCGCAATTTGCTAGCCTCTACGGTACCGTGCATTTCCCTTTCTCACATCGAGAGTCGGTGCAAACTTCGCCGGTGCATCCAAACCCCGTGATATGATACGCTCTATCACACACACGCCTTATTATATCTTCCTCAAAAAAGCCACCATACCTACCTATTATGGCTTTTGCATGGCCATTTCGAGATATATTGCCATGCAACTTCCACCGCTTCCGTTTGATGACTTGAGCATTCATTGTCATATTGCTATGCATGATCATATAGCTGGCATAGTAGTTGTGGCTCGGCCACAGTTCATCATTCTCTATACATGTTACGATAGATCATTGCACATCCTAGACATTGCCAGAGGCATTCATATAGAGTCATACTTTGTCATAGGTATCGAGCTGTAATTTTTATTTCTTTTGAGTTATAAGTAAACAGAAGTGTGATGATCATCATTATTCATTTTTAGAGCAGTGCCCTAGTGAGGAAAGAATGATGGAGACTATGATTCCCCCACAAGTCGGGATGAGACTCTGTACAATGAGAGAAAAAGAAAAAGAAAAAAAGAAGAAAAAAGAAAAGAAAGAAAGAAAAAGAAAAAAAAATAAACAAAGAGAGAAGGGGCATTGTTAGTATCCTTTACCACACTTGTGCTTCAAAATAGCACCATGTTTTTCATATGGAGAGTCTCCTATGTTATCACTTTCATAAAATAGTGGGAACTTTTCATTATATATAGGATTAGATGCACACCCACTTAGTTTTCATATTGATCTTTCATACACTTATATCTCTTAGTGCATTCGTTGCATGCAATCCCTACTCCTCACGTTGATATCGATTGATGGGCATCTCCATAGCCCGTTGGTTAGCCGCGTCGGTGTGAGACTTTCTTATCTTTTTGTCTTCTCTATATTTACCCCTATCATAATACTCTATTCCACCCATAGTGCTATATCCATGGCTTGCGCTCATGTATTGCGTGAGGGTTGAAAAACTGAAGCGCATTAAAAAGTATGAACCAATTGCTCGGCTTGTCATCGGGGTTGTGCATGATAAATACTTTGTGTTAAGAAGACAGACATGACAAGACTATATGATTTTGTAGGGATAGCTTTCTTTAGTGTTAATATTTTGAAAGACATGATTGTTTGTTGGGATGCCTGAGTATTGATGTCTTTATGTCAAATTATAGACTATTGCTTTGAATCACTTATGTCTTAATATTCTTTCCATGATTATATATATGATCAAGTTTATGTTAGGTAGCATTCCACATCAAAAATTATCTTTTTATCATTTACCTGCTCGAGGACGAGCAGGAATTAAGCTTGGGGATGTTGATACATCTCCGTCATCTCTATAATTTCTGATTGTTTCATGCCAATATTATACAAGTTTTACATACTTTTGGCAACTTTTTATATGATTTATTGGACTAACCTATTCATCCAGTGCCCAGAGCCAGTTCCTGTTTGTTGCATGTTTTTTGTATCATAGAAAATCCATATCAAACGAAGTCCAAACGCGATGAAAATTTACGGAGATTTATTTTGGAATTTATGTGATTTTTCGGAGATGGGATCAACGCAAACGGGGGCCCACAGAGCCCACAGAGCCCACAACCCACCAGGGCGCGCCAGGCACCCCCTGGCGCACCCAGGTGTCTTGTGCCCTCCTCGAAGGACGATTGGGGCCCTTCTTCTGGCACAAGAAAGATAATTTATGGAAAATATCGTGTAAAAATTTCAGCGCAATCGGAGTTACGGATCTCCGAGAATTTAAGAAACGGTGAAGGGCCAGATCTAGGGAAAGCGAAACAGAAGAGAACAGAGAGGGGGATCCAATCTCGGAGGGGCTCCTGCCCCTCCGCTGCCATGGAGGCCATGGACCAGAGGGGGAACTCTCCTACCATCTAGGGGGAGGCCAAGGAAGAAGAAGAAGTAGGGGGGCTCTCCACCCCTCGCTTCCGGTGGCGCGGGAGTGCCACCGGGGCAAGGATCAGGATGGTGATCTACATCAACAATCTTGCTACCGTCAACACCAACTTTCTCCCCCTCTATGCAGCGGTGTAACACCTCTCACTACTAGAAACAGCTACTTTGCCATCTGCCAGCTCTTTGCCATCTTCTAGCGGACGGCAAAGAAGCTCTTTGCCATCAGCTACCCAAAAGCGGACGACAAAGAACTGGCTGATGGCAAAGTACTTCTTTGCCATCAGCCAGTTCTTTGCCGTCCGCTAGCAGACGGCAAAGAAGCTTTATCATTGGCTAGCGGACGGCAAAGAGGGAGGGGGGCCCCACTGACGAAGTGCTTTGCCGTTCGCGGCGGACGGCAAAGTGCTTTGCCGTCAGCCGTCCCTGCCTTTGCCGTCCGCCATGGCAGATGGCAAAGTACTGGATTCCTGTAGTGTCTTCTCCCCGCTGTAATCTCTACTTAAACATGGTGCTCAACTCCATTTATTATTTCACAATGATCCATGGTTATCCTATGATGTTTGAGTAGATCCGTTTTGTCCTGTGGGTTTATCGTGATCTTGGTTGGTATGATTGTATATTTTATTGATGGTGTTATCCTATGGTGCCCTCCATTCTCGCGCAAACATGAGGGGCCCCCGCTGTAGGGTGTTGCAATATGTTCATGGTTCGCTTATGGTGGGTTGCGAGAGTGACAGAAGCTTAAACCCGAGTAAGTGGTGTATGACGTACTTAATGCTATGGTTGGGTTTCACGACCTTAATGATCTTTAGTAGTTGCAGATGCTTGCTAGAGTTCCAATCATAAGTGCATATGATCCAAGTAGAGAAAGTATGTTAGCTCATGCCTCTCCCTCATATAAAATTACAAGAATGATTACCGGTACTTGTTATCGATTGCCTAGGGACAAATAACTTTCTTGTTGACACAAACCCTTTTACTAAACACCTAACTTTTATTATCTTGCAAAGTACTTCTAGTTTTATTCTTGCAAAGTAGTTCTAGCATCACACCTACAAAATAGTTTCATACTTGTTTTCGGTAAAGCAGACGTCAAGTGTGCGTAGAGTTGTATCGGTGGTCGATAGAACTTGAGGGAATATTTGTTCTACCTTTAGCTCCTCGTTGGGTTCGACACTCTTATTTATCGAAAAAGGCTACAAACTATCCCCTATACTTGTGGGTTATCACAATGGCGAATGTGAAAGAGTTAATAAATTTATGCATATTGGGGGGAGGGAGAGTTCATTGAGAGAACAACACTCACCCTATGTCCATGCCTACATCTAAACAAGACAACACGATGAGTGTGGTGGGGTATGCAAAGGTTCAAAAGCCACATTGCTCAAATCGATGATATTTAGCTCATGCCTTAACTCGTGAAATCTTGCTTCATCAAAAGGCTTCATGAAAATATCTGCAAAGTTATCATGAGTGTTGACATAGTTGAACTCAATTTCCCCTCGCCTAATGTGATCCTAGATGAAATGATACCGAGTCTCAATATGCTTCGTCTTGAAGTGTTGCACCGGGTTGAGAGAAATCTTGATGGCACTTTCATTGTTACACCAAAGAGGCACTTTGTCACAAATGACACAGTAATCCTTTAAAGTTTGCCTTATCCATAGAAGTTGAGCACAACAACTACCGGCGGCCACATATTCCGCTTCGGTGGAGGAGAGAGACACACAACTTTGCTTCTTAGAAGACCAACTCACAAAAGAGGAACCAAGAAATTGGCGCCCTCCGATCAGCCGGCCCAACTTTGTGCCGTATAGGCCATGTCATCCTCCACCCCAGAGCAGCCAGTGGCAAGGCCTACAACTGCTAAAGACGCACCACCGGTTTCAGATGCCAGTCGTTGAAGCAGCGGGGGGAGACCCAGCTGCAGCACATGCTCAGCAGACCAACCTAGTGGAACAGACTGCTAAGTAGTCTGATGCTTCCGAACCGCCTGCTAAGCAGTATGTAGGTCCTGAACCGACTGCTCATCACTCGTTGGTCCGCAGTCGTGTGATCAGCATACCAATGCGTCAGCACTTCCTGCTCAGCAAACCAACGCGTTGGCACGGCCTCCTCAGCACACCGACAAGTTGGCACCACCTACGCGGAAACCCGACATAGCTTCAATGCATGGTTAGCAGTCCGATGCCTCTGCTCCTACAGCCCAATAGTCCGTCATAGCAGCACCGCCAGCTTAGCGGTCCGGCATAGATAAACCGTCTACTAAGCAGTATGTCGCAGCTTCACCGTTTGCTCGGCAGTCTACCTTGCAGCCAACCAGACATTCTACCAGAAATGCTTCAAGTACCAAGAAGGAAGCAGCCAAAAAGGCTGCACCCGTGAGGAAGCGCAACAGGAGAGCGAAGAGGAAAGAGAATGATTGCCTCTTACTTAAAGCACTCATCACCCAGAACCAAATTAACAATAGGTTGTTTGAATCGGGGAGTAATATTATTTCTGACGGCATGGATGATGAAGAAGTAGATTTGTTGCTTGCTAAAAGCAAAGCAGACGTACTTCAAGCACGCAATTACGTGCATGGCCAGCCATTTCTTGTTGGTGAATACTTTGATGAGTGCAACTCCAGTTGCCGCGAGTTACATGAATATTGCCTGGATCAAATGTCAGCAGGTCATCATGGTTTGCTAGTCCACTACAACAGAGATCATTTCCGACACGATGCTGGTTCCATCAATGTGAGTTTCGAGGACTTACATCTCTTCTTCAACTTCAATGAGCTCGATGCCACTCTTGTTAGATGCCTGATTTTGTAAGTACTTAACAAACTCTGATCAACTTCTCCATACAAGGCTATAAATGATAAACATCTAACTGCATTTTATTCCTCTCAGGGGATTGAACATGCAGAGAAGAAAAAGGGAGAGTGTGTATTTCATAGATCTTGCATTAGCAAATGGCACAACATTAGATGGTAAGGACCTACGGGACTATGCCATTAACACGGTCGTCCGTCTCTTCGAAAACACGTCCCATGCAGAATTATTTCTCTGGCCATATCATGAACGGTAAGTCAAGTAAACAACCACGCATACACTGATTGTCTTTCAGATTTCGACATAATTCGTAAGTTCATGGCTTTCTTAATATGTAGCAATCACTGGATATTGGTATTCATTGTTCCAAACAAGAACATAGTTTACTACATGGATTCTCTCAGAGAGTCAACAAACGCTCAGGATCCGAATCATCTTCAGCAATTCATGGATAGGTATTGAATTCTGTGATGTTGAAATTAATTTTCATTCATATTTGGTTTAATAATTGATGTTGTCAAAATTCATCTTCATTTGCAGTGTGCTCGCATTGTGGAAAACTAAACCAAAGAACCTGTTCAAGAGGGAACTACCTCTGCAGCACGAGATCGTTTCTCCAGTAACACACCAAAATCCGTTATTTTCGGAAAATTTATCCAATGGTCTGCAAATACCTTTTCTTACGCTAGTCAAACGTTCAAGCTTCTAAATAAACCTCTTTCTATTTTTGTCCAAAGAAAAAATAATACATCTAACACTAGTTAGGTTGTTCCTAACAGGACAAATACATGACTAATTATGTACAAAAAATTTCAGTGTCCTCACCAACAAGCAGGGACCAACCTTTGTGAATACTGTGTTTGCAGACACATGATCTCCATCTGTAAATCTGCTGATAGTTATGATGATCCTCGCGAATTAGTACCAGTAAGTCTATCTTAATTAATATTTTCTACTCCACTCATATGGCACATTCTGATCTTAAAAATACTGCAGCTCATCTTAGAACCGAGGACCCCTGAACTGCTCCCGGCTGGTGAATTGTTGATGGTTCAGAGATTTATCAGCGACTCCTTCCTGAATCACTACATCAATCCCACTAGTAATAATGAAGATTTCAGCATGCGTTCTCCTGAAACATTGAGTAAGAGTTAGCCGCTAAGCATATATGCATGGATCCATTGTTTTCCATCTGATGAGGTCTTTGTATTTCATATATTATGATTAATTATGTAATGCATATATGTGTGGACAAATGATTGGAATTTAGCTACCATATGTTCAATTGCAATTGTTGCGAAATCTGACGAATGTTCTTCATGTGGACACTATTTGTTCACTTAAATATTGTGGCGAATTTAATTTTTGCATGTCGATTCAAAATGAGATATTTTTGTTTTAACCTGGCAATTGGTCCGCACACGGTTCAACTAAATGTGTGTGTGCGAACCACATCGGAAAGCATACGTCAATCGTAGCGGAACCGTCGGTGATACACAACAGATCACAAATGATTTGCAGCGCTACTATGTGTGCGTAGGGTCTCCGGAACCGTTTGTGATATCACGGTATCACACACGAGAGCTCGGAGTAAACCGTGCCAAATGTAAAATACAATCCCAGACGTAATTTTTTCAGGAAACGTGTGAGATCCCAAACGAAAAGCACACGTCACTCTTGCCACAACCGTCGGTGATACACTACAAATCACAAACTGTCTGCAGCACTTGTATGTGTGCGAAGGGGCTCCTGAACCGTTTGTGATAGAACATTATCGCACACGGTAATTGTTGGGAAATGTGTGCGATGGAATCTTGCATGGTAGACGGGTTCCGCAGAAAACTCGTGTGCAATGGGGCACATATCGGACACAATTCATATGTTGGCCCGTATGCCTCACATACTGTTTCCCAAACAGTTCATTACGACACACTGTTTGGTTTCAATGCGTCATTAGAAACGTTTAATCACTGATCCCACACATGCGAAAGAATTTAGTGTGTGCTGCATCGCACACGATTACACTTTGCAAGGCCTCTGGATCATGGCTCCATATCCCCGACGGTTTCTGGGTCATGTGGGAAGGACCCCCTATCGCCCACACTCACTTGGCGACGGTTCCAAATGCCGCCGCGGAAAGCGGTTAAAAACCGTGTGTATAGCACTGACGCGTACCAGTGAGGCAGGAGTCGGTCGATGTGTGGAGTAATAGTAGTAGATGCAGAATTGTTTCGGTCTACTTGACACGGACATGATGCCTATATTTCATAATCATTGCCTTAGATATCATCATAACTTTGCGCTTTTCTATCAATTGCTGGACAGTAATTTGTTCACCCGCCGTATTATTTGCTATCTTGAGAGAAGCCTCTAGAGAAACCTATGGCCCCAGGTCTATTTTCCATCATATAAGTTTTTGATCTTCTATTTTCCATCGTATTAGTTTCAGATCTACTATTTTGCAATCTTTTACTTTCCGATCTATAAACCAAAAAAACCAAAAATATTTACTTTATCATTTGTTTAGTTTTATCTATCTCTATTAGATCTCACTTTTGCAAGTGATCATGAAGGGATTGAGAACCCCTTTATGGCGCTGGGTGTAAGTTGTTTGATTGTTTGTGCAGGTATTGGTGATTTCTGTGTTGACTCCTACTGGATTGATACCTTGGTTCTCTAACTAAGGGAAATACTTATCTCTACTTTGTTGCATTATCATTTCCTCTTCCCGGGAAAAACCAACGCAAGCTCAAGAAGTAGCAGGGAGCCGCCAAGGGACGGCACTGGAAGATTGGCCTCTCCTGGCGGTGGATAGGGTTCGAGACGCCAGGGACGAGATGATCCTATTTGGTATCGATAATTACATGGCTCATGATTGAACTAGCTAACCGTATGTGTGCTATAGTGATACGTAAATCACGTATTCTCTTTTCTCAAAAAGAAACCGTAAATCACGTATTCAGATTTGTCATGGGGCTCCCTAGGTCAATCATCTTTTTTTCACTAATGACTCACTTATTTTGTTTAATAGTTTGGATTGCCATCCACATTTGGATTGCTTACCACGTGTGCCGACAAGTTGCAGGAACTCCTAACTTTCTATGCGCTACACTCGGCCAGATAATCAATAAAGATAAAAATACATGTTTCAATAAAGATAATCTGTGTGATTTAGAACCAAACTCAATGAATGGTTTCTTCAGGGAAAAGCGACAATCCTTAATGCGCGAAGAAATAATATAATGATTTAAATTGCAAAAGAGGTTTACTATATGTAAATATGTAATGCCGGTTGTTTGGTGAAAATAGCTGTGCAAGCTTGTACGCTGAGGTCACCCTAGCCTCACCTAGAAAAGCTAGCCAGACAAAAGAAAATATAAGAGTTGCCTGATCCAAATGCCACTGAAATCAGTCATAAAACAACAAAAAGGGACACATACAAACAATATAGCTCCCTGAGTTTTTTTCCTGAAAAGGATAATAGAAAACAATATGCAAATCTAATAATATGAAACATTTTGAATCACAATTACAATTTATAGCGTAATATGGCCAAATGTATATGTACATCCCTGTTGTAGACCCAGCTTCTCAATATAGTATAACAGGTAATATTAGGAAGAGATGTGAAAAGGAAGGCGTAAGAATTGGCATACCCAAATGTTGAAGTGGAGTGACTTCAGCATTCAACTCCTTTTGGGGATCGAAACTATTGGCCATAATTTACAAGAACATTCTGTAGTATTAGTAAGAGGAGGAAGGGTTAAGGATTTACCCGCTGTGAGATATCGCATTATTCGAGAAACCCTAGATGCTGTCGCAGTAAAGAATCGTCAACGTGTAAGTACATCATGTTACATATCTATTTTAAGCTAAGTTAAATGCCTAAACTAAACCTGACGAAGCAATGCCGCGTGGAGGTGGAAGGCCTACGGGTCGTCAACTTCTTTTCTCGGAGAAGAAACAATGACGGTATCACGACTTCCAAGAAGCATTAGTTATTATGTCGGGATCGGATACCATAAAAACATATTAGGGAAAAAAACAATATATGTACTAAAAATCTAAACTTCTTACCCCCAAACTTTCTTGAGCAAAGCTCACATTCAGTGTAGACGTTGTGGACGACGCCCATACTAATATGTGTCAATGCCAGGATGTGCTAAAAGAATATGCTGGAGCAATTTTCATAAATCTTAGTTGCAGTATCTAATATCTTTAACATCGCTCAAGAGAACATCCTATATATTTGATTGCTAGCTGCACCCACCTCATTGATCTGCACACGGTTTTAATTATGTTGAGGGAAAACAGAAGTGTATCTATCATTAGGTAGATGGACAAAGAAGATGAAAGAAAGATAAGACGTTTATGATTAGTAACAGATCAATGCAGTATATCCAGAAAAAGATACTCACTGTATGTTTGAGGAGAATTAGTGTTTGTGGATCATCATGTATCTGACCACTTTGACTACCTCTTCTGTTACAGATGGAGATGAGACGACCTAGGCTCTGTACTAAATAAGATATGTCACAAAGAGGAGACGGTTTGTTGGATTTTTTCTCTCATGTGGCATTTGTGGGGGAATGATGGATTTTTTTAGATGACATGTGTGGGCCATATGTGCTGATGTGGGTAGGCTGCATGTCGGTGGAAACGACACCTATGGGATCACAAGAATCCCTACTACGGTTGGCGGGGCGCAGGTTGAGAGAAGAGCGGATCTAACAGAGAGCACGCGGTTCCTTTATCCAGGTTCGGGCGGCGAGGATGCGTAAAACTCTAGTCCTGCTTTGGTGGATGTATTCTGAGTTCTCGAGCTAGCTATGGGGTGTAACGAGCTCCAAAAAGCCGAATCCTCCTCCTAGTCGCCTCGGGCCTCCTTTTATAGGAAAAAGGGGTCGCCACAGTAGCACACAGGAGGTGGAAAGGGTACAGTGTCGCGAGGTTATCCCTCATATTATAGGACAAGATGCGTTTAATGCGTCGCTTAGGTGTCCTCTTGCTTTATCGGGGACGGGGGCGAGACCCGTCCCGTCTGTCGCTGCTCCTTTCCGCTTTGACACGCGCCCTAGCCAGTCATGCGTGCGGTGCCATGTAGGCAGGCAGACATCTGAGGTGGCGTGGTGGTGGAGTCTTCATGAAGATCTGCATGCCGCCACACAGGCGCTTGATGAGTTGGCATGGGAGCTGCATGTTGCCACTTCAGGTGCCCGCCCAGCTGGTTGGGCTGGCAGCTGCATGCGAACGACGATGGAAGATTGGTCGTCGGTGGGTCCGGCGGTGGCCCCGTTGACGTCCTCGGCAAGGGCCTTTCCAAGGCCCCGGCAAGGGTCTTGCCGTGGCGCTTGCCGTCGTCCCCGACAAGGCGCCTGCCGGGGGCCTTGTGGATCTTCTTGGCTAGAATCCTTTCAAGGGTCGTCGTCTTTTGGTCCTTATCTGGTCTTGTATGTTTATGATCTTGACGAAGATCTGCATGTCACCAAGGAGGTGTCTCCCGAGCCCTTGCCTCAATGTAGTAGACTATGCTAGAGGCTGTGGGCTCAATGGTGACTCGCTCTGTTGGTGTGGGGGCGAGCTGTCCCCGGCAAGGATCTTGCCGGGGCCGCTTAGGTTGCCCCGGCAAGGGTCTCGCCGGGGGAACCTGCCTCGTCCCTCTGCTCTTCATGGTGTTGGCCTTGTCATTGTTCTGATTACCCTGGGCTTCGGTTTTACCTTGGCTCACCTCCCCTGCTCTGCTTGGTGTGGTCATGGGCGCGGCTCTGACTGCCCGTGCACAAGTAAAGGGGTACAAAAAGTGCACCCCTTTTTTCATACACCGACAGGAGCCCCCGGGCCTGGGCCACACATAAGCGTGACGCGTTGTTGGGCTAGGCCCAGAACGGTGCGCGGGCAGGCGGGGCGGTTTTCATCGTGGTAAAACTTTTCATGCGCTGCTCTTCCCACGACCCATGCGCGCGACGCGGC
The DNA here is from genome assembly GCF_002162155.2 of Triticum dicoccoides. Lineage (NCBI taxonomy): Eukaryota > Viridiplantae > Streptophyta > Magnoliopsida > Poales > Poaceae > Triticum > Triticum dicoccoides. Next base: position 61,229,890 of record NC_041389.1, on the reverse strand, counting down.
GTGGAGGGGTGTGCGTGACGTGGGCGGCATGCGTGGGGCGGTTTCCGCACGCATGCGTCACATCGTAGTAAATGGGTGGCGCGACCCGCGGCTTCCCCCTAAAAAGGGATAACCGCGGGCGCACTGTTCCTTTTACCCTTCGTGCAACCCCAATCTCGGAGACCTCCGCCTGTCTCCCTCCTCTTCTTCAAGTTTCGCTTCTGCTCGCCGCCGTTGTGCTTCCACTGCCCTCTGCCCTGCCCACCTCCTTCAGCCACCATGGCACCAAAATCCACCAAGGGCAAGGGGGTGGCCAAGGACGCCGGAGCCGTGGAGCCGCCGGAGAGCACGCTAACGGGGCAGCGGACGCAGACTGCCTTCTTCTTCCCCTCGACGGTTGACGTGTTCGAGCTTCGGGACTCCTTCAAGCCCCTACGGGGAGTGAAGACGGGGGGGGGGGGATTTGGGGCATCCGGCTACGCGCGTTATCCCTGCCGACTGCGCCGAGCCTGCCCCAAATCGGTACCCCTTCTTTGTTGATTACTTTTCTTGTGGGCTCTGTCCTCCCTTCTCTGATTTCTTTAGCGACATCATGCACACCTTCGGCTTCCGCCTCCTAGATTTTACTCCAAATGCGGTGGCGTGCATGGCCCTTTTCGCGCACCTTTGCGAAGGCTTTGCGGGGTGCACGCCAACACGGCGCTCTTTCGCCATTACTTCTTCCCTCGGATCCAGACAGGGGGCGCCATCTCTGGCTACGTCACCTGGATGCCGAGATCTAAGGGGGCGTATCCGGACGGCGCCATGAAGGAGTGGTGGGAAGAGTGGCGGGGCCGGTGGTGCTGGATCGAAGAGAAGGACCCGCCGACGTTCTGCAAAGTTCACCGGGCACCGCCGGTTCGTGGCAACGATTGGAGCGACCTCGATGCTGCTGACGGGAAGCTCACGGTTGCCACCACCCAGGATTCTCCGACTTACCCAGGCCGGGCTTACCCTTGAGATGATCGGGGCGGACTTCATCCGCCGCCGGATTGCTCCTTTTCATAACAAAGGGAGGCCAGCCTGGCTCTTCACGAACCCCGCCGACATCATGCGACTCCGCCCAAGCCTCGACCACAATTTCACGGTGATGGCGCACGCCCATTTATGCCAGCAGCTCTTCCAGCTTGACGTGGGCCGCGACGGTGAGGTCGAGCGGACCGGCAAGGTTGAGAGGGCCGTCACGAAGGCCGGCAAGGTCCTCAAGGGGCCGTTGATCAAGATGCCAACGGGGGTGGTCCCATTGTGCAATAATTCACGTCGGTCCGAGATCATTGTTATGATGCCGGACTGCAACGCGCATGGCCCCGACCCGAGCTGGAAGGAGCCGGGGGATGCCGAAGTGCAGCAGTTCTTTGACACCCTGCACGAGGGATACGTCAACACCGACGCCGAGCGGCTGCTTGTCCAGGACACCCCCAGGAGGAGCTGGACTACATCACCACCAGGGCGAGGGAGGCACAGCTCGCCAGCGAGGCCGACAGCGCTGGCGGCATGGAGGACAAGGCTGTGACAGCCGCGGAGGAGGAGGAGCTTGCCCGGTGGGTGGCGGCCGCCGGGGGAGCCAGCAACGCCGACACCGAGGCTCCTCTGGTCGAGGATGTGACCGGCGAGTCATCAGAGGAGGAGGACGAGACCGCAGGCCCGACGCCACCTATGGGGAGGGGCGAGTCCTGCGGCGGGCCAGTTCTGGCGAGCCGGTTCGGCCCGGCAGGGCTGTGCAGCCGCAGCTGACCTTGGAAGGGTCCCGACCCCACACGAGGGCCGCGGGAGCGAAGAAGCCGGCGAAGGTCGCGGTGAAGAAGAAGACAGCCGCCCCTTCTTCATCCAAGCGTGCCCAGATGCCACCTCCCTCCCCTCCTCCGGCGGATGTTGACACGGAGGTCACCTTCGATTATGGATCCCTCAGCCCAAGGAGGAAGAGGAAGACAACAGAGGAGGAGGTGGACGACGATTAAGCATCTGGTTCTTTTTTTGTTATCTCTGCCTCCTCACTCTGTGTTGCTTGCCTTGACTTGTCGTAATCCTTGCAGGGACATGGAGACACTGGCCGAGAGAGTGAAAAGGGCCAGGGTCTCGGCGGGTGGCCAGCCCCCGGCCGGTACTTCAAAGGCGCCGTTGGTGGTGTTGAGCAGCCCGGACAGCAGCCCTCAGCATAGCCCCCAGCGTACGTTCGTCACTCTTTCCCCGTCGACATGTGCTAGGGGCACGATACTTTGGTGCTGACCTTGTCAGGTATGTAGGAGGAGAGCAGCAGCAGGAGGAGCCCCAGAGGGCTACCCCCAACATGCCGCCCCCATCGACCACGCCGCCCCGAGGAGGAGAACTCGGGCGCCGGCGGCTTTGCTTCGACACCAAATGTTGGCGGGGAGGGGACTTCCATTTCCCAGCCTGGTACCGGCACTGGTAAGTCGTTCATCGTTTGTCCTGTCCTTTTTTCCTTCGGGCTTTTGGTCCTGGCCTTGCCTCACCCCTTCTTCGGTGCCCAGATTCTTTCTCGATGAACCCAGAGGACGTGGACGCCGTCATTGAGGGCGTCGCCAAGGCCGCCGAGGCAGACGCCGAGAAGATCGCCGCCGACGAGGCCTCCAAGGATGTTGCCGAGGATGCCGCCGAGGGGCCTACCGGGGAGGCCGACAAGGCTGCCGCTGAGGGGGCCGGCAAGGGGTCCGTCGGGGAAGCCGGCGGGGCCACTGCTGAGGAGGAGGAGGAGGAGGAGGCTGGTGACCAGCCTTCCTGCTCTGCTACTTCTGGCTCCGACAAGTACCTGAGGGTGAAAGACGACTTGTTCGTCAACCTTCCATGCGCGTCGAGCACCAGGACACCCGTTGAGGGAGAGGTTTTCGACGACGAGGTGCTCACCACTGCCGGGCTTGAAGTCGTCGACGAGCCGATCATTGGAGGCGACGGTTCACAGGAAGAGCGGCTCCTCTATGCCATGGGCGCCAGCTTCTGGAAGCTTCAGGTGCTCCACCGCGCCCGTCTGGACAAGGCTAAGTCTAGGGAGGCGGTGGTGGAGAAGGTGGAGGAGGACCTCCAGAAGCGTGTCGCTGAGGCGCGGGACTGGTTCCAAGTGCTTAAAGCAGCCCAGGACGAGCAGGCCAAGCGCGATGTGGAGCTTACCATGAAGCTTGCCGACGTCGAGAAAGCTCAGGAGGCGGCGAAGAACTTGGCCGAGGCCGCCGAGGCCATTCAGACCCAGCGTGAGGCCGCGCTGAACTCCCAGGAGGAGGACCTTGCTGCACGCGAGGAGAAGCTCGCCGCCACGCTTCCTGGCAAGGATGCAGAGGTGGAGAAGCTTGTCATGCAGTGGACCAATGAGCTGGAGTAGAGGCACAAGGAGGTACTCAATGCCCAGGCCCAGGTTCACGCCGGCAAGGTGGAGGAGCTGGAGGTGGAGCGCGACGGGCTGAAGGTGCAGGCATTGAAGCTTTCCCAAGAGAGGGACACGCTTAACAGTGCTCTGACAGAGGCGCAGGGCGCGGTCATCAGCAAGGCCAGGGAGCTCTCCGAGGCCAACAACTCCATCAGGGATCTCAAGCTGAATCTGGAGGGTCTTGAGAGGGTGCTGGAGGAGGCCAAGACCCAAGAGGAAACCTTGGCCAAGGTGCTGGAGGACGAGAAGCAGTTGCGGGAGAACGAGGGCCTCAACTTCGCCGATCACATGGCGGGCGAGAACCGTTGGCTCGATCGCCTCGCCACCATTGCCACCCAGGCCGCCACGTAGCTGGCCATCATGGGGATGCCGGATGTGAGGTACGTCCCGGAGCAGAGCGTGAGCGCCAATTGCAACCTGACCCTGTTCTTCGAAAGGGTCGTTGGTGCCATGGAGTGGCCTCGCTGGCCGAGGAGTCCCGGAGGGTTTGCCAGGGTGCCATGATCAAGGTTCTCACCAAGGTGGCGCACTAGTACCCCGACCTCGACTTTGACACCGCGCTAGAGAGCTTGCCGGAGGGTGTTGACCTCGCGCCGCTCAGGGAGCGCATCAAGCCCATCATCAGCCGTGTCGGCGGAATTCTGAGGGTGGAGGGCCAGCGCCGGGATTAGGCATCCCGTCCCTTATCGCCGTTGCAGGTTCACAACCAAGACAATCGCTATCTCTAGTTAAAACCGTGGCAACAATTTGTGTTGGGGAACGCAGTAATTTCAAAAAATTTCCTACGCACACGCAAGATCATGGTGATGCATAGCAACGAGAGGGGAGAGTGTTGTCCACGTACCCTCGTAGACCGTAAGCGGAAGCGTTAGCACAACGCAGTTGATGTAGTCGTACGTCTTCACGATTCGACCGATCCAAGCACCGAACGTATGGCACCTTCGAGTTCAGCACACGTTCAGCTCGATGACGATCTCCGAGCTCCGATCCAGCAAAGCTCTGGAGATGAGTTCCATCAGCACGACGGCGTGGTGACAATGATGATGTTCTACCGGCGCAGGGCTTCGCCTAAACTCCGCGACGATATGACCGAGGTGGAATATGGTGGAGGGGGGCACCGCACACGGCTAAGGAACGATCCGTAGATCAACTTGTGTGTCTATGGGGTGCCCCCCCGCCCCCGTATATAAAGGAGCAAGGGGGGAGGCCGGCCAGCCCTTGGAGGGCGCG
>NC_041389.1:61203555-61224824 GCF_002162155.2 Triticum dicoccoides | reverse complement strand
GTTTTCTCCGAAATCACCTGGAACACTTCCGGTGTCCGAATATAGTCGTCCAATATATCAATCTTTATGTCTCGACCATTTCGAGACTCCTCGTCATGTTCGTGATCACATCCGGGACTCCGAACAAACTTTGGTACATCAAAACTTATAAACTCATAATAAAATTGTCATCGTAACGTTAAGCGTGCGGACCCTACGGGTTCGAGAACTATGTAGACATGACCTAGAACTATTCTCGGTCAATAACCAATAGCGGGACCTGGATGCCCATATTGGTTCCTACATATTCTACGAAGATCTTTATCGGTCAAACTGCATAGCAACATACGTTGTTCCCTTTGTCATCGGTATGTTACTTGCCCGAGATTCGACCGTCGGTATTCAATACCTAGTTCAATCTCGTTACCGGCAAGTCTCTTTACTCGTTACGTAATGCACAATCTCGTAACCAACTCATTGGTCACATTTCTTGTAAGGCTTATAGTGATGTGCATTACCGAGAGGGCCCAGAGATACCTCTCCGACAATCGCAGTGACAAAACCTAATCTCGAAATACGCCAACTCAACATGTACCTTCGGAGAGACCTGTAGTACTCCTTTATAATCACCTAGTTACATTGTGACGTTTGGTAGTACCCAAAGTGTTCCTCCAGTAAACGGGAGTTGCATAATTCTCATAGTAACAGGAACATGTACAAGTCATGAAGAAAGCAATAGCAATATACTAAATGATCAAGTGCTAGGCTAACGGAATGGGTCATGTCAATCACATCATTCTTCTAATGATGTGATCCCATTAATCAAATAACAACACATTTCTATGGTTGGGAAACACAACCATCTTTGATTAATGAGCTAGTCAAGTAGATGCATACTAGTGACTATATGTTTGTCTATGTATTCACACATGTATCATGTTTCCGGTTAATACAATTCTAGCATGAATAATAAACATTTATCATGATATGAGGAAATAAATAATAACTTTATTATTGCCTCTAGGGCATATTTCCTTCAGTCACCCACTTGCACTAGAGTCAATAATCTAGATTACATAGTAATGATTCTAACACCCATGTAGTCTTGGTGCTGATCATGTTTTTCTCGTGAGAGAGACTTAGTCAAAGGGTCTGCAACATTCAGATCCGTATGTATCTTGCAAATCTCTATGTCTCCCACTTGGACTTGGTCCCAAATGGAATTGAAGCGTCTCTTGATGTGCTTGGTCCTCTTGTGAAATCTGGATTCCTTTGCCAAGGCAATTGCACCAGTATTGTCACATAAGATCTTCATTGGTCCCGATGCACTAGGTATGACACCTAGATCGGAAATGAATTCCTTGATCCAGACTCCTTCATTTGCTGCTTCAGAAGCAGCTATGTACTCCGCTTCACATGTAGATCCCGCCACGGCGCTTTGTTTAGAACTGCACCAACTTACAGCTCCACCGTTTAATAAAAACACGTATCCGGTTTGCGATTTAGAATCGTTCGGATCAATGTCAAAGCTTGCATCGACGTAACCATTTACGACTAGCTCTTTCTCACCTCCATATACGAGAAACATATCCTTAGTCCTTTTCAGGTATTTCAGAATGTTCTTGACCGCTGTCCAATGATCCACTCCTGGATTACTTTGGTACCTTCCTGCCAAGCTTATTGCTAAGCATACGTCAGGTCTGGTACACAGCATTGCATACATGATAGAGCCTATGGCTGAAGCATAGGGAACATCTTTTATTTTATCTCTATCTTCTGATGTGGTCGGGCATTGAGTTTGACTCAACTTCACACCTTGAAGCACGGGCAAGAACCCTTTCTTTGCCTAATCCATTTTAAACCTTTTCAAAATTTTATCAAGGTATGTGCTTTGTGAAAGTCCTATTAAGCGTCTCGATCTATCTCTATAGATCTTGATGCCCACTATGTAAGCAGCTTCACCGAGGTCTTTCATTGAAAAACTTTTATTCAAGTATCTCTTTATGCTATCCAGAAATTCTATATCATTTCCAATTAATAATATGTCATCTACATATAATATCAGAAATGCTACAGAGCTCCCACTCACTTTCTTGTAAATACAGGCTTCTCCAAAAGTCTGTATAAAACCGTATGCTTTGATCACACTATCAAAACGTTTATTCCAACTCCGAGATGCTTGCACCAGTCCATAAATGGATCGCCGGAGCTTGCGTACTTTGTTAGCACCTTTTGGATCAACAAAACCTTCTGGCTGCATCATATACAACTCTTCTTCCAGAAATCCATTCAAGAATGCAGTTTTGACATCCATTTGCCAAATTTCATAATCGTGAAATGCAGCAATAGCTAACATGATTCGGACGGACTTAAGCATCGCTACGGGTGAGGAAGTCTCATCGTAGTCAACTCCTTGAACTTGTCGAAAACCTTTCGCAACAAGTCGAGCTTTATAGACAGTTACATTACCATCAGCGTCGGTCTTCTTCTTAAAGATCCATTTATTCTCAATGGCTTTCCGATCATCGGGCATGTCAACCAAAGTCCATACTTTGTTTTCATACATGGATCCCATCTCAGATTTCATGGCCTCTAGCCATTTTACGGAATCTGGGCTCATCATCACTTCATCATAGTTCGTAGGTTCATCATGGTCAAGTAACATGACTTCCAGAATAGGATTACCGTACCACTCTGGTGCGGATCTTACTCTGGTAGACCTACGAGGTTCATTAGAAACTTGATCTGAAGTTTCATGATCAATATCATTAGCTTCCTCACTAATTGGTGTAGTTGTCACAGGAACCGGTTCTTGTGATGAACTACTTTCCAGTAAGGGAGTAGATACAGTTATCTCATCAAGTTCTACTTTCCTCCCACTCACTGCTTTCGAGAGAAACTCCTTCTCTAGAAAGGATCCGATTTTAGCAATGAAAATCTTGCCCTCAGATCTGTGATAGAAGGTGTACCCAATAGTTTCTTTTGGGTATCCTATGAAGACACATTTCTTCGATTTGGGTTCGAGCTTATCTTGTTGAAGTTTCTTCACATAAGCATCGCAGCCCCAAACTTTAAGAAACGACAACTTTGGTTTCTTGCCAAACCATAGTTCATAAGGCGTCGTCTTAACGGATTTTGATGGTGCCCTATTTAACGTGAATGCGTCCGTCTCTAAAGCATAACCCCAAAACGATAGCGGTAAATCAGTAAGAGACATCATAGATCGCACCATATCTAGTAAAGTACGATTACGACATTCCGACACACCATTTCGTTGTGGTGTTCCGGGTGGCATGAGTTGCGAAACTATTCCGCATTGTTTCAAGTGTAGACCAAACTCGTAACTCAAATATTCTCCTCCACGATGAGATCGTAGAAACTTTATTTTCTTGTTACTATGATTTTCCACTTCACTCTGAAATTCTTTGAACTTTTCAAATGTTTAAGACTTGTGTTTCATTAAGTAGATATACCCATATCTGCTTAAGTCGTCTGTGAAGGTGAGAAAATAACGATACCCGCCGCGAGCCTCAACATTCATTGGACCACAAACATCAGTATGTATGATTTCCAACAAATCAGTTGCCCGCTCCATTGTTCTGGAGAACGGCGTTTTAGTCATCTTGCCCATAAGGCACGGTTCGCAAGTACCAAGTGATTCATAATCAAGTGATTCCAAAAGCCCATCAGTATGGAGTTTCTTCATGCGCTTTACACTGATATGATCTAAACGGCAGTGCCACAAATAAGTTGCACTATCGTTATCAACTCTGCATCTTTTGGTTTCAACACTATGAATATGTGTATCACTACTATCGAGATTCAATAAAAATAGACCACTCTTCAAGGGTGCATGACCATAAAAGATATTAGTCATATAAATAGAACAACCATTATTCTCTGATTTAAATGAGTAACCGTCTCGCATCAAACAAGATCCAGATATAATGTTCATGCTCAACGCTGGCACCAAATAACAATTACTTAGGTCTAAAACTAATCCCGATGGTAGATGTAGAGGTAGCGTGCCGACCGCGATCACCTCGACTTTGGAACCATTTCCCACGCGCATCGTCACCTTGTCCTTAGCCAATCTTCGCTTAATCCGTAGTCCCTGTTTCGAGTTGCAAATATTAGCAACAGAACCAGTATCAAATACCCAGGTACTACTGCGAGCATTAGTAAGGTACACATCAATAACATGTATATCACATATACCTTTGTTCACTTTGCCATCCTTCTTATCCGCCAAATACTTGGGGCAGTTCCGCTTCCAGTGTCCAGTCTGCTTGCAGTAGAAGCACTCAGTTTCAGGCTTAGGTCCAGACTTGGGTTTCTTCTCTTGAGCAGCAACTTGCTTGCCGTTCCTTTTGAAGTTCCCCTTCTTCTTCCCTTTTCCCTTTTTCTTGAAACTGGTGGTCTTGTTAACCATCAACACTTGATGCTCCTTCTTGATTTCTACCTCTGCAGCTTTTAGCATTGCGAAGAGCTCGGGAATAGTCTTATTCACCCCTTGCATATTATAGTTCATCACGAAGCTCTTGTAGCTTGGTGGCAGTGATTGAAGAATTCTGTCAATGACACTATCATCAGGAAGATTAACTCCCAGTTGAATCAAGTGATTATTATACCCAGACATTTTGAGTATGTGTTCACTGACAGAACTGTTCTCCTCCATCTTGCAGCTGTAGAACATATTGGAGACTTCATATCTCTCAATTCGGGCATTTGCTTGAAATATTAACTTCAACTCCTGGAACATCTCATATGCTCCATGACATTCAAAACGTCGTTGAAGACCCGGTTCTAAGCCGTAAAGCATGGCACACTGAACTATCGAGTAGTCATCAGCTTTGCTCTGCCAGACGTTCTTAACGTCGTCAATTGCATCAGCAGCAGGCCTGGCACCCAGCGGTGCTTCCAGGACGTAACTTTTCTGTGCAGCAATGAGGATAATCCTTAGGTTACGGACCCAGTCCGTGTAATTGCTACCATCATCTTTCAACTTTGCTTTCTCAAGGAACGCATTAAAATTCAACGGAACAACAGCACGAGCCATCTATCTACAAACAAACATAGACAAGCAAAATACTATCAGGTACTAAGTTCATGATAAATTTAAGTTCAATTAATCATATTACTTAAGAAATCCCACTTAGACAGACATCTCTCTAGTCATCTAAGTGATCACGTGATCCAAATCAACTAAACCATGTCCGATCATCACGTGAGATGGAGTAGTTTCAATGGTGAACATCACTATGTTGATCATATCTACTATATGATTCACGTTCGACCTTTTGGTCTCTGTGTTCCGAGGCCATATCTGTATATGCTAGGCTCGTCAAGTATGACCTGAGTATTCCGCGTGTGCAACTGTTTTGCACCCGTTGTATTTGAATGTAGAGCCTATCACACCCGATCATCACGTGGTGTCTCAGCACGAAGAACTTTCGCAACGGTGCATACTCAGGGAGAACACTTCTTGATTATTAGTGAGAGATCATCTTAAAATGCTATCAACAATCAAAGCAAGATAAGATGCATAAAGGATAAACATCACATGCAATCAATATAAGTGATATGATATGGCCATCATCATCTTGTGCTTGTGATCTCCATCTTCGAAGCACCGTCGTGATCACCATCGTCACCGGCGCGACACCTTGATCTCCATCGTAGCATCGTTGTCGTTACGCCATCTATTGCTTCTACGACTATCGCTACCGCTTAGTGATAAAGTAAAGCAATTACAGGGCATTTGCATTTCATACAATAAAGCGACAACCATATGGCTCCTGCCAGTTGCCGATAACTTCGGTTACAAAACATGATCATCTCATACAATAAAATATAGCATCACGTCTTGACCATATCACATCACAACATTCCCTGCAAAAACAAGTTAGACGTCCTCTACTTTGTTGTTGCAAATTTTACGTGGCTGCTACGGGCTTTAGCAAGAACCGTTCTTACCTACGCATCAAAACCACAACGATAGTTCGTCAAGTTGGTGCTGTTTTAACCTTCGCAAGGACCAGGCGTAGCCACACTCGATTCAGCTAAAGTGAGAGAGACAGACACCCGCCAGCCACCTTTAAGCATGAGTGCTCGTAACGGTGAAACCAGTCTCGCGTAAGCGTACGCGTAATGCCGGTCCGGGCCGCTTCATCTCACAATACCGCCGAACCAAAGTATGACATGCTGGTAAGCAGTATGACTTGTATCGCCCACAACTCACTTGTGTTCTACTCGTGCATATAACATCAACGCATAAAACCTCGGCTCGGATGCCACTGTTGGGGAACGCAGTAATTTCAAAAAATTTCCTACGCACACGCAAGATCATGGTGATGCATAGCAACGAGAGGGGAGAGTGTTGTCCATGTACCCTCGTAGACCGTAAGGGGAAGCGTTAGCACAACGCGGTTGATGTAGTCGTACGTCTTCACGATCCGACCGATCCAAGCACCGAACGTATGGCACCTCCGAGTTCAGCACACGTTCAGCTCGATGACGATCTCCGGGCTCCGATCCAGCAAAGCTCCGAAGATGAGTTCCGTCAGCACGACGGCATGGTGACGATGATGATGTTCTACCGGCGTAGGGCTTCGCCTAAACTCCACGACGATATGAGCGAGGTGGAATATGGTGGAGGGGGGAACCGCACACGGCTAAGGAACGATCCATAGATCAACTTGTGTGTCTATGGGGTGCCCCCCGTATATAAAGGAGCAAGGGGGGAGGCTGGCCGGCCCTTGGAGCGCGCGCCAAGGAGGAGGAATCCTCCTCCTAGTAGGAGTAGGACTCCTCCTTTCCTACTCCTACTAGGAGGAGGAAGGAAGGGGGAGAGGGGGAAGGAAAGGGGGGGCGCCGCCCCCCTCCTAGTCCAATTCGGACCAGAGGGGGAGGGGGCGCGCGGCCCATGCTGGCCACCCCTCTCTCCTTTCCCCTAAGGCCCATAAGGCCCATTACTCTCCCGGGGGGGTTCCGGTAACCCTCCGGCACTCCGGTTTTCTCCGAAATCACTTGGAACACTTTCGATGTCCGAATATAGTCGTCCAATATATCAATCTTTATGTCTCAACCATTTCGAGACTCCTCATCATGTTCGTGATCACATCCGGGACTCCGAACAAACTTCGGTACATCAAAACTTATAAACTCATAATAAAACTGTCATCGTAACGTTAAGCGTGCGGACCCTACGGGTTCGAGAACTATGTAGACATGACCTAGAACTATTCTCGGTCAATAACCAATAGCGGGACCTGGATGCCCATATTGGTTCCTACATATTCTACGAAGATCTTTATCGGTCAAACCGCATAACAAAATACGTTTTTCCCTTTGTCATCGGTATGTTACTTCCCGAGATTCGATCGTCGGTATCCAATACCTAGTTCAATCTCGTTACTGGCAAGTCTATTTACTCGTTACGTAATGCATCATCTCGTAACCAACTCATTGGTCACATTGCTTGCAAGGCTTATAGTGATGTGCATTACCGAGAGGGCCCAGAGATACCTCTCAGACAATCGGAGTGACAAAACCTAATCTCGAAATACGCCAACTCAACATGTACCTTCGGAGACACCTGTAGTACTCCTTTATAATCACCCAGTTACGTTGTGACGTTTCGTAGTACCCAAAGTGTTCCTCCGGTAAATGGGAGTTGCATAATTCTCATAGTTACAGGAACATGTATAAGTCATGAAGAAAGCAATAGCAATATACATAACGATCAAGTGCTAGGCTAACGGAATGGGTCATGTCAATCACATCATTCTTCTAATGATGTGATCCCATTAATCAAATGACAACACATGTCTATGGTTGGGAAACATAACCATCTTTGATTAATGAGCTAGTCAAGTAGAGGCATACTAGTGACTATATGTTTGTCTATGTATTCACACATGTATCATGTTTCCGGTTAATACAATTCTAGCATGAATAATAAACATTTATCATGATATGAGGAAATAAATAATAACTTTATTATTGCCTCTAGGGCATATTTCCTTCAATTTGATGTAACATAACTCTGCAGCACTTTCAGTATTATGTATGTTATTTTTCTGGTCAATTCTCCTTTGTACGTGCACCCTACGTTAACTGGGCAAGCTCGCCGGTGCGTAAGCCTAGGATGGCGCCTTGGGGACGGATCCCCATTGGCCTGCCGGGTATGCGTGCTGCCGGGCGAACCACCTCACCGTCCTTAACGCGACCGCTCGAACTATCGATATTGACTCGAGTCAGAATCGAGAGCGTTGCCAATCGCCGAAGGCTACCCTACCGCTCTCGACGCAGCCGCTTGAGCTGTTGAGCGGACTCGAAACAGGGCAAGGGCGTTGCCGATCACGGGAGAGCCCCTTTTGCGTGCAGGTTTTCCGTACAAAGGAACGACATCTCCGAGGGAAATAACCTCATATAAAAGGAAAGAAGTAGTCAGCATTCGGTGTGACTTAGCTTCTGTTTGTAGCCGCACCAGCGTCGATCTTCTGGCCTTCCTTCTTCTTTAAGAGCCATGGCGATGAGGAAACGTTGGACTAGCTACTAAAGCCGATTCTCACAATAGCGCCCCCTACCTGGCACGCCAAAGATGTTGGTTGAATCGACACCTATGGGATCACAAGAATCCCTACTTCGGTTGGCAGGGCGCGGGGTTGAGAGAAGAGCAGATCTAACAGAGAGCACGCGGTCCGTTTATCCAGGTTCGAGCCGCGAGGATGCGTAAAACCCCAGTCCTGCTTTGGTGGATGTATTCTGAGTTCTTGAGCTAGCTATGGGGTGTAACGAGCTCCAAAAAGCCGAATCCTCCTCCTGGTCGCCTCGGGCCTCCTTTTATAGGAAAAGGGGTCGCCACAATGGCACACAGGAGGTGGAAAGGGTACAGTGTCGCGAGGTTATCCCTCATATTACAGGACAAGATGCGTTTAATGCATCTCTTAGGTGTCCTCTTGCTTTATCGGGGACGGGGGCGAGGCCCGTCCCGTCCGTCGCCGCTCCTTTCTGCTTCGACACGCGCCCTGGCCAGTGATGCGTGCGGTGCCATGTAGGCAGGCAGACAGCTAAGGTGGCATGGTGGTGGAGTCTTCACGAAGATTTGCATGCCGCCACACAGGCGCTTGATGAGTTGGCCTGGGAGCTGCATGTTGCCACGCAGGTGCCCGCCAAGCTGGTTGGGCTGGCAGCTGCATGCGAACGGCGATGGAAGCTTGGTCGTCGGTGGGTCCGGCGGTGGCCCCGTTGACGTCCTCGGCAAGGGCGTTGCCGAGGCCCCGGCAAGGGTCTTGCCGTGGCGCTTGCCGTCGTCCCTGGCAAGGCGCCTGCCGGGGGCCTTGTGGATCTTCTTGGCTAGAATCGTGTCAAGGGTCGTCGTCTTTTGGTCTTTATCTGGTCTTATATGTTTATGATCTTGACGAAGATCTGCATGTCACAAGGAGGTGTCTCCCGAGCCCTTGTCTCAACATAGTAGACTACGCTAGAGGCTGTGGGCCCAAGGGTGACTCGCTCTGTTGGTGTGGGGGCGAGCTGTCCCCGGCAAGGATCTTGCCGGGGCCGCTGAGATTGCCCCGGCAAGGGTCTCGCCGGGGGAACCTGCCTCGTCCCTCTGCTCTTCATTGTCTTGGCCTTGTCGTTGTTCTGATTACCCTGGGCTTCGGTTTAACCTTGGCTCACCTCCCCTGCTCTGCTTAGTGTGGTCGTGGGCGCAACTCTGACTGCTCGTGCACAAGTAAAGGGGTACAAAAAGTGCACCCCTCTTTTCGTACACCGACACTGCATGTCAAGAGAAATTTAGTAGTGAGGATGAATTATTTAGGTATTATTGATCTGACTTCCTGAAATATAATTTATTATTTGGCTTTGGGAGAATTATCTTATCTTTTGACTTCCTGTATATTTCACACTTGAAGATAATTTGAGTGATCATGTAAGACAAGCTGCCATCTTCTGTTGATGTTCCCATGTTTCCTTGTAATCCTTTATCCATGTCCTCATGTTGTTATTCTTGCATTATTATATTATTATTATTTTTTATTTAAGCATACTTTGTTGTTGCATGTGCAGTTTTGATTTTCAAGAACCAACATGGCTCAACTATCGGTATGATAGTATGATCTGTATATATTCTATAATTTTATTACAAATTGCAAATTAAATATTTTTATCTACGTTTTTATTTTGCAAGTGTCGTAGATATTGCCAGTGTGGTCATGTACATTGGCCCGGTTGATCACGACACATATTTTCTTTTAGGTATCAGGGAAGTAGCGGCCATGGATGCCAAAATGCAAGATGTCTTCCTCCATAGTAAGAATTAACTGAACGGCATAGAGACAATCTTCATTTTGGTGAAGCCAATTTTGGCTTCATACTGGCAACATCTTTGGAGGTTGATCAAACATCTAGTAAGTTCTTTCTCAAAATAAATGTTACCATTTTGATGGCATGCTATTCGTAACTCGAGGTTGATAATAGGAACTCTTCTTAGCATGACGACAACAACTATATGCTTCAATGAATGCTCAACGTGTCACAATTTCAAATTACTTAAAGGTTAGTCTTGATTGTACTTATCAATTTTATAGGTTTCTAAACAATTGCACTAACTTTATGCTTATCGTTTGTTATAGGTGTGCATCATGAAGTTACAAATGACTTGTCTTTCCTTGATGTTGTAAAAAAATGTTGTGTTCATTAGGAATGATGCGTGCAAACCAACCGATAGGGATAACTATCTTGAAGTACATCCGCCCAACAAAATCAGGACTGGAATGAAGTTTGGCTCTGGACAATGTTTGTCTGTGAACTACATTTGCAATTATATAAGAGGTGGTGAGATTTTATCAGTCAACGTCAACAATATGGACCAATTGGACTAGGCATATAGTTCTTAAATGAATAAGTCAAGTGCTTTTTTTGCGGGGAAGTCAAGTGTTTTGTTCATTACATTCTATTCTTTGCTTGTGGTTGTTCAACTTGAAGATCCGCTCAATGACTTGTTTAGTGATGGAATAATGTGCAGACCAGAAAGCACAAGTTCTCCTTGGGTGATTTTGGTAATTAATGTCAACATATCTCTTGTTGGACTAATATTTCTACTTAGTATGTTTCAGATAAGTTCAACAGTGGAGTGGCATGGACAAGAGGATGTGGAACCCCTTCAAGATGCTAAGGACAAAGGATTGGCTCAAGCTCAAAGCTCAAGACTCTACATTTTTATTTTAGTGATCCAAGATCACATTGAGTCCATAGGAAAGCCAATACTATTAAAAGGGGGTGAGGTGTTGCTTAGCGAGTTTCTTGCTCAAAGTGCTTAGTGATATGCTCCAAAGCCCTCAACCACTTTCTCACATCCATATGTGTCCCAAACCAAAAGTCAAACTCTGCCCCACCGAAACTTTCTATCCAGCACCACCGAGTTCACTTGGCATAGCCACTGCCAAAACCCTAATCAATTCGGTCTCACCGATGGGATCCCGGTCTCACCGAGATGGGCTTGCAAACTCTCTGTTGTCTATTGCAATAATTTTGGTCTCACCGAGATATGCAATCGGTCCCACCAAGTTTGCTTGGCCAACTCTCTGTTTCGCTTATTACCCAAATCGGTCCCACCGAGTTTGTGTAATTGGTCAAACCAAGATGTGGTTTTACCCTAACCCTAGCACATCGGTCCCACCGAGTTGATCATATCGGTCCCACCAAAATGCCTAACGGTCACATTATGAACCAAATCAGTCTGACCGAGTTTTCTGATTCGGTCCCACCGAGTTTAGTAAATTGTGTGTAACGGTTAGATTTTGTGTGGAGGCTATATATACCCCTCCACCCACTCTTCATTTGAGGAGAGAGCCATCAGAACATGCCTACACTTCCAACATACATTTTCTGAGAGAGAACCACCTACACTTGTGTTGAGACCAAGATCTTCCATTCCAACCACATAAATCTTGATCTCTAGAATTCCCCAAGTTGCTTTCCACTCAAATCATCTTTCCACCAAATCCAATTCTATGAGAGAGAGTCGAGTGTTGGGGAGACTATCATTTGAAGCACAAGAGCAAGGAGTTCATCATCATCACACCATCTATTACCTTTTGGAGACTGGTGTCTCCTAGATTGATTAGGTGTCACTTGGGAGCCTCCGTCAATATTGTGGAGTTGAACCAAGGAGTTCGTATGGGCAAGGAGATCGCCTACTTTGTGAAGATCTACCCTAGTGAGGCAAGTCCTTCGTGGGCGATGGCCATGGTGGGATAGACAAGGTTGCTTCTTCGTGGACCCTTCGTGGGTGGAGCCCTCCGTGGACTCGCGCAACCGTTACCCTTCGTGGGTTGAAGTCTCCATCAACATGGATGTATGATAGCACCACCAATCGGAACCACGGATAAAATATCTCCGAGTCTACATTGCATTTGTACACTCCAATCCCATCCCTTCACATTCTTGCAATTTGCATGCTTTACTTTCCGCTGCTCATATACTCTTGTCATGCTTGCTTGATATGTATTGTGAATGTTTAAACATGTGCTAAAACTCCACTTCAACTTGAAGAAATTAAAAATTGCCACTTTTCTTGCTAAGAGTCTACTCACCCCCCTCTAGAGACCTCTTCTCGATCCTTTCAATTGGTATTAGAGCTTTGGTCTCCATTTCTTTGGTTTAATCACCATTGGAGGAAGATGGATGAGTCTACAGTGGGGAGTCTTGGACGTAGAGTGCCTATTCTTAATGGAGAGTTCTTTCATGAGTGGAAAAATGAGATGCTTGAGATTTTCAATGAATATCATTTGAACAAGTACATTACTAGCCCTTGTGCACCTCATGTTGATCCTTCGCATCCTACCCTTGATGAGTCTATTGACATGATCCGCAACCTTAGAACTATTAATATTATCACTAGAGGCTTGCCTAGAAACTTGATTGGATGTTTGCCTACTCTTGATTGTGCCTACACTATATGGAGATTTCTTGAGGAAAGATTTCCAAACAATTCCTTGCAAAACTTAGATGAAATTCTCCATAAGTCTATTGCCTTGAGTAAGATGAATTCCAGTGATCCTAAGTTTGGTGATTGTCTATGTGAGCTATCCAATCTCATGCGTGCCAAAGGAGATGTTGGAATCATTAGCAATATCATATCCGAAGCTATTACAATTCATAAAGATGACCAATGTGATGATCATTTATCTAATGAATTACCCTCTCTAGGAATTGATCAATCACACGACGATGTTGAACATGGATACTATGATAAGGATGATGATAGTGACTATGATCTTGATGATGCGACGGGACACTTTGGTCTTATGGCTAATCTTCACGGCTACATGGCTGGAGGAAAGGAATGGGTCCTTGATAGTGGATGTACCGATCACATGACCGGAGACATGGATATGTTTCGTGAGATTGCTGAAAACGATGGCCCTCGAAAGTATGTCACTTTTGGTGATAACTCAAAGGGTAAGGTGGTTGTCCTAGGTAAGGTGGCCATCTCACATGATAGCTCCATACAAAATGTCACGCTCGTTGAATATCTTGGGTATAATTTACTTTCAATATCTAGACTTGCTGATTTCGGTTTCAATGTCCTATTTACTGAAGTAGATTGCCAAGGGTTTTGAAGAGAAAATCATAAAATAGTCTTTACCGGTATACGTAGAGGTGATCTTTACATTGTTTATTTCACTAAAAAGGATCAACCTAGAACTTGCTTGATTGCTAAATCCTCAAAAGGCTTGTTGTGGCATAGAAGTTTTGGTCATGTGGGCATGCGAAATCTTGATAAGCTTATTAAAGGTGATCATATCCTTGGAGTAAAAGATGTTATATTTGACAAGGATAGACTTTGTAGTGCTTGTCAAGCTGGAAAACAAGTTGGAGGAAGCCACCCCGTGAATAACATCATGACCACGAGAAGACCGCTCGAGCTACTTCACATGGATCTCTTTGGTCCCAATGCCTACAAGAGTCTCGGTGGTAATTCATTTGGTCTAGTCATAGTCGATGATTTTTCAAGATTTACGTGGGTGTTCTTTCTTGATGATAAATCGCAGGTCCAAAAGATCTTCAAAAACTTCGCTAGGAAGGCCCAAAATCAATTTGAAGTGAAGATCAAGAAGGTTCAGAGCGACAACGGAACGGAGTTCAAGAACACAAACGTTGATACCTTTCTTGACGAAGAAGGGATTTCACACGAGTTCTCGGCTACGTACACGCCTCAACAAAATGGAGTTGTTGAGAGGAAGAACCGGACTCTTATTGAGATGGCAAGAACGATGCTTGATGAGTACAAGACTCCAAAACACTTTTGGGCGGAAGCGGTTGAGACGGCTTGTCATGCAACAAATCGCTTGTATCTTCACAAGCTACTCAGCAAGACGGTATACGAGCTCCTCACCGGTAACAAACCCCAAGTTGGGTACTTTCAAGTATTCGGCTCAAAGTGCTATATTCTTGGTAAGCATCGTCATTCTAAATTTGCTCCTAAATCTCATGAAGGTTTCCTACTTGGTTATGGCTCAAACTCTCACACTTACCGTGTCTACAACAATTTCACCCAAAAGGTTGAAGAGACAGTAGATGTGAAGTTTGATGAATCTAACGGCATGCAAGTAGATCAATTGCCAATTTATGTAGGAGACAAAGACCCTTTGGAAGCAATCCAAGACTTGTCTATTGGCAAGATCCGTCCAACGGAGGTGAAGGAGAGTACCTCGTCCGTCCAAGTGGAAGCTTCTACCTCATGACAAGGTGAACCAAGAGTTGATACGGAAGCATCCACAAGTGGAACACACCAAGATGAAGAGGACGAGGAAGTACACCAAGATGAACCTCATCAACCTCCTTCTCCACCACGACAAGGAAATGACAACGTCAACAATGAAGAAGGCCAAGAAGAAGAACAAGATGATGAACAAAATGTTCCACCCCGACCAAAAAAAAGCTCTCACGAGTTCGAGCAAGAGTCGCGAAAGACCACCCCGTCGAGAAAATCTACAATGATATCCAAACCGGGAGAATCACTCACTCTAAAACTCATTTGGCTAATTTTTGTGAACATTATTTATTCATCTCTAGCATTGAACCTATGAAGGTTGAAGAAGCATTGGAAGATCCGGATTGGATAAATGCCATGCATGAAGAGCTACACAACTTTGAGAGAAACCAAGTGTGGACATTGCTCAAGAAGCCAGGCAACAACCACAACATCATCGGTACCAAATGGGTGTTTCGCAACAAGCAAGATGAAGATGGACAAGTAGTTCGCAACAAAGCACGTCTCGTCGCCCAAGGCTACACTCAAGTCGAAGGTATGGACTATGGTGAGACATATGCCCCTGTTGCTAGACTTGAGTCCATTCACATCTTACTTGCTTATGCTAATCACCATGATATCACCTTGTACCAAATGGACATTAAAAGTGCTTTTCTAAATGGTGAAATTGAGGAGGAAGTTTATGTTAAGCAACCTTCCGGCTTTGTCAATACTAAGAAACCTAATCATGTTTACAAACTTCACAAAGCTCTTTATGGACTTAAACAAGCTCCTAGAGCATGGTATAAATGCTTGACCAAGTTCCTTATTGAAAAAGGCTATGAAATTGGTAAAATAGATTCTACTCTTTTTACTAAAAGGGTTAATGGAGAACTATTTGTGTGCCAAATTTATGTTGATGATATAATATTTGGTTCGACTAACCCTCATTTTAGTGAGAAGTTTGGAAAGCTAATGTCGGAGAAGTTTGAGATGTCTATGATGAGTGAACTCAAATTCTTTCTTGGTTTGAAAATCAATAAAACTAAGGAAGGTACCTTTGTCTCTCAAACAAAGTACACCAAGGACTTATTCAAGAAGTTCAATATGCAAGAATGCAAAGGTATGAATACACCCATGCCAACTAATGGACATCTTGATTTGACTAAAGATGGTGAACCGGTTGATCAAAAGGTTTACCGCTCTATGATTGGTTCATTGTTATATCTATGTGCCTCTCGTCCCGATATTATTCTAAGTGTGTGCATGTGTGGATGATATCAAGAGGCCCCTAAAGAATGTCATCTTAAGGCTGTAAAAAGGATAGTGAGATACTTAGGGCCAGTTCTTTTGGGCGGCTTAAAAAATAAGCTGCCTCTCCCCAGCTTAAAAAATAAGCCATCCCCAAAAAAATTTCAGACTTCTAAATTAGTTATTCCATAACTAGTTTAGAAGCCCCAATGAATTAGAGAGGCGGCTTATGGAAAAAGCTGGAGAGGAGGCGGCTTATTTTTTAAGCTGCCAAAAGAACTGGCCCTTAATACATACACCAATTTTTGGCATTTGGTATCCTAAGAGGTCTTCTTTTGATCTTGTTGGCTACTTCGATGCGGACTATGCTGGAGACAAGGTTGATAGAAAGTCCACTTT
Organism: Triticum dicoccoides; assembly: GCF_002162155.2. Lineage (NCBI taxonomy): Eukaryota > Viridiplantae > Streptophyta > Magnoliopsida > Poales > Poaceae > Triticum > Triticum dicoccoides. The sequence continues at coordinate 61,208,431 of NC_041389.1, read as the reverse complement.
GGGTACTTGTCAATTTGTTGTAGATCTCTTGTGTCTTGGTCCTCCAAGAAACAAAACTTGGTATCCTTATCCACCGCCGAAGCGGAATACATTGCAACTGGTTCATGTTATGCTCAATTACTTTGGATGACCCAAACTCTTAAAGATTATGGGATATATGTGAAACATGTTCCTTTGCTTTGTGACAATGAAAGTGCCATTAAGATTGCTCACAATCCTATGCAACATTCTCAAACTAAGCATATTGAAGTTCGTCATCATTTCATTCAAGATCATGTTGCGAAAGGGGATATTGATCTTAAGCATGTTCGTACCAATAAGCAATTGGCGGATATATTCACCAAACCACTTGATGAGAAAGTGTTTTGCCGGTTGAGAGGTGAATTGAACATCATTGATGCCTCAAACTTGGAGTAGGAACTCCATTTGGATACATGCAAGGCATGAGCCTTTGACTAATCCTTGATATTTCTCTTATGATGATAATCATATGTCTTGGATATATTTGCACCCTTGCATGCTATCTAACCCTTGTAGGTACTTGGATGAACCTAAATCTATGAGATTGCAACTCACTCACACCTTGAGCAATATCTACATCGCCAAGTCTCCATAATACGGTGGTTGAAGACAAGGAAGCACAAAACCCTTCAAACATATCCTTTGACAAATTCTATATCAAGTTTCATGATTGTTATTTTGGATACCCAAGTGCTCCTCCTTGCAAAACTAACCCATGTAGGTAGATGAACTCCAATTACAAGTGGTGCTCCCAACTCTTGATGAGCTACATCAACCTTGAGCAACCCACACAAGTTCAACTACATGATCAAGATCAACACCACCACCCAAGGTATGTTATTCCATCTTAGAGAAGCTTTACTCCAAGTCATGGGTCAAAGCAACTCAACAAGATGTGAATACATCAAGATGCTTAAATGAAAAATGGTAACCCCATTATGAGCTTAAACGATGAGTATGACCTATGATCAAGTGCCCTCACTTGACTCCTAAGTCAATATACTCTAACATAGGTGACTTTGTCGCCGACCAATTCTAGATGAAGTTCTCTTGTGTTTCTCTGTGCTCTTGCATTTGTCTCATGCATATTTGTTTCCCCTTTCATTTTTATTTCTGTTCTGCATTCCCTGCATCCAATTCATTGCGAACCCTTCAGTTAATTCCTTGCAAATCCTTGTGAGATCTTACTTGTCTAGTGAGCTGAGGTGACAAGTGTTTTCTCTGGGATGAACTCGGTCACACCGGTCTGTTACTTTCGGTCCAACCGAATCCTTTAGGTGCAACCGAAGCACACAACTCGGTGCCACTGACTTCACTGTAGAAAAGACAACTGGCCACTTGATCCTGCATTCTTTTTTGCTCCAGCTCCACTCAATGATTCTTCTCCTCTACCAGCATCACATTCAACATGCTGCTTTGCTCTGTGACTCAAGGACCAAACCCATTTGAAACAAAAATCCAGAAGAGCCCTTCTTGGAAATTGATGTCAAAGGGGGAGAGAGAGATCACATCAAAGCTTAATCATTTCAACAGGGGAGAGAGTTCTTCAACAGGGAGAGAGAGGAATCACATCAAAAGCCCCAGATGCTTGGTGTTCAAGAGGAGAGAAGACACATGTCTTTAAGAGGTGAAAGACATGTTCATATTTGTGTTTATTTGGTTGTTTGCATTTGCTCTGATTTTCTATTCCCTTTCTTCTCCTAGTATCCCATACAAGATTCAGGGGGAGCAAGACATCTAAGGGAAGGAAATCTTTGAATTCATTGCATATCTTTACCTTTGGGGACATGTCTATATCCAATAGAGTACCTAGTACTCACTCTCTACATGTCATCCCAATCTTAGTACTCTTGTGGTTTGCTGTTCTTGCTCTGCTTAGTAGATGTATCTGTGTTATCTAACCTTGTTTACCCAGGTTCATCTCTTTCCAAAGCTAGCTCAAGACCACAAGGTAAGTATATGCATCACACTCATGTGCATGAGGATATCTCTTGCTGATGTACATATTGTTTGCAAGAAAAACTCATGAGCATGAAGGTATATTTCCTATATTCACACCTTTCACTCTGATGCATATAGCCAAGATACATGTAACTCATTGCTTGCTCTGTCATGGTTATGCATTCACATGCTCTTACATTCCATATTTACATGAATGCGTACATGTAGGGGGAGCTTACACTACAAAAAAATACATTTCTGTGATGATACGTGTTTGTCACAGTAGGTCGCGTTTTCTGTCATGCATGTACATCCATGACAAATTTATGACAGAGTCAAGATAGTCATACCTGTGTTGTCGTAGAAGTGTTCCATGACATTGCCAAAATTATTATCACGGAAGTGTCCACTTCCATGATGATAAATCGCGCGTCACAGAAGTGCTCTCGTCAAGGGTGACCGACACGTGGCATCCACCGTAATGGAACGCCGTTAAGCTATCGGGTCCGATTTTGGATCCGATAACCCGTTAACAGCCACGACCAATGCCGATTTTCCACATGTAAAATTCTCATTGGCTGACGGATCCACGCGTCAGCTCTGCATTGGCACAGGTGTCACTCATCCAACGGTTTGAGATGGGCCTATGATATGTTGACACGTGGACCAGCCCAAAAGTGGCCCACAAAGTTTAAATGTGCCGGCCCAACCGAAGGCCCATAAGATTTGGCGGACCATAATGGGCCGGCCCAGCTAAAGGCCCACAAAATTTAGCGGACCATAATGGGCCGGCCCAGCTAAAGACCCACACGATTTTGCAGACCATAATGCGCCGGCCCAGCTGACGGCCCACAAGATTTTGCGAACCACAATGGGTCGGCCCAGCTAAAGGCCCACAAGATTCTGCCGACCATAATGGGCCGGCCCAGATAAAGGCCCAACATTCTCTGTCAAATCGGCCCGTCAACGGCCTGTCCTAAAATTGTCATCAACGCGGCCCATGGTAACTTCTGGACCGTTAACAGTCCGCTAAGTAATTGGGCCGAATTATGGCCCCGTGTATTTCCGGCCTGTTAAAGGTCCGACTTCATTTGGGCCCATTTACAGGCCAAAAACTTTCGGCCCATAAACGACCATGAAGGATTTGGGTCATATTCGGCCATGTGTGACATTCGGCCTATTAGAGGCCCACTATAGCTTTGGGCCACTTTCGGCCTGTTGTCATTTTCGGCCTATTAACGCCGGACGTAAACCATGGGCCATATGTGGCCCAACGTCATATCAGGCCCATTAACAACCCATATAAAAATGACGATAATCTAGCCAGACCGAAGTTCTGGCCTGTTAAAGGCCCGTGTATTAGGTCGGCGCATTTACGGCTCGTCCGGATTTCGGCCTGTCAAAGATCCGCATCGTAAATGGGCCACCATTTCGGCCAGCTAAGTCCAGTGGGTTATTTGGCACAATCAGCGCCCAATCTCACTTTTGGTCTATTAAAGGCCCATGTTTTTTATGGGCTCAATATATTTACACCTGTAAACGGCCTATTTTTACTGAGGGTCCAAATTATGTTTAGGCCTATTAAAGGCCCACTATGGGCACATGCTGAAGGAAATATGCCCTAGAGGCAATAATAAAGTTATTATTTATTTCCTCATATCATGATAAATGTTTATTATTCATGCTAGAATTGTATTAACCGGAAACATGATACATGTGTGAATACATAGACAAACATATAGTCACTAGTATGCCTCTATTTAACTAGCTCATTAATCAAAGATGGTTATGTTTCCTAACCATAGACATGTGTTGTCATTTGATTAATGGGATCACATCATTAGAAGAATGATGTGATTGATATGACCCATTCCGTTAGCCTAGCACTTGATCGTTTAGTATATTGCTATTGCTTTCTTCATGACTTATACATGTTCCTGTAACTATGAGAATTATGAAACTCCCGTTTACCGGAGGAACACTTTGGGTACTACCAAAGTCACAACATAACTGGGTGATTATAAAGGAGTACTACAGGTGTCTCCGAAGGTACATGTTGAGTTGGCGTATTTCGAGATTAGGTTTTGTCACTCCGATTGTCGGAGAGGTATCTCTGGGCCCTCTCGGTAATGCACATCACAATAAGCCTTGCAAGCAATGTGACCAACGAGTTGGTTACAGGATGATGCATTACGTAACGAGTAAAGAGACTTGCCGGTAACGAGATTGAACTAGGTATTGGATACCGACGATCAAATCTCGGGCAAGTAACATACCGATGACAAAGGAAACAACGTATGTTGTTATGCGGTTTGACCGATAAAAGATCTTCATAGAATATGTAGGAACCAATATGGGCATCCAGGTCCCGCTATTGGTTATTGACCGAGAATAGTTCTAGGTCATGTCTACATAGTTCTCGAACCCGTAGGGTCCGCACGCTTAACGTTACGATGACAGTTTTATTATGAGTTTATAAGTTTTGATGTACCGAAGTTCGTTCGGAGTCCCGGATGTGATCACAGACATGACGAGGAGTCTCGAAATGGTCGAGACATAAATATTGATATATTGGAAGCCTATGTTTGGACATCGGAAGTGTTCCGGGTGAAATCGGCATTTTACCGGAGTACTGGGGGGTTACCGGAACCCTCCCGGGGGTTATTGGGCCTACATGGGCCATAAGGGAGAAGAGGAGAGGAGGCAAGAGGTGGGCCGCGCCCCCTCCCCTCCCTAGTCCGAACGGGACAAGGAGAGGGGGGCGGCGCCCCCCTTCCTTCTCCTCCTCCTCCTCCTTCCCCCTTCTCCTACTCCAACTAGGAAAGAAGGGAGTCCTACTCCCGGTGGGAGTAGGACTCCCCCCTTGGCGCGCCCTCCTTGGCCGGCCGCCTCCTCCCCCTGGCTCCTTTATATA
>NC_041389.1:61198527-61203337 GCF_002162155.2 Triticum dicoccoides | reverse complement strand
ACACAAGTTGATCTACGGATCGTTCCTTAGCCGTGTGCGGTGCCCCCCTCCACCATACACTACTAGGAAAAGGGCTATAGATGGAATTGACACTAATGGCGCACCAGACATGCGGTGCGCCATTAGTATATACTAATGGCTATACTAATGGCGCACCAGACATGCGGTGCGCCATTAGTATATACTAATGGCTATACTAATGGCGCACCACCTTCTGATGCGCCATTAGTGTTGTAACTACTAATGGCGCACCCTGCCCACGGTGCGCCATTAGTACCAATTTTTTTTTGAACTAGTGCGCCTGTCCAAACATACTAATGGCGCATCCACTGGTCGTGCGCCATTAATAGTTGTAACTAATAATGGCGCACCGGCCAGAAGGTGTGCCACTAATGTTATTTTTTTATTATTGTTTTTATTCCTTTTTTTGCAAAAGTACTAATGGCGCACTCGCACGCGGTGCGCCATTACTAGTTCAAACTAGTAATGGCGCACCGTAGCAGAGTGCACCATTAGTGTTTTTTTTGCAAAACTACTAATGGCGCACCACCAGGGGGTGCGCCATTAGTAACCTGGATTACTAATGGCGCATTTGTTGCTGGTGCGCCATTAGTAAGTGGGCAGCAACAAGATATTTTGGACAACCTCTCCTCCCACACTCACTTTCTCCCCACTTCATTCTCTCCACCGCCTCCTCCTTGTCTCGGGTGCCTCCTCTTTTTCACCTCATTTCCACCATAGATTCATTCAAATTAAGTGGTTAAGTTACCTTGTTTTGCTAGGTAAGTAAGGGGGGAAGCTATATTTATGTCGTTCTCCCTACAACAATGTGCACATGCACTTTTTATGGCCTAGCTAGATCTATGTATGTTCGTGGTGTTGCATATGTTTGTGGTGTTGCATATGTGTTTGTGTTTGGAGGTGTACCGGTATTTGAAATGCGATAGTTGCCAATATTTTGCCGGAATGTTGATTCATTTCCGTTTCGGCGAGAATTTTGGCATTAAGCATTCTTTTTGGTCCTATTTTTAGGGAAAGTCATGCCAAATTTTTTCTTGGTTCTAAAATATCGTTTTGCTCTACCCTGCAGGCGACCATGGTCCGCACGATGACCGAAGGCATCGTGAATAGGTTTTTGAGGTCCGCGAAGGCCGAGATGCTTCAAAAGAACGAGACGGAGATAAGATGTCCGTGTCAAAGATGCAAGCTGAATAGCCTTATTGCGGACCCGGATTCCGGGCAGGTGCGGGACCACCTGCTCTTGCGTGGTTTCATGGATGGCTATCGGTGGCAAGGTGATGAAGATGACTTCGAAGTCGTCCATGGGGGCCGGGCAAGAAATGAGGAAGGGCAGCAAGACAACCACCGCAGCTCGGGGGGGCGAGAAGACGAAGAATCCCCAGGAGATGATCACGACGGTGATGCTGTACACAGTCATCATGTAGAAGATGCAGGGCATGATGATGATGCCGGCGGAGCAGACGACGCTGGACCATTGATGGGCTGGGTGCAGGACCCTCATATTCAAGAGTTGCTTCTCAAGCAGACGGATAACGCAAGAGCTGCCGCCCGAGAGAAAGCCAAGCTGGATCAACTTGAGTTAGACGCGGTTACTCCATTGTATGAAGGATGCAGGCCCGAGGATACCCTCCTGAAAGTAACGCTCATGGCTCTGGAGATGAAGGTAAAACACAAAATGACTGACACATGCTTCGGCGAGAACATGTCATTCTGGCACGAATGTCTTCCCAAGGGGAACAAGTGCCCGACCAGTTTGGAGGAGGCGAAGAAAATCGTGTGTCCTCTGGATTTAACGCACGTGAAATACCATGTGTGCATGAACAATTGCATCATTTATCGGGACGAGCACGCGGAGTCTACCGTATGTCCGGTGTGCGGTGTCACTCGATACAAGAAGAGGAAGAAAGCTCCTCGAAAAGTGGTGTGGTACTTTCCGATCACTCCTCGTCTGCAGCGGTATTTCGCGGACCCTAAGGTAGCAAACCTCCTGCGTTGGCACGCGGATAGGGAGGAGAAGAAGCGAGAAGATGACGCAAATGATCCGGAGATAGATAAAAAAGACAAGATGCTGAGTCACCCTAAGGATGCGAGCCAGTGGCAAGCGTTGAACTTCGAATGCCCAGAATTTGGGAACGATCCAAGGAACATCGTGCTGGGCGCGAGCACCGATGGAGTCAATCCGTTTGGCAGCCAGAGAAGCACACATAGCACCTGGCCTGTGTTTGTGTGGATGTACAACCTTCCCCCCTGGTTGTGCATGAAGAGGAAGTACATTCACATGAGTATGCTAATTGAAGGGCCGAAACAACCAGGGAACGACATCAATCTGTATCTGGGGCTGCTGAAAGAGGAGCTTGACACGCTGTGGAAAACGCCAGCCAATACGTGGGACGCCGCAGAGAAAGAATATTTCCCTATGAGAGCCGCACTGCTCACGACGGTGCACGACTATCTCGGTTACGGATATCTTGCGGGGCAGGTAGTCCACGGATTTTCTGGATGCGTAAGGTGCATGGATGACACAACGTATTGCCAGCTAGATAGAGATCCCGGGTCTTCGAAAACCATGTTCATGGGACATCGAAGGTGGCTTCGCGACGATGACCCGTGGAGGAAACGCAAGGATCTGTTCGATGGTGAAACCGAACCCCGAAAATGCCCGTGTACGAGGAGCGGCGAGGAAATAGACAAGCTGTTGAAAAATTGGAAAGACTGCCCACTGCCGGGAAAGAAGCAAAAGGCGCCAGAGCCGGGAAAGAAGCGAAAGGCGCCAGAGCCGCTGTTGAAGGTATGGAAAATGAGGTCTGTTTTCTGGGACTTGCCGTACTGGAAGATCCACCGTGTGCCTCACAGCCTTGATGTCATGCATATCACGAAGAACGTGTGCGAGAGTCTGCTTGGTACCCTGCTCAACATGCCAGAGAGGACCAAAGATGGGCCGAAAGCAAGGGCAGACTTGAAATCAATGGGCATCAGGCAGGAGCTTCACGCTATATATGATGATGATGATGATGATGATGATGATGATGATGATGATGATGATGATGAGGCGAAGCAGGACACAGAAAGTCGTCGCAAAGGCAAAAAGGCCAAGAAGACTGGAAATGACTACCCTCCCGCGTGCTTCACTCTAAGTCAGGAGGAGATCGAGCAGTTTTTCACCTACCTCCTAGGAGTAAAACTTCCTTACGGTTACGCGGGGAAGATAAGCAGATACCTAGACCCAGCGAAGCAGAAGTTCAGCGGGATGAAGTCTCACGACTGTCACGTGCTGATGACGCAGATACTTCCAGTTGCAATCCGTGGGATCATGGACGCGCACGTCCGTGAAACGCTATTTGGCCTATGCAACTTCTTCGACGTCATCTCTCGGAAGTCGATTGGCGTGAGGCAACTCAGAAGGCTACAGGAAGAGATCGTGGTGATACTATGCGAGCTTGAGATGTACTTCCCGCCCGCATTCTTCGACGTTATGGTGCATCTTTTGGTCCATATAGTGGAGGATATCATCCAACTCGGGCCGACGTTCCTGCACAGCATGATGCCGTTCGAAAGGATGAATGGTGTCATCAAAGGATACGTTCACAACATGTCACGTCCAGAAGGAAGCATAGCTAGGGGCTTTCTGACCGAAGAGTGCATCTCCTACTGCACGAATTATCTAGGCATCGAGAACCCCGTTGGTCTGCCCGTCAACAGGCACCTCGGCAGGCTCGCTGGATGGGGTCACCGTGAGGGTCGCCGCGAAATGCATGTCGACTTCGAGGATCACCCTCCATCATGACGACGACCCGAGGATCGAACATGACGACGATGATGAAGTAGCAGCATACACCACAAGAAGAAGCAGGACCACCCTACCTAAAGGACGTCCGTTCCACAGAAGAACTCCATTTGCGGAAAAGAAGGGCAAGAAGATTGTGAACAGATAGCTAGCTAAGATCGATTGTATTTAAATCGTAGCCTTCATTTCTCGATTGTATTTCATGGGTACTTTTTGAACTATCATGAATATTTTTAAATTTCATGGACACTCGATCTCGATCCCCCTCCATCTCGATCGCTATCCCACCTCGCCAGATCCGGTCCCCCTCGCCGCCGAGCACCCCCCAGTCCACCGGCCGCCGCCGCCGACCCCCCGCACCCTCGATTCCCCTACTCAACCGCCGCCGCCGACCCCCCGCACCCCGCGCACCGTCTTATAAAAAAAATAAGTATCAAACAGCTTTTTAAATGCTACTGTCTTATAAAAAAATATTACTGTTATTATTTAAACAAGTTTGAACATATTTAAACACAAATAAGTATCAAACAGCTTTTTAAATGCTAAAACAAAATTTGTGGAGCCTGGGACTCGAACCCAGGACCTCCTGGTGTGAGAACTGGCTGCTGACCAGTCGAGCTAGTAGAGGGGACTTGATATGGATCAGTTCTGGTGGTACATAACCTGTTGGCTCGAGTTGAAATAAAAAAAATACTAATGGCGCACCACGGTGAGGTGCGCCATTAGTATGGATGTACTTATGGCGCACCGAGGGGTGGTGCGCCATTAGTATTGTGCCCGATCCCCCCTTCCCTCTCCCGCTTCGCCCGATCCCCCCTTCCCTCTCCTCCTCGCCAGTTCCCTCTCCCACCGCCGCTGCCGCCGCTGCCCTGACCCACTGCTCGCCCTCGCCCTCGCCCTCTCCCTCCCTCGCCCTCTCCTCGCCTTTCCTCTCCCTCGCCCTCTCCCCGCCTTCCCTCGCCCTCGCCCTCGCCCGCGATCCCCTTCCCCTCTCCTCTCCCGACG
>NC_041389.1:61158768-61198302 GCF_002162155.2 Triticum dicoccoides | reverse complement strand
CCCGACACCACCGTCGCCCCGCCGCCCTCGACGCCGCCCCGACACCAGCGCTGCCCCGTCCACAACGATTGCAGTTGAACCCCTCTCCAAGTCAGGTGAGCATCCATTGACGAAAACCTTCTTGTCTATATAAGCCTTGGACTGTTCCTCACTAAGAGATCTCATACTGTAAACATAACCATCAGGCAAGCTGCAGGCATTAGCTACTGAGGTCACAGTCGTGGTCACTAGTATTCTGCTCTCTGTTTCATTTGGGAAGATGGGCTTTATTGCGTCCCAGATCTCCATCTTGATGTTATCAATTACAATTAAACACCTGTTAGCAAAATGGAAAAATGCAAAGTTAATATGCCTTTCATTTGGAATTGGCTTTGTAGTTAAGCAAGTCCCTTGTTTTGGTTTAAAAAGTCCCATGTTTTGATCCAAATTACCAACCAACTACTCAAGATGAGGGTAACAGGAGAACAATTGAGCCGTTCAAGCATGGCTTGCCTATGGGTGACTACGCCTACTGAATTCTTGAGAGGACAAGTATCTTTGTAGTATCTTTGTTATGCAAGCACTACTGGAAAAAATGAACCAAAAACTTGATTAAATTGGTTAACTGTACATACATAACATGTCCTGGTGGCAATTCATATGCTTAAATTGGTTAAATTGGTTAAATTTTTTCATAAACCTGAACAAGTGGTTGAGCCTAAGACATGCTCTCTTATGCAAAATTGTTGAATGCCCATGGGTACAATGTAGGTGTCGCCGGAGCACCACCACCACCCGGACCTCGTCGCCTCCTCCCCTGCGTGGTGAGCACAAAGCAAACTGTTCTTTCGCCATTTTCTTCAACATTTGTCAGTCAGATTTCCTCCCTGGCCATTTCAAACTATGGTATACAAAATGAGTCTCAATGTAGTCTCCAGATCTTTTACAACTCTTTAATATAATTTTGCGAGATTCCTCCCCGCTGGACTTGATTAAAATATATGAATATGATTAAAATACGATTACTACTTTGCCAATAGATTACTGCTCCCTTCCTGCCTTCTTGTATGATTACTTTTTGTCCAATAGATTACTAGGTTGTTTCCTACAAAATACTAGTTATATATAGTGAACTTTGTTAAACGTTTGTAGTGCATATATAGCACCTTGAAATAAATTGCATATATACCATTAAGCATAAATCTGTTTTCTACTGAACTTTTGTGTATTTGATATCAAATCTCTCAGTTAATAAAGTTTTGTCAACTGCATAAACTATATAGTACATATCTCTAAATCATATGGTCTAGCTGGTATGTTTGTCGAAGTTGTTAGTGTATAGCTAGGTAATATTATTTCTAGAGAGTTCTAGCATGTAAATAGAACAATTATTTCAATTCTTTACCAAATTTCTGTACTCAAATGTGTCTTGCAAGGTTCAGAACAAGTTGTCAGCGTCTTTGTGCTCTATACTTTGTATGAAAATAGCAGCGCTAATAGTAATCACCGAGGGATAAAAAATACGAATGATATTATAGTTTTTCTATACTTCAAGTTTCTATTTTGTATATGCTCACCTGCATCTGCTCCGGTATAATGTCTTTGACGTGATAATGCTATTTTTTGTTAAACATACATTCTTTTTGAGTGGTGCAGCAGAGTACTAGAAACATGGGAATAAGGTGCAACAACTAGTCACACATGGTGCAATCTCCATAACGTTGTAGACATGGCACTAAAAATAATGATAACAAGCTGAATTCAGTACAAGTGCTTCTATTTTCTATCCAGAGGAGTTGTAATTGCTAGTTCCTACTAAGTAATCATAAACATGCTTGTGTTATTACTAAAGGATGCCAGACACTATTTGCGGTTCAGATAATATGTTAAATGCAGAATTATTGGTCTACCTAGTAGATGCCCATGGTTTGATTTTATGTTTGTTCCTATCAATACAAATGCTGAGCTATGTTCCATTTTTACTGTTCTTTGTGATAGTTTTTGCAACTTTACTTCCCATCTTAAGGCAAGCCCCATTTTTACTGTTCTTTGTTAGCAGAGCTGCTTGTTTCTAAGAACTTTGATACTATTTGGATCAAAGTTAAATGAGCACATAGATGACAAAAAAAGTTCAGATTGTAAAATGTTCATTTTGCAGCTAGTGCCCATTTTGAGTAATTGCTTAGAGGGATGATCCTGTGTGAGCTGGTGGAGTGATTTGTTTTCTACATAAAGCTCTTTAGTCAGGCTGGTTTTCGTGAAATACACATGAAGCTTCACCAGCTCCTGTGGGTGTGGGATCCATGTGACATGTGACATTGCATCCATGTCCACCTGGGATAATGATTTTGCAGGTACCCCGAGAGGCCCTTGAGTTTGCCGGAATGTCGATTAACTTCCGTTCCGGCAAATTCGGGTACTCCATATGTCCTATTTTCAGCAAAGGTCATGCTGAAATTTTCCGTGAATTTTAGCATGACTTTGCTAAAAATAGGACATATGGGGTACTTGTGACTAATGCATGGGCCGGGGTATCGTAGTAGTTAATTAAGTAGGATCAAGTGCCCCGGCGTACTTGTGACTAATGCATGGCTTTTAGGGTGCCTCGGTGTCGATAAAAACCGAAATGATGAAAGCTTAGGCTTTTAGGGTGCCTCGGCGTCGAAAAACCCTCAATGATAAAAGCTTAGATTTTAGGATGCCTCGGTGTCGACAAACCCTAAATGATGAGACCATGATCTTGTTCCTTGACAATAACCAACTTTTTGACCAAACTTTGTTTCTATTTAGAGAGAAACATGGCCCACAACGATGAGGCCGGGGGTTCGGGCGACAAGGCATTCTGGGAGCTGTCCCAGGAGATGGAGGAACAACCTCACTTGTATGAGGCCGCCGCCTTCCCCACCGATCCTGAGACCACTGATGGTGCCGCCGAGGATGACCACACTGATGCCACCACTGATGGTGCCGCCGAGGATGCCACCACTGATGATGGCAGCGCCCGCACAGATGGCAGCCAACCGAAGAGGCAACGGAAGGACCGGCGCCCGATCGTGCTCCTCACCCTCAAGGAGGAAGTTACTGAAGTGGACTGCAACGGGAATCCAACGGCGCCCGAACGAATAGTCAAGGGGTACTCGCTTCAGCTCGGGTGCATTGTCCGGAGCACCGTCTCGATCAACACTGAGAACCTGAGGCATCCTGACCGAGGGAATTTGCGCCACCTCCTCTTCACGAAGCTGCACGAACGATACAAGTTCCCCGCTGAATTTGCAAACACAAGCCTCAAAGGGAATAAAGTGAACAATGCTGCCCTCACGAAGATGAGCAAGGCCCTGTCTACTTGGAAAAGCAATGTGAAGAAAATGATCGAGAAAGGTGAGAGTTATCAGAAGATCAAGGAGAAAAATCCTTCGATCACCGAAGATGACTACAACGACTTCAAGATCAATTGCTCGAGCACCGCAAGCTCCCAATCAAGTGAGTGGGGGAAACAAATGCGGGAGCTGAACATAGGGGAACACACACTCGGTCCCGGCGGTTACAGAGTGGCGGAGCCTATATGGGACAAGGAGGAGGCGGACCGTGCCGAGCAAGGCCTACCGCCCCTCTTCGAGAAATACAACGGTAACAAGCAGACCAGGAACTTTGTCAGGGCCCGGTACAAGAAGGACCCGAAAACAAAGGAGCTTACCACGGATCCGAAGACCAGGCAGCTTGAGCTTGTTCTGGTAAGGAATACACCCCCGCGTAATTAGCTCCATATGGTTGCATTCTAATTAATGAAGCCAAATTTCTAAATGGTTCACATTCCTTCCGCAGGCGACTGAAAGCAGTAGCGCGGGGTCGACTAAGAGCAACCCTTGGGACACCACTCTAAATAGGGCGTTGAATGTAATGAAGAACAAGGATAAGCTCAGTAAGCCGACGTCAGCTGGTCGTGTGGCCGGCAAAGGCTTGTCGACAAAATGGGGGTCATACTATACCGCTGGTGTGCGGAAGGAGAAAAAGACCAGCTCGGAAAGCCAGGCGCGAGAGGTTCAAGAACTCAAGGCACAGGTGGCACGGATTCCGGAGATTGTCCAAGAGCAAGTGGAACAACGACTCGGAGCGACGATCACCGCCCTTGTGCCTACCTTGATCTCGGGGTTGAGTGCGTGGATTGCGGGCGACCAACAGGGGCCGCCCCCGATTCCTAGCTTCACAGCCAGCAACTCGCATAATGCGATGGCGGGGCCATTGGTGCCTCCAGCGGAGGCGGCATTGGTGTCTCCGACGCCGGCACGGGAGCTTAATGCACCCGGGTGTACGCCGGCCGGCACCTCTTCAGCAAGCGGCCCCTCCGTCAACTGCACGCCCGCCGTTGGCGGTGCGTCGACATTAGCCGAGTTCGACGCCATCATCACGGTAACTAATGAAGCCTCTCTCGGCCGAGGACTTCATCTCCTTGCCTTTGACTGGGCATCCCTGACGCCCTACATGTTTTCGGAGGGCACCGCCAACGTTCCGTGCACTCTCCTCCACTTCGTGAACAACGAGTTGGTCGATGTCGCCAAGGGAAAAATCGTTCAACTGGGCAACCCCTTGTTCCACGGTACCCAGATGCCACCCAACTTGTTTAGGGTTCAACTGGTTTGGGTGCTGCCAGGCTGCGACGACTTGTTACCTCCGATTCGACCCGTCGGGGCCGACGATGAAGACGTGATGACCCTCAGCGCCTGCCTGAGCTGGCCCCTGCTTTGGCTGAAGAGCCAGATTCGTTTGGGGGCGGGGGACACCACCCCAAAGACAACACCGCCATTCGTGCCGGCGCCAAGTCGGCCCCATGGCAAGACCGCCGTAACGGTGCCAGACATCCCTATGCCACTGGAACCAAACATGCATATGGCACAGGATCAGAACAACGACGACGACGACGATGATACATTTGGCAACATCGATCAGTACTTTGCTGATCATGGGTACGATGGCGACTTCATGGGGCCTCCTTCTTAAGAACCAAACCCAACAAAATACGTGTGCGATCTAGCTGGTACCGCGGAGAAGCCAAGTTGCAACAGGCGCCGTCTGGCGTTCAGCTCTCAGGAGACGCCTCCAGCTGTCGACTTCACCGAGCCTCAGATAGGCGAGGTGCGAAATATTATCAGCCCCAACACACTCAAGAAGGCGGTCTGTGAGCAGAACTCGGTCCCATTACAGGAGAAGAAGAAGGCACGCAAAAGAAAGACTAAGAAGGGTGCGAGCCAGCCGGCACCGAGTACGATCCGTGCTCAGGACGGGCCACCTTCACTGCAGGATATCTCGAGGAGGGTGCATGTGGCGGGTAGGGCGATGCTACCGACAAATATGCTCAATGCTGCAACCGGTGCTATGCGGAGTCTGCATGACAGTGTTCTTGCTGTGGAGAAGCGGCGTCTCAGAGAGAAGGATGTGGCATACCCGGTTTTCGCGGCCAAGGTGCCAGAGGGCAAGGGCTTTGTGGATAACACCATCGGGCGTACGATCGTCCTGCGTTTTGATGACATCCACGCTATGTTGAACCTTCATCCGCTGCACTACACCTTCGTTCGGCTATTTTCGCTAAGTATGGAGATGCGGATCATTCGCGACAAGACCCTGGACATCGTGATAGTCGACCCCTTCTACATGCGTGCCAAGATCTTGGGCAGCGCTGGGGACCGGCAAGTCGCGAGTTCTTACCTCGAAGGCGTCATTCTGGCAAACCAAGATAAGGATAACTTCCTCGTGCCTTACTTTCCCGAGTAAGTCCTCCCCTCAACCGGCCCGTAACATATGAATTCTTACATTTCGATCGTTTTTCTTTTAACATTCCGTGTTTTCTGCAGTGACACACGTTGCACGCTCATCCTCCTAAGCCCCAAATATTCCATGGCCACGTATTTCGACCCGGACCGTCAGTCGAACGTAGACTACACAAATGTCAAGAAGGTTCTTGATGATGTTCTCCCCGGCTACGCCAAATCTGGAGGCACCTTCACCAGGCCTATTCGTAAGTACGGCAAGCATGTGTTCTCCCACAATACGACGTTCTGCTGCGTCAAGCAGCCGCCCTAGCGGTCAGAAGGGTGCCTACTACGCCATCCATCACATGCGGGCGATCGTACGGGACCATCATCAACTTCTGCTACCGAGTAAACTCAAAGATTGGGCAAAGAGCGTGTCGGCAATCCAGGACGCGGACCTCCGACAAGAATTCTTTCGCATCCAGTCGGAGTTTGCGGAAATCATCCATCAAGATGTCCTTCGTACCTCGGGGCAGTTCTACCTCAACAATCAACCGTCCAACAGTGACATCGACACAATGCTACAAATGCAGGCTGACAACGACCGTTATTTCATGACTCCCACGATAGACGGCGGCTTCATCCACGCTCCGGTCCCTTGAGTCGAGTCGAAAGCAGTGATGCTGTGTCTAGTTCTGAAACATCGATTGGCTCATGTTGTAATTAAACTTTAATGAACTTGTAGTATGTCTCTTTGGTTTCGAGAGTCGTTCAACTTAGATGTAATCGATGCTATTAATGTCTTGCTTTTCTCTTCCGATCATTCTGTTGCATACTTATATATTGCTTAGGTATTGTCTGTGAATTGGTACTAACGTTTCGTTTGGCTAGTGCATAGCGATGCCGACGTATGTCGTGTACAAGGGTAAGGTTCCCGGAGTCTACGATGACTGGGAGGAGTGTCGGAGACAGGTTCACCGATTCAGCGGTAACAGTTACAAAGGCTACACCACTAGGGCCGAGGCCAAATCTAGATACGCCCGCTATCTAGCGGGAGAGGGGAGGGAGCGTTGGAGGAACCGGATGAAGACGAGTTTCATCGTGATGATGCTCATCGTGATGACCGCAACTCTCTTCTATGTGATGGTAGTTTAGATGATCGATATCGACTTGTAATGTGAAGACAAACTTGCTACTCGCGGTCTCGAGACTTGTAATATAATGTTCTATCTTTGTTCGGTCTTTTCAATTCGGAGACTAATATGATGAATTGTATTCGGAGACTAATATGATGAATTGTATTCAAAGACTAATCTTCTATTGTATTCGATGAATCTGTTGTTGATGTGTGCTGTCTATATTTTGTCAAATTATACATTTTGTAACCTGTGCAAAAAACAGAAAATAAAAAATAAAAAAAACCTAATATTCATACTAATGGCGCATCACATGACAGTGCGCCATTAGTATGACAGTGCATACTAATGGCGCATCACTGGGCAGTGCGCCATTAGTATGCCGCGGTTACTAATGGCGCATCCAGTGGTGGTGCGCCATTAGTATGCCAAAGCACCTGGGTATACATGGCCCTTGGGAGGCATATAATGGCGCACCCTGGCCTATACTAATGGCGCACCGCGGGTGCGCCATTAGTATACCAGATACTAATGGCGCACCAGGTGGTGCGCCATTAGTAAAAATTACTAATGGCGTGCTATTAATGGCGCACCATAGATGCGCCATTAATGGCCATATTAGGTGCGCCTTTAGTAGGGGTTTTTCTAGTAGTGATATTCCACCTCGGTCATATCGTCGTGGAGTTTAGGCGAAGCCCTGCGCCGGTAGAACATCATCATCGTCACCACGCCGTCGTGATGATGGAACTCATCCCCGAAGCTTTGCTGGATCGGAGCCCGGGGAACGTCATCGAGCTGAACGTGTGCTGAACTCGGAGGTGCCGTACGTTCGGTGCTTGGATAGGTCGGATCGTGAAGACGTACGACTACATCAACCGCGTTGTGCTAACGCTTCCGCTTACGGTCTACGAGGGTACATGGACAACACTCTCCCCTCTCGTTGCTATGCCATCACCATGATCTTGCGTGTGCGTAGGAAATTTTTTGAAATTACTATGTTCCCCAACAGTGGCATCCGAGCCTAGGTTTTATGCGTTGATGTTATATGCACGAGTAGAACACAAGTGAGTTGTCGGTGATACAAGTCATACTGCTTACCAGCATGTCATACTTTGGTTCGGCGGTATTGTGAGATGAAGCGGCCCGGACCGACATTACGCGTACGCTTACGCGAGACTGGTTTCACCGTTACGAGCACTCGTGCTTAAAGGTGGCTGGCGGGTGTCTATCTCTCTCACTTTAGCTGAATCGAGTGTGGCTACGCCCGGTCCTTGCGAAGGTTAAAACAGCACCAACTTGACGAACTATCGTTGTGGTTTTGATGCATAGGTAAGGACGGTTCTTGCTAAGGCCCGTAGGAGCCACGTAAAATTTGCAACAACAAAGTAGAGGACGTCTAACTTGTTTTTGCAGGGCATGTTGTGATGTGATATGGTCAAGACGTGATGCTATATTTTATTGTATGAGATGATCATTGTCGGTGTCAAACCCGCGGATCTCGGGTAGGGGGTCCCGAACTGTGTGTCTAGGCGGATGGTAACAGGAGACAAGGGACACGATGTTTTTACCCAGGTTCGGGCCCTCTCGATGGAGGTAAAACCCTACTCCTGCTTGATTGATATTGATGATATGGGTAGTACAAGAGTGTATCTACCACGAGATCAAGGAGGCTAAACCCTAGAAGCTAGCCTATTGTATGATTGTTGTAATGGTTGTTCGTCCTATGGACTAAAACCCTCCGGTTTATATAGATACCGGAGAGGGCTAGGGTTACATAGAGTCGGTTACAATGGTAGGAGATCTACATATCTGTATTGCCAAGCTTGCCTTCCACGCCAAGGAAAGTCCCATCCGGACACGGGACGAAGTCTTCAATCTTGTATCTTCATAGTCTTGGAGTCCGGCCAATGATGATAGTCCGGCTATCCGGACACCCCCTAGTCCAGGACTCCCTCATTAGCCCCTGAAACAGGCTTCAATGACGATGAGTCCGGCGCGCATATTGTTCGGCATTGCAAGGCGGGTTCCTCCTCCGAATAATCATAGAAGTTTGTGAACACCATGATAGTGTCCGGCTCTGCAAAATAAATTCCACATACAACCATAGAGAGAATAATATGTACACAAGTTCAATCTGCTGACGTATTTTGTGGCGTGATGTCACACCACTACCAAGCCTTTACTTGAATCATTTTTATTATACCACCTCAGCGCGTTTAGCGAAGCGGTTTCCTTGGCACGTCTTGTCGAAGCAGAGATCGTGTTCCCCTTATTCCGGGATTCCCATCAATACGGACGTGGGTAACCCAACCGCGCCCGTTGCCACGCTTCCTCTATCAAAGGCGAGTCCCAAACGGTCACGGGGACGACTCTTGGTATTCTCCCTCTTTATAATGGGACCAAGGCTCGTTTTTCTTCAATCCTCAATCGAACCCTCCCTTCGCCCTGAGTTCCAACACCCAGAGCCCCAGATTCGAGCGCTTCGGACTTTCGGCAATGTCCGGCTCCGACCTACAGGGCCGGTGGATGCCCTCCTCCGTCACAGAATAGGACGTGCTAAAGTTGAGAGAAGCCAGGTACCTGACCTGCGAGATTTCGCATAGGCTGCCCTCCAAAGGGCAAGTCATTCCTACTCCCGAGCCTGGCAAGAGCGTCGTGTTTGTGTCCCACCTCCGTCGGGGTTTAGGCTTCCCGATGGATCGTTTTGTGAGAGGGCTCATGTTTTACTATGGGTTGGAATTCCATGACCTGGCTCCGGAGTCCATCCTCCACATCTCGTCATTCATTGTCGTCTGCGAGGCCTTCCTCCGCACTACCCCCACTTTGGTTTGTGGCTCAAAACCTTTAACGTGGGGCCGAAGATGATCGAGGGGCGCCAAGCAGAGTGCGGCGGGGAGGTTGTAAGCAGGAGGGCCGATGCTCCATGGCCCGAGGGCTCTTTCCAAGAGGAGCTCGGCTTGTGGCAACAGGAGTGGTTTTATATTACCGCTCCCAGGGGCAGCAGGCAGAAGCCACCGCCCATCTTTCGCTCGGGCCCTCCACAGTGGCTGATGTCATGGGTCAACCAAGGGCTCAACTGGGGGCCGTCAAAGGACGTACCCCTATTGCAGGGCCGGATTCGAGACCTCCAAGAGAGGGAGATCAATCTGGTCATAGTGATGCAGGTTATGCTGATTCGGCGTCTCCTGGCCTGCAAGCGTCGCCCCCTCCGTCTGTGGTAGTTCAATCGAGAGGGGCTACGAGCTCTTCAACACTTTATGGGTACGACACCCGTGGAGATGTATAAATCGTTCTTTGGATCACAAGAAGTGTGTCCGGAATTGACCGAGGATGCCGGTCTAAGCTGCAATCGCTCGGATGCTCAGGTAAGTAGCCCTGTGTCCGGACACATCGTTTGTTTAGGCCTTCTTGAATTTTCCTTTTAACCAATCGTCCCTTGAATAGGAGTGGATAGCGCAAGCAAAACTGATACAGTGTCCAGCCCCCCTCCCGGAGACCGCGCCGGATCCCGTGCTAGTCAGGATGCTGGAGGTTGCGCCTTCAGAGCAAGGCGAAGGGGAAAACAGAGGAACTACCGCCTCTACCAAGGAGGCTTTTGAGAAAGGGGGGATCGAGAATCCTTCCTTCCAAGGGGAGAAGAGGACCGCTTCCGAAAACCCGGAGGCCAAGGTCTCGAAGCGGGGGAAGAGATCTTCACCAGAGGGTCCTGCGTCTGGGGAGGCCCCGGCCGCACTATCTCCCCTAAGGAATCAGCCCTCCAGCGAGCCGTAAGTAGAAAAAGGGGAGTTTTTTAATAAGGGACATCCCTATTTGTGCTTCTGAGGATAACCTAAGTTTTTACCTTGTAGTTCGGATTTCCGTCCTTCTCAGATGAGCTCGTTTTCGAGGGATCTTCGTCCGGACATGATGGAGAGCGAGACGCCTCCATCTGCCGCACCGTCCGGCGGGTATCCCCAAGTCCCCAAGTCCGGCGGGGCCGAAGAGTTCGGCACCAACTGGTGTACGGCCGAGGGAGCTGAAGGATCTGCTTGAGAGGGCGTCTATCTCAGAAGATCACCGTACATTGATGAGTATGGTGATTGGAAGAATTTCATCCGCCGAAGGCGGGCTGCATGATGCCGTCAGAAGTTTGCTGGCGGGGTTTGAGGTACGTAAAAATGACATACCTTTTGACAGTTTAGCACATAAAGCGCGCCCTGTATAGATAGTAGCCCCTGAGACTCGGTATGTTGTCGAAAGCGACAACATGCCGAGGATCATAATCATTAATTTTCGCCTTTCCTACACAGGTGGAGGATAGTCCGCTGGCCAGCCGGACTGATGGAGTTGCTGAACTAAGGCGGCAACTCGACGTTGCGGATGCGGACATCGCGCTGGTCAATAAGCGACTTGACGAGTCGCAGGGTAGGTTGTTTCTCCGTGGTCACCTAGTAAGGGAGCCGAAGCTCACTCCTTACAACATGTGTGTTTGATGCAGATGGTGCTGCTGCTGTGGAGGACCTTCGAGCAGAGCGTGCTCAAGCCAAGGAGCAGGCCAGGAGGAGTGATGCGGCTGCCTCAAAGGCGGCCGAAGAGCTAGAAGCCGAAAGGGCTGCTCACTGCCGAAGCAGGGAGGAGATGGCCGAAATGGCCGTGAAGCTGAAAGGTGTTACCGACCGCTATGAGGTTCTTGAAAAGGAACACCGAGCGGAGCAAGAAAGCCTGAAGAAGGCCACCGCCGAAGCCAAGGTTGCCTGTTCTGCAATGAGGGCTATAAAGGAGGAGTTGCGCCAGGCCGGAGATATTGCGACTGGAAGCCTTTTCTGCTACGCAGGAGGTTCACCGATCCGAAGTATGCTCAGCTTGGCCAGCTGTGGGGTCCGGAGGATCCTTATATGGATTTAGCGACGAGTGCGGCAGATGCTGTTGTGCACTTCCGAAGTCAAAAGGATCACGAGACGGAAGAGCTTTTTTGGTCTCAATTCCACAGTCCGGAGCGTTCACTTCCGCTGACCAATCGGTTGGCTGAGTGGGCTGAGCTGAATAGGTTGTCCGGACTTGCCATGACGGATATCGTGGATCATGTCTGGCCAGATAAGCCCAAGCCGAAGAGTTATTTTGGCTTATTGCAGCAATTCCTTGGGGCGGTGCCGCATATCAAGGCGATGAAGCGGTCGGCCTGCATAGAGGGTCCACGGATGGCCCTCGCCCGTGTGAAGACATACTGGACGGAGATGGATGCCACCGATGTTGCAACCCGGGGTTCGGACGAGAGCCGGTTACCCGCCAAGCACTATTTTGGGGAAGTTCTGCGGGGTGCTCGTGCAATAGAGTCGCAGTGCTCAAAGAATGTCATGTTTAAATGATTTTCATGATTTGTAAAACGATATTTATAATATAAGTGCTTTTTATACTTGTGCGTTCAAGTATTGAGATATCTCCTGTGCGGCCGTTAATGTATACTTGTGTATAACCTGAAAGATGGCAGTCTTCGGCTTCAGCCCCCACGCACATGGTGCGGGGGTGTTTGCAAAAATAGCGCATTTTCACACTTAATCCAACGTCTTGGTCCTGTGAAGGAGGTGGTAGCGTAGCAAACGAGGCAACCGAACTATAATGCTTTATCACTTTCACTTAGCCATAGGAGTTCGAGGGTGGGGCTACGATATAGCCCCTAGGGGCACCACGCTCTCTGAATTCAGGGCGCGTATGTGCCTGACCGGGAAACGGTCCTTCGTCAAAGCGGAGGAATTCTAAACATTCCGGTAGTCGATCGAGTGGTTGACCAGTCTCTCGTTGTATCATGACAGTCAGTTTTCGGCTTTCTCTACTGAGGTGCTCGCCCGGCCGAACCGGGGCACATTCGCAGTAGTTCTCCTGGTGCTGCGTTAGCCGATGATACGGAACGTAAGGCAGCAAAACATAGGAGCTGGGCAAACCCAACATTTAACCAAAGACATGATTCGGAGCTGATGCATATAAGGCCTAACTCGAGACGCCGAACACTCCCTAAGGTATTCGGTCTTTATGATAACGGGCAGAACAATGCCCTAAGCCCCTAGTGTCCAGGTACAGGCTAGAATTTCTGACACGGCCGATGCCGAAACGCCAGCCTCCTCGTTGGTTATGGTAAGAAACCGTGGGATATGAATCAACAAGAGACAGTAAGAAAGGTTTACGCAGGGTCTTAATCTGAAAAGAATCCTTGCCACGGGTCCCTGCTGCACGTGTGCGCCTGTGTCTCTGTTGTGCCATATCCTAGACGGGTGTACACGTTGTTCATCTATAAAAAGAGAGGAACTTAGCTTGAAAAGAAATCGTGCAAAAAAATTATTGAAAGCAAAGTATGAATGAATGAATAAAGTTGAGCTTTTAGTGGCTCTTTATTGTTTGGACGTGCAGCCCCTTGTGAAGGGGTATGCGGCTAGGGAGCCCCTAGTTTATTTATGCCGGACTCGTCTAGCCGTGTTCGGTGTCTTGAACGACCTTTTAATGAGATGATACCGCGTGGACCGGTCATTTTAAGTGTAAGAGACGCGTAATGCGGTATTGCGTTAAAGCGGGCGAAAGCTTCACGTCCCAATAGTGCTTGATGGCTACTTTTGAATGGGGCGACAGGGAAGGTTAGCTTTTCGTGACGGAAGTTGTCGGGTGATCCGAACACAACTTCTAGTGGTAAGGAGCCCGTGCACTTGGCGTAAGGGCCTGGCGTCACTCCTTTGAAGGAAGTGCGGCTATGGCGAATTTTAGTAGGGTCCATCCCCAACTTGTGGATTGTGTCCGGATATAGCAGGTTTAAATCGTTGCCACCATCCATTAGGACTTGTGTAAATTGTAGTCTGTCGATTATAGGATCCAATATCAGATCAGTCCATCCTGCGTTTCGAATACTTCTGGAATAGTCCAGGTGGTCGAAAGTAATTGGTTTTGACATCCAATCTCGGGATTCCACTGGGGTGGACCGTGCGACACGTACTTTAGCGGGTGCCGCACTATTGTTCCGTATTATCACGTGAAGTGAGTTTACTGTTTTGACTTCTTGTGGGAAAGTCTTTTGTTTTCCGGCGCTCTGCTGGTGGGGTTCGTCGTCATCCTCGCTTGGCGCGTCGAGCCCCTTGTGTTCGGCGTTGAGTCGGCTGGACTGTTTGAAGACCCAACAATCTCAGTGGGTGTGGTTTGCAGGCTTCCCGGGGGTACTGTGGATTTGACATATCCGATCCAAAATTTTGTTTAGGTTGGATAGCTCGTCACTGTTGTCCTTAAGAGGCAGTGTTTTGTTGTTCGGCCGCAAGCTTTTGAATCCGGCATTGACCGCCGTGTTCTTTGGGCTCTTTTCTTTATTTCGGCGCTAGTCCTTTCTGCGCCGTGATTTTCCATTTCCATCTCTGATCTCAGATGTACTCGGGTCGCTGGTGCTGCATCTTGCTAGCCAGCTGTCTTCCCCCGCGCAAAAGCGGGTCATGAGGCTTGTTAGCGCGGCCATTGTTCTTGGCTTTTCCTGGCCGAGGTGTCTGGCAAGCCATTCGTCTCGGACGTTATGTTTAAAAGCTGCTAAGGCTTCGGCGTCCGGTCAGTCGACTATTTGGTTCTTCTTGGTGAGGAACCTATTCCAGAATTTGCGCGCTGACTCTCTGGGGTGTTGGGTTATGTGACTTAAATTGTTTGCGTCCGGAGGGCGGACATAAGTCCCCTGAAAATTTGCTCTAAACGCGTCCTCGAGCTCTTCCCAACTTCCAATGGTATTTTCTGGGAGGCTTTTGAGCCAATGCCGAGCTGGCCCTTTGAGCTTGAGGGGCAGATATTTTATGGCGTGGAGATCGTCTCCTCTAGCCATATGTATGTGCAGGATGTAATCCTCAATCCAGACTCCGGGGTCTGTTGTTCCGTCGTATCCCTGTATGTTTACGGGCTTGAACCCCGCTGGAAATTCAAGATCCAGCACCTCGTCGGTGAAACATAGTGGGTGTGCGGCGCCCCTGTATTTGGGTGTGCCGTTGTCTTTGAACACTCGGCGTGTTGTGTTGCTTCCTGGGGCCCTCTTTTTTGGCCCATAAATGGACCTGACCGGGCCGTCCGTTTTGCGAGGATCATGTGCCAGCTTGTGTGCGGCGCCGCTTGTCGCTCTTGGCCTGTCACCTGGTCATCTATCCGGCCAGGCGGCCTCTTTGCTTTTTGAATGTGGGGGCTCTACGGCCTCCTCGTTGAATTCGGGCAGCAGCTTGCGCTTCGGGTAGCTCTTTGTTTGGTGGCTGTTGCCATATTTGTCCGCGGTCTTGAGTACTTTGCTCCACCTCATTCTGAGTATGTCTTCCGCTGTTTTGAGCTTCCGTTTATGCTTCTTCAGACTTCTTGCGGTGGCGACAAGCCTTTTGTGAAGGTTCTTATGCTCCGGTGGTGTGTCCGGCGTGAGATCGCCTGGACTGTTGTTTTTGCCGAGGATGGGTTGATTATCCGATTCATCCTGTTCGGATGGTTGCTTGGTTGCATGTTCGTCGCCCACTGGTTTGTCCTGCTCTATGGCTAGGTCATTATGAGTGCTGTTGTTATCGAGGCGGGACTTGGGGCGGCGCTTGCGTCACCGTTTTGGTTGTTTTTCGGGGGAATTATCCTTCGCCGCGTCCCGTTGTTCCTCGTTATCGCTCCCTTTTGGGGTGTCCACCATATATACATCATGAGTTGAGGTGGCTTTCCAGTGCTCGGTAAGCGCTGGTTCTTGGTCATCTCCGGCGTCGTCGTCCATACCGTCGATGTCTTCGGAGTCGTAGTCTAGCATGTCGGTTAAATCGTCGACAGTGGCTACAAAGTGGGTGGTGGGTGGGCTTTGAATTTCTTTGTCGTCCGCATCCCAACCGTCTTGACCGCAGTCCGGCCAGGGCTCTCCTGATAACGAGAGATACTTTAGCGAATTCAGGATGTCACCAAAGGGTGAGTGCTGAAAGATGTCCGCGGCGGTGAACTCCATAATCGGCGCCCAATCGGATTCGATTGGCAGGGGCGCAGGAGGTTCAGAGTCCGACGAGGAGTCCGGGACCTCGGAGTCACGGGCTTTATAAGGGACAAGGTCAGTGTTTGGCTCCATCGCCGTAGAGGTTGCAGCCCCCGAGGCGGCGTCTAGCCATCCGTCCTCGATCTGCACGGTCGGCTCCGAATTAAGGGTCGCAGCAGACTCATGTGCGGCCTCCAGGGCACTCTCCAGCGGCAGGGCTAAATCATGCCCATCGTGACAGTGCGGCGCGCTCGGATGTGGCTCGAATCCATCGAAGATCAAGTCTCCGCGGATGTCAGCCGTGAAGTTTAGGCTTCCAAATCTGACCTGATAGCCAGAGGCGTAGCTTTCGATCTGCTCCAGATGGCCAAGCGAATTGGCCCGCAGTGCAAAGCCGCCGAACATGAAGATCTGTCCGGGGAGAAAAGTCGCACCCTGGACTGCGTGGTTGTTGATGATTGAAGGAGCCATCAAGCATATCGGTGACGACATAGAGGAACTCTCAATGAAAGCACCAATGTCGGTGTCAAAACCGGCGGATCTCGGGTAGGGGGTCCCGAACTGTGCGTCTAGGCGGATGGTAACAGGAGACAAGGGACACGATGTTTTTACCCAGGTTCGGGCCCTCTCGATGGAGGTAAAACCCTACTCCTGCTTGATTGATATTGATGATATGGGTAGTACAAGAGTGGATCTACCACGAGATCAAGGAGGCTAAACCCTAGAAGCTAGCCTATGGTATGATTGTTGTAATGGTTGTTCGTCCTACAGACTAAAACCCTCCGGTTTATATAGACACCGGAGAGGGCTAGGGTTACACAGAGTTGGTTACAATGGTAGCAGATCTACATATCCGTATTGCCAAGCTTGCCTTCCACGCCAGGGAAAGTCCCATCCGGACACGGGATGAAGTCTTCAATCTTGTATCTTCATAGTCTTGGAGTCCGGCCGATGATGATAGTCCAGCTATCCGGACACTCCCTAGTCTAGGACTCCCTCAATCATGTTTTGTAACTGAAGTTATCGGCAACTGGCAGGAGCCATATGGTTGTCGCTTTATTGTATGAAATGCAAACGCCCTGTAATTGCTTTACTTTATCACTAAGCGGTAGCGATAGTCGTAGAAGCAATAGATGGCGTAACGACAACGATGCTACGATGGAGATCAAGGTGTCGCGCCGGTGACGATGGTGATCACGACGGTGCTTTGAAGATGGAGATCACAAGCACAAGATGATGATGGCAATATCATATCACTTATATTGATTGCATGTGATGTTTATCCTTTATGCATCTTATCTTGCTTTGATTGACGGTAGCATTTTAAGATGATCTCTCACTGATAATCAAGAAGTGTTCTCCCTGAGTATGCACCATTGCGAAAGTTCTTCGTGCTGAGACACCACGTGATGATCGGGTGTGATAGGCTCTACGTTCAAATACAACGGGTGCAAAACAGTTGCACACGCGGAATATTCAGGTCATACTTGACGAGCCTAGCATATACAGATATGGCCTCGGGACACGGAGACTGAAAGGTCGAGCGTGAATCATATAGTAGATATGATCAACATAGTGATGTTCACCATTGAAACTACTCCATCTCATGTGATGATCGGACATGGTTTAGTTGATTTGGATCACGTGATCACTTAGATGACTAGAGAGATGTCTGTCTAAGTGGGAGTTCTTAAGTAATATGATTAATTGAACTTAAATTTATCATGAACTTAGTACCTGATAGTATTTTGCTTGTCTATGTTTGTTTGTAGATAGATGGCTCGTGTTGTTGTTCCGTTGAATTTTAATGCGTTCCTTGAGAAAGCAAAGTTGAAAGATGATGGTAGAAATTACACGGACTGGGTCCGTAACCTGAGGATTATCCTCATTGCTGCACAGAAAAGTTACGTCCTGGAAGCACCGCTGGGTGACAGGCCTGCTGCTGATGCAACTGACGACGTTAAGAACGCTTGGCAGAGCAAAGCTGATGACTACTCGATAGTTCAGTGTGCCATGCTTTACGGCTTAGAACCGGGTCTTCAATGACGTTTTGAACGTCATGGAGCATATGAGGTGTTCCAGGAGTTGAAGTTAATATCTCAAAGAAATGCCCAGATTGAGAGATATGAAGTCTCCAATAAGTTCTATAGCTGCAAGATGGAGGAGAATAGTTCTGTCAGTGAACACATACTCAAAATGTTTGGGTATAATAATCACTTGATTCAACTGGGAGTTAATCTTCCTGATGATAGTGTCATTGACAGAATTCTTCAATCACTGCCACCAAGCTACAAGAGCTTCATGATGAACTATAATATGCAAGGGATGAACAAGACTATTCCTGAGCTCTTCGCAATGCTAAAAGCCGCGGAGGTAGAAATCACGAAGGAGCATCAAGTGTTGATGGTTAACAAGACCACCAGTTTCAAGAAAAAGGGCAAAGGGGAAAAGAAGGGGAACTTCAAGAAGAACAGCAAACAAGTTGCTGCTCAAGAGAAGAAACCCAAGTCTGGACCTAAGCCTGAAACTGAGTGCTTCTACTGCAAGCAGACTGGACACTAGAAGCGGAACTGCCCCAAGTATTTGGCGGATAAGAAGGATGGCAAAGTGAACAGAGGTATATGTGATATACATGTTATTGATGTGTACCTTACTAATGCTCGCAGTAGCACCTGGGTATTTGATACTGGTTCTGTTGCTAATATTTGCAACTCGAAACAGGGACTACGGATTAAGCGAAAATTGGCTAAGGACGAGGTGACGATGCGCGTGGGAAATGGTTCCAAAGTCGATGTGATCGCGGTCAGCACGCTACCTCTACATCTACCATCGGGATTAGTTTTAGACCTAAATAATTGTTATTTGGTGCCAGCGTTGAGCATGAACATTATATCTGGATCTTGTTTGATGCGAGACGGTTATTCATTTAAATCAGAGAATAATGGTTGTTCTATTTATATGAGTAATATCTTTTATGGTCATGCACCCTTGAAGAGTGGTCTATTTTTATTGAATCTCGATAGTAGTGATACACATGTTCATAGTGTTGAAACCAAAAGATGTAGAGTTGATAACGATAGTGCAACTTATTTGTGGCACTGCCATTTAGGTCATATCGGTGTAAAGCACATGAAGAAACTCCATACTGATGGGCTTTTGGAATCACTTGATTATGAATCACTTGGTACTTGCAAACCGTGCCTCATGGGCAAGATGACTAAAACGCCGTTCTCCGGAACTATGGAGCGAGCAACTGATTTGTTGGAAATCATACATACTGATGTTTGTGGTCCAATGAATGTTGAGGCTCACGGCGGGTATCGTTATTTTCTCACCTTCACAGATGAGTTGAGCAGATATGGGTATATCTACTTAATGAAACACAAGTCTGAAACATTTGAAAAGTTCAAAGAATTTCAGAATGAAGTGGAAAATCATCGTAACAAGAAAATAAAGTTTCTACGATCTGATCGTGGATGAGAATATTTGAGTTACGAGTTTGGTCCACACTTGAAACAATGCGGAATAGTTTCGCAACTCACGCCACCCGGAACACCACAACGAAATGGTGTGTCCGAACGTCGTAATCGTACTTTACTAGATATGGTGCGATCAATGATGTCTCTTACTAATTTACCGCTATCATTTTTGGGTTATGCTTTAGAGACGGCCGCATTCACGTTAAATAGGGCACCATCAAAATCCGTTGAGACAACGCCTTATGAACTGTGGTTTGGCAAGAAACCAAAGTTGTCGTTTCTTAAAGTTTGGGGTTGCGATGCTTATGTGAAGAAACTTCAACCAGATAAGCTCGAACCTAAATCGGAGAAATGTGTCTTCATAGGATACCCAAAAGAAACTATTGGGTACACCTTCTATCACAGATCTGAGGGCAAGATTTTCGTTGCTAAAATCGGATCCTTTCTAGAGAAGGAGTTTCTCTCGAAAGCAGTGAGTGGGAGGAAAGTAGAACTTGATGAGATAACTGTATCTACTCCCTTATTGGAAAGTAGTTCATCACAAGAACCGGTTCCTGTGACAACTACACCAATTAGTGAGGAAGCTAATGATATTGATCATGAAACTTCAGATCAAGTTTCTACTGAACCTCGTAGGTCTACCAGAGTAAGATCCACACCAGAGTGGTACGGTAATCCTATTCTGGAAGTCATGTTACTTGACCATGATGAACCTACGAACTATGAGGAAGCGATGATGAGCCCAGATTCCGCAAAATGGCTAGAGGCCATGAAATCTGAGATGGGATCCATGTATGAAAACAAAGTATGGACTTTGGTTGACTTGCCCGATGATCGGCAAGCCATTGAGAATAAATGGATCTTTAAGAAGAAGACCGACGCTGATGGTAATGTAACTGTCTATAAAGCTCGACTTGTTGCGAAAGGTTTTCGACAAGTTCAAGGAGTTGACTACGATGAGACTTTCTCACCCGTAGTGATGCTTAAGTCCGTCCGAATCATGTTAGCTATTGCTGCATTTCATGATTATGAAATTTGGCAAATGGATGTCAAAACTGCATTCTTGAATGGATTTCTGGAAGAAGAGTTGTATATGATGCAGCCAGAAGGTTTTGTTGATCCAAAAGGTGCTAACAAAGTATGCAAGCTCCAGCGATCCATTTATGGACTGGTGCAAGCATCTCGGAGTTGGAATAAACGTTTTGATAGTGTGATCAAAGCATATGGTTTTATACAGACTTTTGGAGAAGCCTGTATTTACAAGAAAGTGAGTGGGAGCTCTGTAGCATTTCTGATATTATATGTAGATGACATATTATTAATTGGAAATGATATAGAATTTCTGGATAACATAAAGGGATACTTGAATAAAAGTTTTTCAATGAAAGACCTCGGTGAAGCTGCTTACATATTGGGCATCAAGATCTATAGAGATAGATCAAGATGCTTGATAGGACTTTCACAAAGCACATACCTTGATAAAATTTTGAAAAAGTTCAAAATGGATCAGGCTAAGAAAGGGTTCTTGCCCGTGCTTCAAGGTGTGAAGTTGAGTCAAACTCAATGCCCGACCACAGCAGAAGATAGAGAGAAAATGAAAGATGTTCCCTATGCTTCAGCCATAGGCTCTATCATGTATGCAATGCTGTGTACCAGACCTGACGTATGGTTAGCAATAAGCTTGGCAGGAAGGTACCAAAGTAATCCAGGAGTGGATCACTGGACAACAGTCAAGAACATCCTGAAATACCTGAAAAGGACTAAGGATATGTTTCTCGTATATGGAGGTGACAAAGAGCTAGTTGTAAATGGTTACGTCGATGCAAGCTTTGACACTGATCCGAACGATTCTAAATCGCAAACCGGATACGTGTTTTTATTAAACGGTGGAGCTGTAAGTTGGTGCAGTTGTAAACAAAGCGTCGTGGCGGGATCTACATGTGAAGCGGAGTATATAGCTGCTTCTGAAGCAGCAAATGAAGGAGTCTGGATGAAGGAGTTCATTTCCGATCTAGGTGTCATAACTAGTGCATCGGGACCAATGAAAATCTTCTGTGACAATACTGGTGCAATTGCCTTGGCAAAGGAATCCAGATTTCACAAGAGGACCAAGCACATCAAGAGATGCTTCAATTCCATTCGGGACCAAGTCCAAGTGGGAGACATAGAGATTTGCAAGATACATACGGATCTGAATGTTGCAGGCCCGTTGACTAAGCCACTCTCACGAGCAAAACATGATCATCACCAAGACTCCATGGGTGTTAGAATCATTACTATGTAATCTAGATTATTGACTCTAGTGCAAGTGGGAGACTGAAGGAAATATGCCCTAGAGGCAGTAATAAAGTTATTATTTATTTCCTCATATCATGATAAATGTTTATTATTCATGCTAGAATTGTATTAACCGGAAACATGATACATGTGTGAATACATAGACAAACATATAGTCACTAGTATGCCTCTATTTAACTAGCTCATTAATCAAAGATGGTTATGTTTCCTAACCATAGACATGTGTTGTCATTTGATTAATGGGATCACATCATTAGAAGAATGATGTGATTGACATGACCCATTCCGTTAGCCTAGCACTTGATCGTTTAGTATATTGCTATTGCTTTTCTCATGACTTATAGATGTTCCTGTAACTATGAGAATTATGCAACTCCCGTTTACCGGAGGAACACTTTGGGTACTACCAAACGTCACAACATAACTGGGTGATTATAAAGGAGTACTACAGGTGTCTCCGAAGGTACATGTTGAGTTGGCGTATTTCGAGATTAGGTTTTGTCACTCCGATTGTCGGAGAGGTATCTCTGGGCCCTCTTGGTAATGCACATCATAATAAGCCTTGCAAGCAATGTGACCAACGAGTTGGTTACGGGATGATGCATTACGTAACGAGTAAAGAGACTTGCCGGTAACGAGATTGAACTAGGTATTGGATACCGACGATCAAATCTCGGGCAAGTAACATACCGATGACAAAGGGAACAACGTATGTTGTTATGCGGTTTGACCGATAAAGATCTTCGTAGAATATGTAGGAACCAATATGGGCATCCAGGTCCCGCTATTGGTTATTGACCGAGAATAGTTCTAGGTCATGTCTACATAGTTCTCGAACCCGTAGGGTCCGCACGCTTAACGTTACGATGATAGGTTTATTATGAGTTTATAAGTTTTGATGTACCGAAGTTTGTTCGGAGTCCCGGATGTGACCACGGACATGACGAGGAGTCTTGAAATGGTCGAGACATAAAGATTGATATATTGGAAGCCTATGTTTGGACATCGGAAGTGTTCCGGGTGAAATCAGCATTTTACCGGAGTACCGGGGGGTTACCGAAACCCTCCCGGGGGTTATTGGGCCTACATGGGCCATAAGGGAGAAGAGGAGAGGAGGCAAGAGGTGGGTCGCTCCCCCTCCCCTCCCTAGTCCGAATAGGACAAGGAGAGGGGGCGGCGCCCCCCTTCCTTCTCCTCCTCCTCCTTCCCCCTTCTCCTACTCCAACTAGGAAAGAAGGGAGTCCTACTCCCGGTGGGAGTAGGACTCCCCCCTTGGCGCGCCCTCCTTGGCCGGCCGCCTCCTTCCCCCTGGCTCCTTTATATACGGGGGCGGGGGGGGCACCCTAAGACACACAAGTTGATCTGTGGATCGTTCCTTAGCCGTGTGCGGTGCCCCCCTCCACCATATTCCACCTCGGTCATATTGTCGCGGAGTTTAGGCAAAGCCCTGCGCCGGTAGAACATCATCATCGTCACCACGCCGTTGTGCTGACGGAACTCATCCCCGAAGCTTTGCTGGATCGGAGCCCGGGGATCATCATCGAGCTGAACGTGTGCTGAACTCGGAGGTGCCCTATGTTCGGTGCTTGGATCGGTCGGATCATGAAGACGTACGACTACATCAACCGCGTTGTGCTAACGCTTCCGCTTACGGTCTACGAGGGTACGTGGACAACACTCTCCCCTCTCGTTGCTATGCCATCACCATGATCTTGCGTGTGCGTAGGAAATTTTTTGAAATTACTACGTTCTCCAACACATGCCTACCAGAAAAATATGAAAGCTTATGCTGATTTAGGCCCAGATATTTTTAGTGGGCTACATGCCAATTTCGGCCCGTAATCGTTTTTAGCCCAATTGGAATGGGCCCGACGAATGTTGGCATGTTGGGCTCCTACGAAGCTTTTGGTCGAATACATTACTAAGATAAACCTACACTATATTAAAATAGCGTCGTAATTACTGCAGCCTGAGGCAGCATCGTAAATGTTGTATCACAACAAAATAAATTCCAACCATACAACAAAAGGCATGTTGGCATAAAGTTTCCAGTCCTTCCAGATAAAAGCACCATCAGATGTATAGAAGCACAGATCATTTGACCTGAGTGCTAATGTTTCAGGCTGTAGAATCTGATGGAGTAGCACAATCTCCACCTTTTTTCCGCCGTTGCTCTTGAACAACGAAGCGAATGTCTGATAGTCTGGTTTCAAAACCATTCATATCTTGACTACATTTCTCAACCACTATTCTTGTTTCCGAAACAACGTCCATTAGGGATTGGACTTGTGTCTGGAGCACAGGTATATCACTCTGTCTAGCAGGAAGATTTTGTTCAGTAGGCAATTTGGACGAGGTTACCTTGACAACCAACCAAGAATTACGCAGGAAGGTGCTTTTTGCACTGTTAGTGGAGAGATACTGACGCACTGCAGCAAGAGGTGACATTGTGCCTGTAGTAGCCTCGTCACCTTCAGGTGGTTGTGGCTGTTCAATCATTTGTTCCATAGCTTCCTGAAAGTTTGAACTTGTAGATTAGTGTACCAGATAAGTTACTAATTAGTCAAAAACAAACAAAGTAGGTTAAACATTTATACATAACTTATTTTGGTGAACTACTGTAATACATTAGCATGTATTGTAGTGGCAACTACATAATAAAATCATTTTCGGAACATGTGTCCATGTAGCATGCCTACTGTATTGTCTATTTCCTCATATTCGTTGACATCTAAGGATAAAGAGACATGGTTTAAAGTAGGATGAACATAGTATGACATCATTCATATCATGGGTAAACAGATATAAAACAAACATGCTATTTTATCATTGTGTGCGCACGTGAACATAACAACTAGATTTCAGATCAAGACCAAAAGAACATCCTTCATCTCTTTTAAACCATGTAAGGTGAAATGATACGTTAAGACAACTGTGAATAAAAGTGAACAGAGTTACTAACATTGGCTGCAAACCAAGTAGTTAAATGAACACATCACAGTACCAATCAGTTCAAGGCAGGAGGAGTAAGGACTTACAATAGCGGCTCGAACTGGTGTGCTCATGCCCTTCATTTTGCTGGTGTGGCAATCCTTGAAGATTTGCACTGCATTCGGTTCAGGTTCTTTTTGGTCCACACAGGATTTCCTCTGTATTTGGAACAAGTCAATATAGATATGATAATATGGCACAAAAAAAGAAGGAAGTAGCAGCTATTTACAAGAGCCTCGCAGTGTGCAATATAGCTATGAGATCCTGTTGTCTCTTGGAATTTCACTTTAGAACGGTTGGTTTTGTTCTTCAAACAGTTAGCCTAGAAGAAGATGCACTTGTAAGTCACATACATAAATACAAGTTCAATATGTGGTCTAATCAAATATATATAGCCTACCTGATACTTTGGATCAGACTAGTGTTTAACGAGGGCTGTCCAGTCTTCATCTGTAATATATTCCACTGGAGATGTTTGGGCGATTTCATTGTTAGCCTTGCCTTCAAAGTGAGATTTTCTAAGGTGGTACCGATACTGTCGCGGAGCAGACTGAAAAACATGAGTGCATGCTTGTCTAGTTGCATCATCTTTCGGATAAAACTTGAACCTCATCTGTTGAAAAAAGAATGTGAGTCTTATTAGGAGGAAGCTAGAAAGTATGGGACAGAGCAAGACAATATTACTAATTGCAATGAATGGCATTACTTACGGATAAATGGTCAAGGAAGGTGTTAAACTGGGTATTGTCTTTCTCATTCCTGTACTGGATCCACGTTGGGAGGATATGTGCATGACACCTAACGGCAACGGCTACCTCTGATACTAACTTGGCTCACTCTATAGCATCACGTGGCCTTTTTAAACCTGCCTCAAAATGGATCTCCATTCTTCCTCCTTTAGATTTTGTTAATCTATCAAGCATTATCCCTGATGTCTGTTTCCTCTTGCGTCGTGGTGCTAGTTCAAAAACGAATATGGAAAGTGTTAGTGTACATCAAACTGTGAGAGTACATATAAAGGAGCATGCAACTGCATCCTGACTTGGTCAGGTACCGTCTTGGTGCTGATGCTCATCAGGTTCATCTGATCTTGCCAAGTCCTGTTATGTCAGCAGTGCTTTGGAAGTAGTGTTAGGTGTGAAGGCAGCTTGGGAACTAGCCAGTTCCGGAGCAAACGAACGAGTAACTGGTTGAGATGCTGGTACAGTTGAAGTGGATGCTGCAGCTGGTGGAGCAGGTGATACTGTGTTTGTAGATTTAGCCGGTGGACTTGGACCTTCTACTGCACTATAAGTACCAGCAGAATCTCAACGGCACAACCTTTTCCGTTTCACCAGACGAGTAACAACACTCCCTACTATATTATTTTCCTTGCTCTTTTTTGACTTTGCCATGTCAAGTTGTACCCACAACACAAAAGAATAAAATCACTCTTCAGAACTCATTGATGCATGATAAAGACAAGCAATACTTTGATGTAAGACAACCGTATGAGGATGGAATATGTAAGAAAAACAGGACGGCATGACATATTCACAACTACGATGTGCAAACTAAGCAGAAGGATTTTCAAGAAAATAGAAGTAATGCAAGCTAGACACCATATGAAGGATGCAACCAATATTACTCTGCCAAGTTAAAAGTTTCTTGTCATAAGTGGCAATTCGAAAAATTAGAAGCAGTACAATGTAGAAATCAATGCAAGATGCAACCACTATCAAGCTGCCATCTTAAAAGCGTCCAATCATGAGTGACTGATGCGGGATACACAACAGTAGTACTTTGATGTAAGAACATGGTATGATAGATAGATGCAGTGTATTCTAGACACAGAAAGCCATGTCATATGCACATGTATAACGTATAAACTCAGCAGGTGCAATTTAATCAAAATAGAAGAAATACAGGCTAGACAACATATGCAACATGAAACCAATTATCACACTATCAACTTAGAGCAAGCACCTGCGATGGTGGAGTACGGGAGATGAACTCATCATTTAGACTTGGGACTTCAACTTCATTAGCAGTAGCAGTGGCAAATCTAGGGAGTCTCTGTTTGCGTCGGTGCGGAGGACCACCAACATACCCTAACTTACTATTTTCCTTCCTATTTTCTGATATTGCCTTATGAAGTCAAAATCACAAGAAGATGAATAAAATTAGCTCTGCATAACTGGTTGATGCATGATACAGACGAACACTACTTTGATGTAAGGCAAGCGAACAATAGGAGGATGGAATATATACAAAAAAAGACAGCGTTTCATATTCACATGTACGATAGGAGGATGGAATATGTATGAAAAAACAGTAAGCGGAAGGCATTTCAACAAAATTAGAAGAAATGAAAGCTAGGTACCATATGAACATGCAACCAATATCACTCTATCAGGTAAAAAGTGTCTCGTTGTAAGTGCCATTTCAAGAAATTAGAAGCAGTACAAGCTAGAAGACAATGCAAGATGCAACCTACATCACAGTCCCAAGTTAAATGTGTCTTATGGGTAAGTGATCGTTGCAGGTATAAGTTGTAAGCTACACAGATGCAATTAAACATAATCAGAAGCAATACAAACTAGACATCATACGGAAAACGCAACGACGTATAACAGTTCCTAGTAAGAGAAAGCACCTGTGATGGTGGAGTAGGGGAGATGTGCTCATCATGTACACGTATGTTCTAGAAACAGGAACACGGGTCATATTCACAGGCATTATGTGTAAGGTAAGCAGATGCAATTCAAGTTAGAAGCAATACAAGCTAGACATCATACGCAACATGCAACCACATATAATAGTGTCAAGTTAGAGCAAGCACCTGTGATGGTGGAGTAGGGGAGATGTGCTCATCATTTACACAGCTACATTGACTGTCCAGCCTTATGTTGTCTTGCGAATCTTGTTGTGAGGATGGCGGAGTAGAATCTGTAGAGACCCCCTATTTGAGTTGCTCCGATGGACCACCATCATCCACTGCCGGACTAATTTCCTTCAGCTGTAATGATTTTGCATTGTGAAGTCAAACCAATAAGAAAAAGGAATAAAATTCGCTCTTTAGAACTCATTCATGCATGATACTGACGAACACTACTCAGATGAAAGGCAAACACATGATGCGAGGATGGAATATGTATGAAAAACAGGATGGTGTGACATATTCACACCTATGATGTGGTAACTAAGCATAAGGCATTTCAACAAATTAGAAGCACTGCAAGCTAGACACCCTATGAAAGATGCAACCAATATCACTCTGCCAAGTTCAAACTATATGGTGTTTCAACAAATTAGAAGTTGTACATGCTAGAAATCATATGCAAGACACAACCAATATCATGGTGGCGACTTAAAGGTGCCTTATCATAAGATATAGTATGTACCAAAAACAGGAAAGCGTGTCATATTAT
This sequence comes from Triticum dicoccoides, assembly GCF_002162155.2. Classification (NCBI taxonomy): domain Eukaryota; kingdom Viridiplantae; phylum Streptophyta; class Magnoliopsida; order Poales; family Poaceae; genus Triticum; species Triticum dicoccoides. Next base: position 61,170,300 of record NC_041389.1, on the reverse strand, counting down.
CATGTGTAAGCTAAGCAGATGTAGTTTACACTAATTAGGAGCAATACGAGCTAGACACCATATGCAACATGCAACCAGATATCAGACTGCCAAGTTAGAGCAAGCACCTTGGATGGTGGAGTAGGGGAGCGGAGACTTGGACCTTGTAATGCACTATCAGTACAAGGAGAATCGGTATAGATGCTCCGTTTACATTGCTACAGAGGACCACCATCATCGCCTTCCTTACTCTTTTCCTTCCTCTTTCTTGATTTTGCCTTGTCAAGTCAAACCCACAAGAAAAAGGAATAAAATTTGCTCTTTAGAACTCATTGATGCATGATACTGATGAACACTATTTTCATGTAAGGCAGCCGCATGATAGGAGGATGGAATATGTATGAAAAACAGGACGGCGTGACATATTGACATGTATGATGTATAAAGTGTAAACTAAGCACAAGGTGCTTGAACTTGTTAGAATTGATGCAAGCTAGAAACCATATGAAAGATGAAACCAATATCACACTGCCAAATCAAAAGGGTGCCATAACAAATGTATTTGACCAAATTAGAAGCAATACATGGCAACAGGCTAGAAATAATATGCAATATGCAACGAATAAAGGTGACTCATCGTAAGTGATTAATGCAGGATACAGAAGAGAGGTAGTTTCATGTAAGAACAAGGTTAACACATAGATGTAGTGTGTACCAAAAATAGGAAGGCATGTCATATTCACAGGTATAGTGTGTAAACTAAGCAGATGCAATTTACCCTAATTAGAAGCATTACAAGCTAGACACCGTATGCAACATGCAACCACATATCACACTGCGAAGTTAGAGCAAGCACCTGTGATGGTGGTGTAGGGGAAGTGCGGTCTTCAGGTACAGAGCTACGTTCAATATCTTCATTTAGGCTTGTTGTTTCTTGAGAATCATGTGGAGAGTATGAAATTGCATTCTTTATAAGAGTATTGCGTCTCATATTAACCAACGCGCGTGACTGTCTCATCATAAGCGATAGACGCAGGATACACAAGAACACTAGTTTGATGTAAGAACATGGTGTGATAGGCAGATGTAGTATGTACCAAAAACAGGAAGGCATGTCATATTCACATGTATAATGTGTAAGCTAAGGAGATGCAATTTAAGAAATTAGGAGCATTGACGAGGGATACACAAGAAAAGTAGTTTCATGTAAAAACATGGTTAATAGAAAGACGTAGTATGTACCAAAAACAGGAAGGCATGTCATATTCACAGGTATAATGTGTTAACTAAGTAGATGCAATTTACCCTAATTAGAAGCATTACAAGGTAGACACCATATGCAACATGCAACCACATATCACACTGCCAAGTAAGAGCAAGCACCTGCGATGGTGGTGTGGGGGAATTGCGGTGATCAACTAGAGAGCTACATTGACTATCTTCATTTAGCCTTGCTGTTTCTTGAGAATCATGTGGGGAGGATGACACTACACTCTTTAAACGAGTATGGCGTCTCACAGTAACCCACCCGGGTGACTGTCTCATCATAAGTGATTGACGAGGGATACAAAAGAGCATTAGTTTGATGTACGAACATGGTTAATAGACTTATGTAGTATGTATCAAAAACAGGAAGGCATGTCATTATCAAAGGTATAATGTGTAAAGTAAGCAGATGCCATTTAACCAAATTTGAAGCAATACAAGCTAGACACCATATGCAACATGCAACCACATTTGACAGCGCGAAGTTAAAGCAAGCACCTGGGATGGTTGTGTGTGGCAATTGAGATCATCAACTACAGAGCTACGTTTACTGTCTCCAACTGCTGACACTGCACCCATTAGAGCGCTGGAATGCTTAGTGCTTATCTTCGAATTACACTGGAGCGACTTCTGTCTTTTCTTTTCTGCATTCATCAACACTACATCAGAGTCTGAAATACCCATGCATAAAAAAACAATAGTGTGAGTATGGTTGAAGTGTGTGCACAATTAGTACAGTGTAAAGGTAGCAGTTAGCAGGTCGGTGAGAAATAAATGATGGGAGACATATGATAGCTCTAGAACATGCATGTCACACTAAATTACTACAAGATTCAATGAAAATAACAGTCGATTGAAAGCAAATAGGTCAGTCCATTTTTTATGCACCGTCCGATGTACAAAGAACGGGCAGATCGCCTTCATCTACCTCCAGCCAGTCAGTGTTGACGATCTTCCTCAAAACGCCAGCGACCACCGGCCCAGTATTCCTCACCTGCCTGCGCCCTCCCCTCGACCTCACCGCACCGCTATGCTTGGCACCGCCCCCCGGCCATCCATTCAAGCCCGAGCGACCCCCAGATCGGGCGCAAGCAGCTCCTGCGCCCCACACCCCTATGATAGACACCGATGCGCAGCTTCCCTGGGGAACAAGCGGACTAGGTGCTCCGCGTGCCTAAGCGGGTGCTGCTTCTTTTAATTGCGGTTCGACTGACCCTGAATTGAAATCCAGGCGGGCTATTGACCTCTAGCAAAGGTGAAATAGTAAAAGGAAGGAAACCTTGTGCATTTACACTACTAGGGAAAAGCCTAGCAGCAGCGCGGGTTTTGGCCCTCTCAGTAGTGCGGGTACCGGTGCTACTAATAAGGCGCTACAGCTAACGTATAGCAGTAGCGCCTGTTGACCCACGCTACTGCTACACATGAATAGCTGCAGCGCTCTTTAGAAAAGGACGCTACTGATATTATCTGCAGCGCCATTTACAGGGAAGCGCTACTGGTAAGTCGGCGCTACTGCTAAATCCCCCCCTCGCTACTACTAGTTTTATTAGTTTTTTTCCCTGAATATTTGTTTTTTATTTGTTTTGCATTTGAATAGGATTTATACAATAATCTTTAGCATATCATCCACATACAAATGTAATCATAGCATATACATACAATTAGTCTCATCAAATCATGTCATCATCATAATCATCATCCAACACAAAGTGGTCTCTCGTCATCAATCTCGAAAATAGCAATACATGTCTCGATTACTTGCAAATACATCGCATCCATCTAAACAATGATATATGCGAGAATAGCTATAACTTTGAGTACATGAGTTCGTATCCCTCTCTCGCATTAGCGTGAACCTAAACTAAGTACTGCGTGTCGCTCGGAAACCGAAAACCGGTACACCTGGGCCTGACACTCCGGCCACTTGTCGTATATATACTCCTGGCGTAGCACTCCTTCGCCATCTATGATCTATGCACCTGCATCGTCACATGAGTCGATGATATGCATCATATATAGTTGAGCAACAGAAAGAGACAGACTTGGCAAAAATAGAAACAACATATCATAAGCATAAATAACAAAGTTCATCGTACCCAAAATGACCTAACTAGAGTGATTTTCGCTAGTCGAGGAGGAGGACGGTTTAATTACATCACAAATAAAGTTTCACCGTGCATAACTCAAAGTTTTGTCATAAAAGAAAGTATGGACTAAACGGACACATTGTCATATATCGACAATCACTCCATCATGTCGTGCCATCCATCCAAGTCAGGGAGATAGTCATCGAGCTTAGTGAAAGGCTTCATGTCGAGACGCTGAGAGGCTATCCATGTTCGGACGTCTTCCTGCGACATTTGTCCTTCTGCATGGAACATCCCTGTTTTTCCGACGACCTCATTCATGATGATTTGGGCAAGTTCGCGTTGGATGTTATAGAACTCAGCTCAAAGTCGATGATCCTCGATATCTCCTATGTCCTTTGCCCATTGCAGAATATGGGCATCGCCAGATCTAGGTGCCATGTGAAGGTTCTGGTGATCCCGTCGGTACTCCAGCATGTGGTGTAGGACATAGAATCCATCATTAAGAGAATCGTTTGGTTGCTGGATGCAGCAGAAGTCGGTCTTATGACTGAAGGCGGCCCTGCCGCCCCTTCTCTTCTTGTCCCTAACCTCTCCACCCCTTGCTTGGTAGTAAAACATAGCACTGTCTGGAACATCTTTGATGTGGGTGTAATCCTTTTTGTGAATGTTCTTGGACGAGTCCAAGTAAAGAGCGTGGGAGAATCGGGGGTAGAGGATGATGAGGACGGTGCGCCCGCCGCTGCGCAAAATAAGTACACCTCAAATTAATTAGCCTCCACCATGCAAATGAATTATTGAAATCGAAGGAAGGATAGCAGCGCGGATGACTTACACGGGATGATAAGGCACGAGAATCGCCTCCTTGTCCTTATTGGCGAGCATGAAACTGATGATGTAATCCCTCGCGTATTCACGATGCTGTGCACAAACTCCCAAGAAGCCCTCGTGCATGTAGTACGGGTCAGCGATACAGATAAAACGTATCTGCTCAACCCCAATGATGTAGTTCATGTGCAAGGCATAAAGGCGGACAAAAGTAAAATCCAGCTTCTTCACGTGAAACATGTCGAATATGTAATCGAATCGGAGGAAGAACTTATCCGCGGGGAAGCAGTCGACGTATGACCTTTGCCGCGGAACGTTAACCACGTAGAGTGGGTATCCTGGATCTTTCGAGGCGATGAGGCCTTTCTCTACCCGCAGCACATCGTCATGAAGTCTCCTTAGATCGCCGAATCTGGCCCGTAGCGCTGTTTCAGGTAGGATTGGTCGACCGGGGATATGCCATTTATCCGCATCGGGGATATCTACACGGTCCTGAAGCCGAGGCTGCTGAGGCGGCTGGATCATAGAATCAGCTTTTTTGCCTTTCCTCGCTCTCTTCCTAGGCTTCTTTACCACCGAATGGTCGTCAATAACACGTTGAGACGGTAATTCAGGCACCGACTCATGATGCTCAAACCCTGAGGAGGCGCTAGTATAGACATACTGTTCAGCGCCATCATCATCCTCATCCTCATCCATGGCGACGTCATCAGCGACTAATGGAGCCACCTGCTTACCCCGTCCGCTATCACCCAACCCGACACCCGACGCTAATTGGGTAGGTGGGGTGTTGATGTTCATACCTTGCTGAGGCTGCGTGCTCGTGGGTGTGCTCCCGGCCGCCTCCAGATGAAGCAGACTCTTTGGCCACAACAGGACCCACCCATTGCAACAATCACCAAGCCGCCGCGGGGTCTCGTCGTCATCCCCCACTAGTATCAGAGGAGGCAAATTCTCGTGGCCCGGTTTGACACTGGCCACGGAAACCTTGAAGACGTTCGGGGGGATTGACCGGCTGTGGAACAATGGTTCCTTCGGCTCCATTATCGTCCCCTTCCCCACGTCCACCTTCTGTTCGGCGATGGTGTACAATATGGTGCACGGGGTTTCGTCATCCTGCAAAGAAAAGTCTGCGACGTGGGACATCCGAAAGGCAACGAAAACGGGAGATTATACATTTATATTGAAGGGGGCCGGTGTGGCAGATACCGTGAGGGCGTCGAGCTCAGCCAAAGAGGCACCACCGAGCACGTCCGGTGCGGGAGCCGATGCGGGAGCAGGTGCGGGAGCCAGTGCGGGAGCATGTGCTGCCAAGAAGTCAGCAAGGGGAAAGTCCTCTGCATTTTTTTTGGATTTTCCCTTGTCCAAGTGTGAACGCCCGTCACCAAGGAAGTAGATATATCTGCAATCGCCTGTTTTGTGGCAGCTACCGCTGTTGCGACTGTCTGAGATGATTTCTTCTCAACCACAATCTCAACCTTCTTGTCGATGCTTTCTTTAGTTAACCTCCGTCTTTCCTTTTTCTCCTCCGTGGTCTCACGGTAGTACTTCTTCCACGTGGCGCCGTCTCCGACACCATGCACGCGTCCATACGACGGTCGAGTATCCATTGGTTGTTGTTTCAATATGTTCAATGCCCGGTTGAATGGAGTGTCCCACTTGGGCCTCGCCAATGCCTCAGACGGTGAGTCGCTTTCGGCCGCAATCCGGTGTTGCTCTCTCTGCAAAAGGCACAAGGATCGTTTACAAATATGACTAAAGTGTGCAGTCGAATTGATCAGAAACTAAAATTACCAGCAGTCTCATGAACTTCGTAATGACCGGTGTTGTCTCATAAACCTTCTTCAGTGGGTCCCAACGATGGCGGGCCCTCAGGACGTCACGCTCCTGCGGGATGGTGAAATCTGCCAAGGGGTCTGGGATGCCCAGACTCGCGGCATCCGCGTCCTCCTTGGCCCATTTGGACCTCTTTCCGCCGTAACCACGGCTTCCGAGGTGGTGGGTCCCAATGTTCCTCTTTTGAAGCCCTTCATGTACTTAGACTTTTCTTTGGCAGCTTCGGCCTCGCAAGCCTCCTTGAATATTTGAAACTGCTCTTCCGTGATTGTCGGACTTTCCTTTACAATCTCAGAGTAGGGTTCCCCGTCGTTGATCTTTGCTTTCACTCAATTTTTCCAGGCGGCCAACGCGTTGCTAAACTTGGTCATGGCGTGTTTGTTTATCTTCTTCATTGCCGGGTCCTTGTCTGGATCTTCATAATCCTTCTCATTCCGGCCCGGGAACAAGAATATCTGGTGAAACTTATTTAGGAGGGAGCTCCTCATATTTTCTATCTTCTTTAGATTCTCATCGTTGATGGTGGCGGTTGTCCGTATGATGCAGCCTATTTGATTGCCGTAGCACGCGCGCGCTTCCTCGGGCGCCTTTGGCTCAAAATTGCCGTTGTCCACCTCCGTGACCACTAGTCTAGTAGTCCTGAGTTTGTTAGGAACCCGTTGCCTCTTTGCTTTCGGTTCTACACCGGCTCCGCTCCCCGAGGCAGCACCGGTCTCAGCGCCGGTCTCGATGCCGGTCTGAATCTCAGCGCCGGTCTCAGTCTCAGCACCGGTCTGCGTGTCGGTCTCAGCACCGGTCTGCGTGTCGGTCTCAGTCCCCGATGCCACCGGTGGGCCCAGCAACAACATCTGTTGATCATCGGTAAGGCTAAAAAATTCGTCTACCGCCCGGTAGACGTCGTCGCAATCACCAGAACCCTGTCCTTCATCGTTGCTAGCCATGTTTCCTATGATTAAATCTAGTCAATTAATTCTAGACCTAATAAAATGAATAATAACATAAAAAAGGACAATTGTTTTGCAGGAATGTTGACTCCTTCCTGGTGCGGCAAATCCCGGGCACTCGATATGTCCTAGTTTGTAGCACAAGTCATGTCGAAATTCACGGGAAATTTCGGCATGACCTTTGCTAAAAAGTGGACAAATCGAGAACCTGAAATTTGCCGGAACAGAAATGAATCAACATCCGGCAAAACATAGGCCACTCAGCATCATTCCCTGGAAACAACAAAGCCACTTGGGCACAATCGAACAACTTCAATGAAAAGATATAACATGACCACTTCAATGAAAAATAAAATTTGCCTAAATTCTTTTCCTTGAAAAATAGTGGTCTTTTCAAAAATCAAAAACCTTTGCCAATCTACTTAACCTAGCTTGTTAATCCAACGAACCTAATTAACCTACCTATTTAACCTAGTTAGTTAATCTAGTTTACCTAGATAATTAACCCTAATTAAACTAGTTAACGCAGCTAGTTCTCTGTCAAAGCCTAAAATAAATTTTTGCACTAATTAACATGGATAATTAACCTAATTAAACTAGTTAACCTGACTAGTTCTCTGTCAAAGCCCTAACTAAGTTTTTGCACTAACCTAGATAATTAACCTAATTAAACTAGTTAACCTAACTACTTCTCTGTCAATGCCCTAACTAAATTTTTTTCCCTAACCTAGATAATTAACCTAATTAAACTGGCTAACCTATGCATGAGAGAGAGAGAGGAGGGGTGGGGGCTTACAGATGATGGCTCCGGTGGTGGCGACGGAGGCAGTGGTGGCGAGGGAGGCAGGGGCATCTCCGGTGACGGCGAGGGAGGCAGGGGCGTCTCCGGTGACGGTGAGGAAGGTGGCGTCGATGGCGGCTCCGGTGGCGTTGACGAGGCCGTGCGGCTCCGTGGCGTTGGGGGCGGCTCCGGTGTCGTCGACGGCGCACGGCTCTGGTGGCATCGTCGTCGGCGACGAAGTGGGGCGACAGTGAATCGGGGAGACGGCGGTGCGCGGGGTGGGTTGAGGGATTTGGGGGAGAAGTGGTGGCCGGGGGGAAACGGTTTTCTGGTTAAGTCAAGCTTAGCGGTAGCGCGTTTCACAAAACGCGCTATAGCTAAGATAGCTATAGCGCTTTCTGCAAAACGCGCTGATGCTATACCTATGTAAATTTCTTCCTTTTTTAATTTCCTTTTCCATTTTCCATAGCGGGGGTCTACGACACGCGCTGCAGCTACGTTAGATATAGCGCCTCTTAGGAACAAACGCTGCTGCTATGCCTTCCTCCGATTTTTCGCTTTTTCGTTTACTTTGCTTTACATTTTATTTTTCCCTTTCTCCTTTTTCTATTTCTTTCATTTTCATTTACTTTTCTATTTGTTTTTCATCTTATTTTATTTCCGTTAGTAGTAGCGCTCTTCCCAGGAAACGCGCTGCTAATTATGCTCTAGCGGTAGCGCGTTTCTTCTAAGCACACAACTGCTATGCGTAGCCTAGCATTCTGCCAATGGGAATATTAGTAGTAGCGCTTTCTCGGCCGCAAGCGCTACTGCTAAGTTTGTATCTGTAGCGCGGTTTTTCTTAGATCTCTACTGCTATATAGCACTAGCGCGCTTTTTTGACCCGTGCTGTTGCTAAATTTCTGTGTATAAGGTTTTCCCTAGTAGTGTTAGTATCACGAAGAAGATGCAGTAAGAAGCGCTCAACTAGTTTCTTTCGTGGGATGAATACGGTGTGAGCGGAGATGTAAGATTTGCAAGAATAAGGGAAGAGGAGTACCTCTTTCTGCTGGCAGTGCTGTGTCCTCCTTCTGCTTTTCCGACGATCTTCTTGTTATTCGCCGGAAACCAGAAGTTGTGGAGGACGGTGCAGCCTTGCACAAACCCATGGCCAAGTTGTTGAGTGTGGTGCGGTGGCCGTCTGTCGGCGGCGGGGAAGCAGAGCTGAGGCAGCAAATTACAGCATAGCGGGAACAGCTCCGGTGCGGTGGACGATTGCGACAATGGAGCCGCAGCAGTGAGGCGCAGGACGGTGTGGTCGGAGTGGTTCTGTTACGGCGCACGTCGGCGTCGGTGTCGTGGAGGCAGCTCTGCCTCGGCTTCAGCTGCTAAGTTCTTGAGGGTGTTGCGGTTGAGGTTGCGTTGGACGATGATGTCGGGGGACCGGCTCTGGCGTGATGGAGGAGGGCGGCGGTGGATTGACCGCTATGGGGTGGAGGACGGAGGAGGCTGGGGCTTTGCGGCTGGTGGAGAGGGCGTTTTCGCGCCCACGGAGTATGAATGGGGAAACGGAGGGAGGAAGGGAACTAAGGGGGAACAATGTTTGGGTTTGAGACGCGCTTGTTTGAAATTTGAGGAAAGTTACAAACTTTTCCCCATCTAAAATTTCGGACATATTCCGGGTTGGGGGTAGGACAGTAATGTCAGGTCTCCCAAATGTGGGCGGGATAGATTTCGGCCGAGCACATGGGTAGGCGCCCACGGAGTATGAATGCTTCTCTGGCGTCTTGGTGAAGTTACAAACCTACCCTGGTTTAGACCTTTGGACATCGGGCCGATAGGCTACACGGGCCAGAGTCAGGACAGTAATTTCCTGCCACCAAAACATTAGTCTCGCGCGGTTTTAGGTGACCAGAGGCCTATTTGGCGCTTCGTTCAATATTTGGGAGCAGAAGCATTAACGTTTTCGGTTCTCTTGAATTGAACTTTCAGGATTTGTCAAACTTCACAAATCTTTACTCTTGAAAATCCTAAAGCTACGATTATTTTGGAATGGAGGGGGTGCATTTGAATATACATTGTACACGAGTATATATTAAAAAATATGCAACTTACCTCAGTTCATGCATGGTTCCAGATATAATCTCCTTGGTTGCAAAAAAAAAGTTAGATATGCGTATGAATATATATAGCATGTTCAAACTCACAACAAAGATTGATGCCCCCTTTTACATCTGATTTACAAATGCCATTATCTCGGGTTCAAATAGACGAATGCACTTCCTATGAATTCGAATCTTCCAAACCCCCTTTATGTTGAATTCGACATGTATTCTATTTCGTAGCTAGCAATTTGGAATGTATCCATGCAAGTGACAAATGTATAAAGTGCTTCACACTAACAACATGGAGTGCACTAATTAATGTTTATATATGAATTGCAAAAGCATCCATTGCCTGTATTTCAAACCGCTCTCACTCTATGGATCGATAATATGAACTAAACACATGCACATGCTAGAATTCAATTGCAGTTGAAGAAAGAGCCTACTCCTGGTACTGTATATTAGTGATAGGGGTGTGTACAAAGTACACGTGAATACCAGGCATTGTGCATGTGTGTATACTATTGACGAACTAGCCCCCAAGCTTGTATAACATACTAAGGGCTTAGGGTTACAAATCATATATAGTCGGCTTATCACCAGTGGGGATAGAGTCCTCCGCGACTCTGGTAGCTTCGTGTTGTACGCCGAGTCCTCCACATGGGTCTTCATATAACACGTCTCGGTCCAACCTATATGTGGCGCGGGATGGAACTGACCCATGAGTATTCATGTTGACCCACCACAACTAAAATGATGTGCCCACCACACCACACGCAATTGGCCACTAAGAAAATAAGCATATACAATAGTACAACGGTATCTAGCTCACGATACGTCTCCATATTTTGTTGATGACCCTGACAGACTTTGCATTTGATGCGTGCTCCGTATTTTGTTGATGACACTTACGGTCATTGTACTTGAAGCGAAAGCACGATATGGTCACTGGACTTCAGAATAAGCTCATCACGGTCACCACATACATTTTGTCGTGCTAACCAACATGTGGTTGGATGGTTAGAGGACAGTGGTTTCTCGAGCCCACCAAGGTTAAAGTCCCGGTGCTCGCATTTATCTTGTGTTAATTTCAGTATTTTCCGGCGATGTACGTTCAGTGGGAGGAGACGTTCCACTCGGCTACGAGGCACCTATGGTGACTTATTAAAATCTCAAGATCATATATGCTGGCCCACTCTCTCGAAGGTGCTCATAGGGGTAGGGTTCGTGTTTGTGCGCTTATAGCGGTGAGTGCTTGCGCGTATATATGAGCCCTTGAGTCTAACCGTGTTAAACGAATACATATCATGATTATACGGTCACTGGCTCACCCGTACAACTCTCTATTTTGTTGATGACACAATCAATTGACCAGTCAAATGTTCCATGCGGCGCAACTAGTGTTGCACCATCGGGACGCGTAACCGTGGGGCCCACCTATCAGCCCGTATATGAAAGAAAGAAATGGTAGCTTGAGTCTGTACTATGTTAATAAAATAGGAGTACATTTTAGGGTGATCATACGGTCACTCGCTCACCATACAGCTTCGTAATTTGTTGATAACACGATCAATTGACTAGTCAAACGGTCCACATTCAGCAGTGCACATTACCATAGGGCCCACCCGTCAGCGCGTATATGAAGGACAGAAATGGTAATAAATTAGTGGTCGGTGGGTATTCGAAGTCGTGAGACCTCTAGTTGGCAGTCACCGGCGGTTGGGGGG
>NC_041389.1:61125821-61158632 GCF_002162155.2 Triticum dicoccoides | reverse complement strand
GCGGTGTGGAGTGGTTTCGGGGAGGGTGGGCCGGCCACGGGCGGCGGGGGCTGGCGGTTCGGCCGGTGGTGGCTGGCGGCTCAGGGGGGGTGGAGTTTGATGATAAACTGGAGGCCCTTGATTTCGTATCCAACGGCTGGAAAATCTAATGACCAGAGATGAAAAAGTCAGTCGACTGACGTCTAGCCTCACCGCGCGCGTACACATGCACGCACACAAGACACGCACGCATGTAGGCGTGCAACACTGGCACATACACATGCACGCATGCTGGCATGCAACACTGACACATACACATGCACTCACGAACACACACACGTATGCACCCATGCATGCAACACTGAAACGTACCCTTGCACGCACGCAACACTCGCACGCCTGCATGCACACAACACACGACACAAGACACACGCTCAACCTATACGTGCATGCACCCTTTGTTAATGACATGGATTGTTATGGGTATTAATCAATCTTTTCTGTGATAAGCAGAACATTGTGTTTGCAGCGCCTTTATGAATCACAACGTATCGAACGGGCTATCAACATATTAGGCTGGTCGTAATGGTAGTATCATAGCTAGTATCATGCATGCCAACTAGGCAATTTTGATGAGGTGTCGTAGTATTAAATGAAGAAAGAGAAGATGTAGTATCATATCATGATTTCGTATCATAATAAATACTATGCTACTTGTGTCATGCATGACAATAAATAGAGTACTACATGATACTAATATATGATACTATGCATTAGGGAGATAGTATCATACACTAGTATCATATGCATGATACTAGTATATGATACTCCCCATTACAACCAGCCGTAGGCTTATATACATGAAAAAGATGATGTCACACTCAATGAACAATCATCGGTTTATGAAATGCCCGCTTCTGACCGCCTTGGCCCACCAAAGGTTCCTCTGCTGTGCACTGCCTGCGTTGGGTCACTGACATGCAGGCCATGCACCCAAAGAGCCCACACGTCAGTGGAAGAACGGTGCGGTGTCCTAGGTCAGAGTCGAGGGCGCCACTCGCGGCACGCCCAGCTGAACACGCCTCCGTGCCGCATTCAAACGCCTCCATGAAACCCGCCCGTGTGGAAGCCGAGAAACCCACTCTGGACACACGTCCGTTCATGACCGGGCCGGCGTTAAATGCAACGCCGGCCGAGCTCCTCCTGTCTGCCGTCTATTTAATCTCCTATTTAAATGAGGCCAAACGCCGGCCAAGAATCGCACACCTCCGCCGCTCCCCTATCTCCTCCACCATTTTGTCCACTCTTACAATGGCTTATGAAGAGTAGTTATTCTGCATCCAAGCCGGCTGGGTAGGCCGCCGGATGCAGCTCTATGATCCACCTCCCTCCCCTCGCCTGACGGAGCCAGTTGTTGCCCCAAGCCGGTGCACGGTTCAGCAACTCGCCGCTCCAGGCCAGCTCGACGAGGAACGGCGCACGGGCATCATTGTTGCCGTCCACGCCACCGCCTCGTACCGCGTCTCCCGTTTCTGTGGTCGAGACTCCCATGCCGGCGGCCGTGCCATGCAAGCAGCGACAGAAGCCGGGTGCGCAGAGAGCGACGAGTCGGTGGCCAGCGCCTCCGCGTCCGCCGCCATCATCGAGGAGAAGTAGAACACGGGTGGCCGCCGCCGCTTGGGTCCCATGAAGGCCACCGTGGTGGCGACGCCGGCATACACAACAGGTGTCTTGCCGGATCCTTTTGTTGTGAGGACCTTCGTCAACCCCGCATGGGCTCCACAGAAGAGGTGAATGTCAGGATGAACTCGAGCCGGTGCCAGCCATGGCAAAGTAGTCGCCAATATTTTGGCTACCCCGGGCAAGATCCAAACAGCCCCTCCCAACAGATTCAAATCCCTCGTTCGCCGTGGAATTTTGCCATGTGTTGTTTTCATGGACTAGCAAGATGCCCGTGCATTGCACGGAACATGAAGATGCATTTTTTTACAAACTCTCGCATGCATGCAAGGGATAATTAATGTCCTCCTTTGCTAGTACCACGAGGAAAACACCATTAATATTGCATTGATTAGTGTTAGTGGCCTTGTATATCTACAAATTGTAATTTTGATAGTGGCCCCTTGTATATAAAAATGGAGGGAGAAAGATGAGAGATAAGGTGAGGAGGAGTGGGGCGTGGTGGTGACTGGTGGTCGGACTGGGCGGAGGCATGGGGATGGATGGCACATTATGTCTAGTTTTGTATCTCTCTCTCACACACACCCACGTAGGTGGGGGACGTGCACGAAGAGAAGAGGTGCACGCACGGTGTCGGAGTAATGGGCCACGGGTAGGCAAACCCGAGTCCCTCAACCTTTCAAGACATCGGGGCAGGCTGCGCCCCTCGAGCACCAAGACGATGAGCCGCCTTCCGAGAGTCGGCGGCGAAGCTGCCGACGGCCCCTCGCGGCCGAGTCCTAGGGACGACTCCAAGATAAGCCGACTCCTGGCCGGCGACTTCCGGAGAAGCCGGCTGCAGGGAGTTGGCCCGCGACTCCAACCACCCCGTACCTTCGCGATAATGAACGGGACGGGGAACGGCCACCCCGCGGCCCATTCCTGCCCCATCCATCGAGGGGAGGCATGGCCACAGTGCGCCGTACCGGCGGAGATCTCCATCCGGCGCGGCACTGTTGCCATGCCAACCCTGACATCAGCCCCTGGGGGCGGAGCCCTGTGCCCACGACGGCCTGTCTGAACGACCCAGAGACGGCGGGTCCCACCAGTCGGCGGGAGTACAGAAGACGGCGAGAGCGCCACAAGACGGACCCGTTGGGAGTCGGCCCCCAGGAGTCGGCTGGCCCCTCCCACGGGCCCCACATGCCATTAACCAGACACGACGGGGAATGGCAACAGTGATCGCCCGTCAGGCGGCGACACTGTTGCCATGACCCCATGACCAAGCCAGCGTCATTAGCAGCACGGCTACAGTGATCCACAGCCGGCAAGACCCGCCCGCGGGGGACAAGGGCTGACGCCCCTGTACCAGGCTAGTCGGCAGGGCCCACCAGTCAGAGGGCCCCAGCAGTCAGCGGAGAAGACGGCGGCCTGAGAGACAGACGGCTGGGACCCGCGCCCAGCCGGTTTTACCATTGTACCCCTGGGGGTAGGCCTATATAAACCCCCCAGGGCACCCATCCAAAGGGTTGGAATCCATTAGCACTAGACCAGATCATATAGGAAGGAGAGAGCTAGCCTTGCCTTGTCCTACCTCCAGAATACAGCTCAAGGAGCAACCTTGTAGTCTCTTTGCCTTAGTGATCATGCGGAGACCCCGTAGAGCAGCAGTAGGGGTGTTATCTCCTCGGAGAGCCCTGAAGCTGGGTAAGATCCGTCGGCATGCATGTCTTCGCCTCATCCCGTTTCCAGTCACCGGCGACGTTCTACTCGCCCCCACCATGATAAGCCATCCTTTGGCATATGTCGCACCCAACCCCCGACGTTTGGTGCCCACCATGGGGCATGGTGCACCATCGTCCGGAGACCTGTTCTGGACGGGAACCCTTTTCCTCCCCAACGAGCATAGCCAGCCCGGCACGCCCGATGGCGCTTGCCCCGACGCGCTGCAAAGCATCGACGACGCTTGCGCGGTGAGCTGCCTCGCCGATCTTCTTGGCGAAGTTTGCATCTCCGACGAGCCCGCATCCGACGCAGGCACGGGCGGCCCCGAGAGCCTCCTTGCGGGCGTCCTCAACCAACTCCACGTCACCGGCGAGCCTGCCGTGGACTTGGAGTCTGTAGGCTCCACCGACCCGATGCTGGTCGACTCCGACGCCGCTTCGCGCGATGCGTTCCCCACCAACGTGGTGGTCTACGACAAGCCGCTCCCTCACGAGGAGAGCAGTGGAAGCGCCGTCACGGAGGTGCTCGTCATCAGTCATGGCGAGCATTCCGGTGAGGGAGCTCATGACCCACTCGACGCGGCTCTACGAGACCTGACCATGCCTATTTCGGAAGACGCAGACGCCGAAACGCTGGAGACGCGCCGCCTACAGATCGTCGAAGGCGCAAAGAAGCTAGCAAGCATGAGACGCTTGTCAGAAGCCTACCAGCGTGAGATGGATCGCGCTGTGGGCGGCTCGCCGGCCCCGACTGGGCCTAGCCTCCTAGGCGCGGTCCAACAGCGTGGCGTGGCCATCGCCAACCTGTTCGGGGCCGATCGCCCCGTGTACGCCATGCCTGCGGAGAACATCCGTGCCGCCCAGGCGGCGGCAAATGAGCTAAACAACTTCAAAGGTGAAGAGCGCCGCCTGATGATGGAGCGAGTCCAGCGGCTCCTCAAAGCGACCGCCGCGCAGAATGAAGCCGGCTGCCGCACAGAGGCGCCGCAGCGACCGAACGACGACCTGCCTCCCCGCCGAGATCAAGGCGCGGCGTCTTGGACGCCGAATGGCGGTGTTCGCGGAAGAAAAGACAAGGATCCGGCTGTCAGCCACAGTCGGACTCGCATCACCATCGAGCGCGACCAAGACGGCCGCCCAAGAGCAGTGGAACAGCGGGACGACTATCCGCCTCCACCACCTCGAAGAGAAAGGCGAGTCTCCCCGCCACCCGTTGAGCATCCGACTCTCGGCGACCGCCTTGGCCGCCGAGAGGGAGTCGGAGAGAATGACGCCCGCCACCGGATCGACCGACTCCACCGATCCCTGGCACTGGAAGAAGAAGACGAGTTGGGTCCGCCCTGTTTCGGACCCCGCATCCGAGACGAGCCCTTTCCCAAGGGGTTCACACTCCCCCGAGATACGCCCAAGTACACCGGCTCGGTAAAGCCGGAAGACTGGCTGGTTGACTACTCCACGACCGTCAACATAGCGAATGGCAACAAGCGTGTTGCTGTAAAGTATGTTCCACTCATGCTCCAGGGCACGGCCCGGACATGGTTGAATAGCCTGCAGCCCCGTAGCATCAACAGCTGGGTCGACTTCACCGAGGCCTTCGTCCGCAACTTCACAAGCACGTACAAGCGACCCCCCAAGCCTCGCCAGCTTTCCTTGTGCGTGCAAGGCCGCGACGAGTCAACTCGCGACTACCTCACGCGCTGGGCCGAGCTTCGCAACTCTTGCGAGGGCGTGCACGAGGTGCAGGCTATTGAGTACTTCACTGCCGGGTGCAGAGAAGGCACCCTCCTCAAGCACAGGCTCCTCTGCGACGAGCCGGAAACCCTCGACGAGCTGCTGATCATAACAGACAAGTATGCCACGGCCGACTCCTCCATGAAGACGGAGATTCAAGTTAGTGCGACTGGCAAAGCGGCCCCTCAGGCTCCCAGAACTCCAGCTGGAGACGCCAATCGGCGACAACAACAGAACGATCACAAGCGCAAGGCCCCACAGCCGGCTTCCAGCAGCCGGCAGGTTGCGACAGTCGAAGACCAGCAGCCGGAGGAGCAGCCTCCGACTAAGCAACAGAAAGGTGGCAAGTCCAACTGGTTGCCGGCCTTCTCTTACGAGTAGACTCTAGATGGTCCCTACAAGTTCCACAGCGGTGCGAAGCCGTCAAACCATACCACCCGGAAGTGCCACTGGCTCACCAGGATCGCCAAGGGAGACGGCCTCCTTCCCCCCCCCCCCGCCTGCTGGGCCGCCGCCCCAGCAGCCGGCTGCCAGGCCAGTCGGCGCAGTAAGAGATGAGTACCCGGAAGAGCACGAAGCCTATGTGGTGTTCACCAGTGTGGCTGATGATCGACGCAGCAGGCAGCACCAGCAGCAAGAAGTAAATGCAGTAGCATCAGATACTCCAGAGTTTATGCATTGGTCCGAGAAGCCTATCAGTTGGAGCAGAGCTGATCACCCAGAGGTGATGCCGAATACGGGCTCCTACGCCCTGGTTTTAAGTGCCACCTTGGCCACAGATAGGCGGGCCGCTCGCTTTTCGCAAGTGCTGATAGACGGAGGCAGTAGCATCAACATCCTGTACAAGGATACCATGGAGAAGTTAGGAATCAAGCAAAGGCAGCTTCAGAACAGCCGGACTGTGTTCCACGGCATTGTTCCTGGCCTTTCCTGCTCACCAATCGGCAAGATCCTGATAGACGTCCTCTTTGGAGACAAAGAGCATTTCCGCCGAGAGCCAGTTTGGTTTGAAGTGGTGGACCTCGAAAGCCCGTACCATGCATTGCTTGGCCGACCTGCTTTGGCCAAGTTCATGGCGGTCCCCCACTACGCCTACCTCAAGATGAAGATGCCGAGTTCTAAGGGGATTCTGACCATAGCCGGCGATTACAGAAAGTCGCCCGCTTGCGCGGCTGAGAGCAGTCGGCTGGCCGAGTCCCTGGTGATCGCAGCTGAGAAGCGGCTTCTTGATCGGGTTGTGGCGATGGCCGGCGAGCAGCCAGAGATGTCGCCCGACCCCAAGGAGTCGGAAGCTGAGGGTTCGTTCAAGCCGGCCAAAGAAACAAGAAGATACCCTTGGACCCGGAGCACCTAGAGAGGTACGCTGTCATAGGTGCAAACCTTGACAGCAAATAGGAAGGCGAGCTCGTTGATTTCCTCCGTGAGAATCGGGACATCTTCGCATGGTCCCCTAAAGACATGCCAGGTGTACCGACGGAATTCGCCGAGCACAAGTTACATGTCCGATCTGATGTGAAGCCCGTCAGGCAGCCCTTGCGCTGCCTGTCAGAAGAGAAGAGAAGAGTTGTTGGAGAGGAGATAGCCTGACTCCTAGCAGCCGGCTTCATTATGGAAGTGTTTTTTCCAGAATGGTTAGCAAACCCGGTCCTGGTGCTGAAGAAGAACAAGCAGTGGCGGATGTGTATTGACTACACAAGCCTCAACAAAGCTTGCCCCAAGGACCCATTTGCTCTGCCCAGAATTGATCAGGTGGTAGACTCCACAGCCGGATGCGAGCTGTTGAGCTTCTTAGATGCATATTCAGGATATCACCAGATCAAGCTCAACCCGGCAGACAAACTGAAGACTTCCTTCATCACGCGTTTGGAGCCTTCTGCTACCTGACCATGACGTTCGGCTTGAGGAATGCCGGCGCCACCTTTCAGCGTTGCATGCAAAAGTGCCTCCTTAAGCAACTCGGCAGAAATGCCCACGTCTACGTAGACGATGTGGTGGTGAAGACGGAAAAGCATGGAACACTGCTGGAAGACCTCAAGGAGACCTTTGAGAACCTGCGCCGATTCCAGATCAAGATCAACCCTGAGAAGTGCGTCTTGGAGTACCATCCGGCCAACTCCTTGGCTTCCTGGTCTCTGAACGCGGCATAGAGTGCAACCCTGTGAAGATCAAGGCCATCGAGAGGATGGAGGTACCCAGCCGACTGCTAGATGTGCAAAAGTTCACCGACTGCTTGGCGTCCATCAGCCGATTCATCAGTCGGCTGGGCGAGAAGGCTCTCCCTTTGTACCAGCTGATGAAAAAGACCACCTTTTTCGAGTGGAACCACAAGGCGGACGAAGCATTTCTCCAGTTGAAGAAGATGTTGACTACTCCCCCTGTGTCGGCGGCTTCGACTCCTAAAGATCCCATGCTCCTGTACATTGCCGCCACCAGCCGGGTAGTCAGCACAGTCATTGTAGTGGAGCGCAAGGAGGAAGGCAAGGTGCTACCTGTCTAGAGACCGGTATATTACCTAAGCGAAGTACTGTCAACCTCCAAGCAGAACTACCCCCACTACCAGAAGATGTGCTACGGCGTGCACTTTGCCGCCAAGAAATTGAAGCCTTACTTTCAAGAGCACCCAATCACTATGGTCTGCACAGCTCCACTGGCCGAGATCATCGGAAGCCGAGATGCTTCTGGCCGAGTGGCCAAATGGGCCATTGAGCTGGCTCCCTACACCATCTACTACCAGCCCCGCACCGCCATTTAGTCGCAAGCACTGGCCGACTTCCTCGTCGACTGGGCCGAGACCCAGTACCTGCCGCCAGCGCCCGACTCCACCCATTGGCAGATGCATTTCGATGGCTCCAAGATGCGCACCGGCTTGGGAGCCGGCGTCGTCCTCACCTCCCCTAAAGGCGACAAGCTCAAATACGCGCTGCAGATCCATTTCGCCGCCTCCAACAATGTCGCCGAATACGAGGCGCTCATTCACGGGCTCCGGCTTGCCAAAGAACTCGCATCCGCCGGATCCTGTGCTATGGCGACTCCGATTTGGTGGTCCAGCAGTCGTCTGGCCACTGGGATGCCAAAGATGCAAACATGGCGAGCTACCGTTTCCTGGTACAGCAACTCAGTGGATATTTCGAGGGGTGCGAGTTCCTTCACGTGCCAAGAAATGACAACGACCAAGCAGACACCCTGGCACGAATCAGCTCCACTCGTCAAGCAATACCATCCGGCGTCGCCCTTCAGCGCCTCCTCAAGCCGTCTATCATGCCTTCACCAGAATCAGACTCCATCTTTGTGCTGGCTCCCCCCGAAGAAGACGGATCCGACTCAAGAGCCCCAACAAACGGCATGAGAATTCTTACAGATGGCTCCAAGAACGCCGCAGTCAAAGTCGGCCCGGGGACTTCAGAACCCGGCCCGGGGACTGCGGCGACCAGTCCAAAGACTCCAGAGCTCGGCCCGGGGACTGCGCCAGTCGGCCCGAGGACTGCGCCAGTCGGCCCGGGGACTGTGCCAGTCGGCTCGGGGACTTCCTCAATCCAGCAAGCGGCCGCGGACTCCAGCCCGCCGCCTCCCAGCCCAGCCGCCCTTGTCCAAATCGCAATGGTGGCAATTGAAGGAATGGCAGCACCCTCATGGGCCCAGCCCATCCTCAAGTTCCTAGTGAACAAAGAGCTGCCAACCGATGAAATCTTGGCTCGGCAAGTACAACGCCGAGCGGCAGCCTACACCATAGTCAACAGAGAGCTGGTCAAGCGCAGCGTCACTGGCGTTTACCAGCGCTGCGTCGAGCCAGAGCAAGGCCAGGCAATTCTCAAAGACATCCATCAAGGCGAGTGCGGCCACCATGCGGCCTCACGAGCACTCGTCGCCAAAGCCTTTCGACACGGTTTTTTCTGGCCAACTGCCCTAGAAGAGGGCAAGGAATTAGTCCAAAAATGCAAGGGATGCCAAAAGTTCCGCTCCAAGCCGCATCAGCCGGCTTCCGCACTCAAGACTATCCCCATCGCCTATCCCTTTGCGGTTTGGGGCTTGGACATGGTGGGACCATTCAAGACAGCACGAGGCGGCCTAACTCACTTACTTGTCGCGGTGGACAAGTTCACCAAGTGGATAGAAGTGAAGCCCATCAAGAAGTTGAATGGTCCGACTGCAGTGACTTTCATCTCCAACATCACGATTCGATACGGCATACCACACAACATCATCACCGACAATGGCACAAATTTTGTGAAGGGCGCCTTGGCCCGTTTCTGCGCGACGCAGGGCATCCGACTGGACTTAGCGTCCGTTGCCCATCCGCAGTCAAACAGCCAGGTGGAGCAAGCAAACGGCCTCATCCTATCTGGCATCAAACCTCGACTGGTCGAACCACTGGAGCGTTCGGCCGGCTGTTGGCTTGAGGAGCTGCCGGCCGTCCTTTGGAGTCTGCGCACGACTCCAAACAAGTCAACCGGCTTCACGCCTTTCTTCCTCGTCTACGGTGCTGAAGCCGTCATCCCAACGGACATAGAGTTCGACTCCCCGCGAGTCACCATGTACACCGAGGAGGAAGCAGAAGAAGCACGTCAAGACGGTGTCGATCTGCTGGAAGAGGGCCGGCTGTTGGCACTCAGCCGGTCCAACATCTACCAGCAGAGCCTGCACCGATACTACAACAGGAAGGTCAGAACAAGAACTTTCCAAGAGGGTGACCTTGTGCTCCGACTGATCCAGCGAACAGCCGGCCAGCACAAGCTGTCGGCGCCTTGGGAAGGCCCCTTCATTATCAGCAAAGTGCTGGGCAACGACTCCTACTACCTGATCGACGCTCAGAAGCCCTGAGCACGCAAGAGAGACGACTCCGGCAAAGAGTCGGAACGGCCATGGAATGCAAATCTTCTCCGAAGATTTTACAGTTGATGCAGTATGTACCACGCTACCCTTTGTATTAAAGTACCAAGACTTTGGGCCCCTCGAGATGAGCTCGGGGACTGCCCTCTTTTGTTATCTGTATTATAAAGAATTATGCCTTCGAGTATGCTACTCTTTGTTATGCCGCTTGGCACCGGGTTCGACTAGTCGGCCCGGGGACTCGCCGCCTTGCGCTATGAAATGCTTCCTGTAGTTGGACAAGTAGTGTTTGGTGCCCAAGCCATCTCTTGTCAGAAGCCGCAGCTCACAGAGCGACTGTTTGGTGGACAGGAGTAAGGAAGAATGGGCGCCCACACGAAAAATGGCTAAGGACCTAAAAGCATTGACATAGCTTAAGCCGGCTTCCAGCCTCTCTTCGCAAAGCCGACTCTTGAGTAGTCGGCTTGCCGCCTTCTATCCAACTTGTTAAAAAGACTCTAAAAATGGCCGGCAGTCCGCAGAGTGGTTGTCCGACTGGCAAGGCAGCGACTAAGGGAAGGCGGCAAAGGAAAAAGCCAAAAGAGCGATGAGCAAGGAAAGATAGAATTCGGATAAATATTTACATAACATAGGCCCTCGGCCGAATCTTCAAGCAGAAGTTCAAAATACACCCCGCAGGTGGAATTGTGCGAATTAACAAGTTTTTCAAAGACCATTACAAGCAGATAAAATAAAGGCAAGACGGCAGCCTAGGAAGTGGCAGACTGGTTCGGAGGGTCGGAGGAGACGGTAGTGTCAGGCGCCGGCTGGGCAGTCTCGGCTCCGGTGGCAGCCGGCTTGATCGGGCACGGCTCGTTGCTGGAGGCACGGTCGAGCTGAGGTTGATCGCCCGCTCCGTCTTCTGGCGCCTCCGCCTCGCCTTCCTCCTCGGCGCTGGAGTCAATCACCTCCGCCGAGTCCTCGTCATATCCCGGGTTCATCCTGAACCACTCCGGCGGCACCACCCCTCCGTCTGCAGCCTGCTCAGCGACGAAGACGCTGGTGTTTGTGTAGTCGGCGATCGCCGCCGCATGCTCGATGTGGGCGTCTTCCACAGCTACCAGCTCTGCCTGGGCCTCTGACCGGAACGCGGCCAGCCGGTCCTGGTCCAGCCCTGGATACCACGCCTTGACGAATTCCAAGGCCTGGCGCGCTCCAGCCCGGGCCGAGGAACCCTTCCTGGCCTCATGACGGCCAACCGCGACCTCCAGCCAGTCGGCGGTCCGACTGGGAGTGCGCAGAACCAGCATGTCTGGACACAGGGTGGCAATTTCCTGGGCGCCGACACGTTGAAGGCGGCGCAGCATCCGATGGGCCGGCCGCAGACGAGCTTCGATGCTCAGAAGCTGCTCGTCAAGGGTTCGGGGGGCGTTGGCGGCAATCTCCGCACCATTTTCCCTCCATGCCTCGCGATCGGCCTCGATGGCTTGAGTGACCGCCTGCGAGTGGCCGGGGAAGAAGTCTGCCAAGACGGAAAAGAAGCAAGACAAAGAATCAGGAGTCGGCACGACTTATAGTCGGCAGCTCAAAGAAAGAAAGTAAAGAAACTCACCATCGACGATTTCCTCAATCTCATGGAAGCCGGAGGTCAGCAGTGCCTCCTTGTCGGTCCAGGAGGAGCGCTCGCTTTCGGACTCGGCCAGGAGAGCGCTCTCTTTCTTCTCCGCCTTGTCCTGCTCCTTCTTAAGCAGCTCCTTCTGCTCCGCCAGCTGCGCAGCCAGCAGGTCGCGCTCGGTGGGGAGCTTGCTGCACTTCTCCCCCTTGGCACGCAAGGCGGTGTTGGCCTAGCCCAGCTGCTGCTGAAGAGTGCCGTTGGCCTCTAAAGAATAAAAAGAAAAAAGGACGTCAAGTCGTCAACAAAGAAGGTCGTCGGGAAGATCCGGCTCGACTGCTCAGCAGTCGGCACGAATCTCGGGGACTACAGCCCATGGGTGCGCCAGCGCGCCCCCCCGAAGAAGAAGGAGGACTCACTCCGGCTCTCCGACAAGTCGGCAGTCCGCCTGCCTAGCTCCTCAACATTAAGGTTGAAGGTAGTGACGCGGAGGTTGTGATACTCCTGTAATAAATATTTCAGACGAAGGTAAATACTTGGAACTCACCAGATGGAGTTCCGGGCCTCCTGCTCAACAGCCGGCCCGAAACTCGGGGACTACACCCAGTGGGTGCGCTGGCGCGCCCCCATAGAGAAAAACAAGAAAAACAAAGTCAAAAGAAGAAAGCATAC
This sequence comes from Triticum dicoccoides, assembly GCF_002162155.2. Taxonomy (NCBI): domain Eukaryota; kingdom Viridiplantae; phylum Streptophyta; class Magnoliopsida; order Poales; family Poaceae; genus Triticum; species Triticum dicoccoides. The sequence continues at coordinate 61,146,449 of NC_041389.1, read as the reverse complement.
TCGGACGGCTGCTCGCGACGCAAGATGCGCCTTGGTGCAGCTCTGGATGGCGTCGCCCTCGGCTCGCAGCTTCGCCTGGACGTCCAGAAGCGCCAGGTCCAGCGGGCCTGTGCCGCCTCCTCGAACCCACCCAACAGGCGCGGCTCTCGTTGCCTCGGCATCTGGGATGGCCGAGCTGGCAGCGCCGGTCTCCAAGGGGCGTGGCGCCGAAGTCGCCTTCTCAAGGCGGCGGCGCGCTGGCGAGGCGACTTGAAGGAGCAGCTTCGCCACGGCCTCGTCCTCAGTCGGCGGCACCGGCGGGACCACCGGCTGTTTACCATGCGTGCTCCCAGACGGCGGCGGAGGCTGCGGTGGCGGCACGGCCGTGTCCGACATGGAGGCCTTGCCGCTTTCCTTCTCCACGATGGGGTTCTGACCGCCGGCTTCTGCAGTCTGCCCCGTGAACTCCGGGGGCGGCGGTGCGGAGTTCAGCGGGATGATGAGCAACGCCGATTGGCGGTGCGCGGTCTCCTCAGCTTGCCATTTTACTGCGACGGCGGCTTCAGCCTCTTCCAGCTTCTTCTGGGCGGAGGCCGCCGCCTTCTCGGCCTGTGCCTTCTCCGGGCGGTCGGCTTCCTCCTCGTCGCGCTTCTCCCATGCATTTCGCTCCGTCGCCTCCCGGAGGTCGGCGGCGGGGTCAATCCGCCGAGTATTGGCGGACGTCTCTACCGACCCCATGATGGAGGGGGCGGCGACCCTCTCAAGGGTAAGGGGGGCCCTGAAGAGAAGAAGGCATGTAAGAAATTTTGACAAGATTCGCCAGAAGAAAACAAGTCAAAGACGGAGCACTTACGCAAAGACGAGTGGCGGCCTTTTTACTTCCTTGCGGAAGCGGTTGGCCTTCACGACCGCCTCCTCCCGCTTGGTCGCAGCGGCCGCCCCTTGAACTTCTTCGACCGGCCGCCGAGCGAACTCGGCCCGGCCCGGCGCTTCTTCGCGCCGCCTTGACCATCCAAGCCGGCGGAGGAACTCGCGCCTCACTGGCCGACCTTCGAATGGTGGCGCGGGGCGACTTCCCCTTCGGCGTCGTCATCAGGCCAGCCGGCGAAGGTGGCCGAGGGCCTGAAGCCGCCTCCTGCTCCCCCTCCTCCTCCTTCGGCGTCGGCCTCCATCGCCGCTGCCCCCAAGTCGGGGTCGTCGACGTCGCTCTCCGCTCGGTCGGGGACGAACTCACGGGGTGGTCCCGTGGTGCCGACTGAAGGCTGCATGAGGGGGTTCTGACTCGAAGAAACCAAAAAAGATCAGAAGTCAGATTTGGCTGCAAAAGAAAACAGAGGAACAAGAGATACGACTTACCACAGGCGGGGGGTTGGCGCGCGAGTACGGCTCTTTGCCGAACTGCCAATCCGCCACAAGTTCGCAGTTCGCGATGTGGTTCACCATGTTCGCCACCTCTGCATGGAGCATGTCCTTGGTGCACATCCAACTCGGGTCCCGCTGATCGCTCATCTGACTGATCAGATGAGGTCGGCCTTGGAGGGGGAGGACTCGGCGCGCCACGAAGGCAGCTAGCAAGTCAGCCCCGGCCAAGCCCTCCGACTGCGTCAGCACGCGGAGTCGCGCGACGGCGGCGGCAACTGCGGGTGTTAGCGTCCTGGCCCGGTGGGACCAGCTGGGGAGCCTCCCAGCCGGCGCGCCGGCTTCGTAGGGCGGCAGATTGACACAGTCGCCTTCTGGGGCGACGTTCTTCAAGTAAAAATAGGACCGTTGCCACATCTTCACCGACTTGATTAGTGGAATAGAGGGGAACGGGTTGTCGGCCGTTGATCTCCGCATCGCGATGAAGGCGCCACATTGGGCTGGCACGCCAGTGACGTGCGTGCCAAGCTTGGACTCGAAGAACTCCCCCCACAGCTCGATGGTGGGGAGAATGCCGAGGAAGCCCTCGCACAGGGTGGCGAAGGCGGCCAGCAGCACCACTGTGTTCGGAGTAAGGTGGTGCAGCTGGAGCCCGTGGAACTCCAAGAATGAGCGGAAGAAGCCGCTCGCCGGCAGCCCTAGGCCGCGCATGAGGTGTGAGCGGAATATGACCCGCTCGCCCTCCTCTGTCGCCGGTGATATCTCCCTCGCCGGCGCGGCACGGGCTCGCACTAGGTTCGCGCCGGGGAGACGGCGCATCTTGCGAAGAAGCTCGATGTGGTCGTCGTCCACCTCGGAGCCATCCCACACGCCGGAGCGCACGGCAGGAGGTGCGGCGGTAGAGGAAGAGCTCATCCCTGCGGGCGCAGGGTGGTTCGGCACGGCGGCGGCAAGAGGAAGAAGAAGCGAGAGGAAGCGGGGGAGCAGGGAAGATGGGCACGCGTGCTTTGCCGCCCCTCTCCCCCCGCCTACTTATAGCCTCGTAGGCTGAGAAGCCGATGGGGCGGGCGTGGGATTAACTGCGCACAGGACCCCACGCCCCCCACGATTTACCCCATGAAGTTACTGCGCGCAGTAATTACGTGGGAACCCCAACCGTCCGTACGGCCGCAACGGATCCGTTCGCGTGCCGAGGCGCGGTAGTGGCGGGCCCCGCCTGACGTCTTGTCCCGTCACGCGCGTGGGGGCAGACTGTCCCTGCCGCGTGGCGCCCTGCAACGGGTCCGCAACGGGCGGCTGCGTGGAAGCGTATCAGGCACGCTGCCTGGATCCCGCCACGGCTTTCAAACTCTTCAAGGGGCAAGACGGCCTTCTACGAGTCCGGCTCCAGCTAGTCGGCCTAAAGGAATACGACGCGCAAGGCCCAGATGCCACCACCAGAAGGACGAAACTGTTGAGGCCCCACGACGTATCACCCTCGGAGCCTCACCAGCTTCGGGGACTACTGTCGGAGTAATGGGCCACGGGTAGGCAAACCCGAGTCCCTGAACCTTTCAAGACATCGGGGCAGGCTGCGCCCCTCGAGCCCCAAGACGACGAGCCGCCTTCCAAGAGTCGGCGGCGAAGCTGCCGACTGCCCCTCGCGGCCGAGTTCTAGGGACGACTCCAAGATAAGCCGACTCCTGGCCGACGACTTCCGGAGAAGCCGGCTGCAGGGTGTCGGCCCACGACTCCAACCACCCCGTACCTTCGCGATAATGAACGGGACGGGGAACGGCCGCCCCGCGGCCCATTCCTGTCCCGTCCATCGAGGGCAGGCATGGCCACAGTGCGCCGTACCGGCGGAGATCTCCATCCGGCGCGGTACTGTTGCCATGCCAGCCCTGACATCAGCCCCTGGGGGCGGAGCCCTGTGCCCACGACGGCCTGTCTGAACGACCCAAAGACGGCGGGTCCCACCAGTCGGCGGGAGTACAGAAGACGGCGAGAGCGCCACAAGACGGACCCGTTGGGAGTCGGCCCCCAGGAGTCGGCTGGCCCCTCCCACGGACCCCACACGCCATTAACCAGACACGACGGGGAATGGCAACAGTGATCGCCCGTCAGGCGGCGGCACTGTTGCCATGACCCCATGACCAAGCCAACATCATTAGCAGCACGACTACAGTGATCCGCAGCCGGCAAGACCCGCCCGCGGTGGACAAGGGTTGACGCCCCTGTACCAGGCCAGTCCGCGGGCCCCAGCAGTCGGCGGAGAAGACGGCGGCCTGAGAGACAGACGGCTGGGACCAGCGCCCAGCCGGTTTTACCATTGTACCCCTGGGGGGTAGGCCTATATAAACCCCCCAGGGCACCCATGCAAAGGGTTGGAATCCATTAGCACTAGACCAGATCATATAGGAAGGAGAGAGCTAGCCTTGCCTTCTCCTACCTCTAGAATACAGCTCAAGGAGCAACCTTGTACTCTCTTTGCCTTAGTGATCATGCGGAGACCCCGTAGGGCAGCAGTAGGGGTGTTATCTCCTCGGAGAGCCCTGAAGCTGGGTAAGATCCGCCGGCGTGCATGTCTTCGCCTCATCCCGTTTCCAGGCACCGGCGACGTTCTACTTGCCCCCACCATGATAAGCCATCCTTTGGCATATGTCGCACCCAACCCCCGACACACGGCGCACGTACTCCCGTCTCTTTCGGGTACACGGTGGAGCTCATTTCTATACGAAAAAGGCAGCCCACGTGGTAATTTGGCACGTGTATTGGTTGTCCACTTGGTGGAGGGAGGATCGTCTACCACGGGTGAACAAACAAATTGCGACTTGACGCGTTATGTTAAATTAAAAAAAAAGGAAAACCATGTGGGGCCTACCTTAGAGGCAAGGCTCTATACATCGGAGTACTTTTGAAGTGTCCCGTCAACTCGTAGAACGAGGAGAAGCTTGCTTACTACGCCTTACGTCCGCTCCCTCGCCCACGCGCGCAGTGGCTTGTAGCACGAGGAGAAAATTTTACTACTCCCTCCGTTTACTCCTCATCCCTACTACGTACTTTGGTTAGTACTCCCTCCATTTACTTATACAAGGCCACTATAAAAAAATACATTTTGCATCTATACAAGGCCACAAATAGTAATTGAGACAAAAGTTACTACTCCCTCCTTTCCAGTTTATGGCTCAATTTCAAAATCTCTCCAACCAAGGTAGACGGTGAGTGGTCGAATTAATTTCGTAGTTTGCACAAGTAATTAGTATGCTCGTTTTTCTCAAGAAGTTATGTTTACCCGAGGCATTAATTAGAACGAATGCATGAATGACCACTAAATTTCCATGAACTTGTACATGCATTGGTTCGTTTCCTCTTGACACTGCTTGCGTCGGGTGATCTAACGCACCTCGAAATCCAACATGTAATGGCACTACTAGTAGTATAGTAGAATTGAGACTTATCAAACGGAAAAACGAATGTTTTTTAGATGAGCCCTATAAACCCTAGTGGGTACGTACTCCGTAAAAATGTATTTTTCCAAAACTAAGTCGCTCCCTTTCATGAATTCTGTAGTATACTCCTCCGTCGACGCTCCCTTTCATGAATTTTGTACTTCCTGTCGCTGACATGTGGGACATATAGCAACCGGGTCGATGTGTCAAGCACCAAATAACAGTGCAGAACAGCAGGGGAACGCACCCCACTCGTATCGGCCCAGTAGTAGTAATGAGCAATGAGACGTCAAATCACAATGCCGCACCTTCCCAGATGGACGAAGCAACCATTATTTCACACTTTGGTTCGCCATCATCTCAAACCACGTACTAGTATTGCTTTTGCCTCAAGAGGGACACGCGCATCGCCTTGGTACATCATGACACGTGGGACCGCATGACAGGCCATGCTCCCCCGCCGATCACTCGGTAAAATCACCTCATTTTTACTATACTTCCTACATATTGGTTTACTACATGGCATGCACGTCGTTCTAGGTTGAGAATTTAACTGGCTATATATGTGATGAACAGTACTCTAGCCTTTTAAAAAATGTATACTTTTGTACAGTAGTACTATCAATGGATTGCGCCATGGAGCAAAAATTCAAATTAAAAAAAGGTGGTACATATAGAGAGCGCTCGTCGCCAAATTATGCATATAGTATTATTAAAAAAGTTAGTACGTGCTTAATTGGGGTGCTAAATTCTATTAAAGAAATACTAGTAGTATGTACGTACTGAAGAGTTAAAGTAACGAGAAGAAACATAACATAGTTCTGCTGGGGGCTCAGCACAACACACCCCTCAAATTAAACTAAGCACACCTGAAATTAAACTATGCAACTAATCCAGTAGACACTGCATTAGAAGTTTATAACCACCATGAGCAACGACACTGCCACCTTACTCGGAGTCCTCGTCCACGTCCTCGACTTTGTGCTTGTCCCTATTCCTCTTGGCCGATACTTCTTTGCTTGAACCGCACACTTGGCTGTTGCTCTTCATCCAACCCTTGTAGATATTGAAACAAAGGTAGCCATCCATTGTAGCGTAGTGGATTTGGTCTATATCTAGTACATTCTGCTTCCATGCATGACGGTGAAACGTGTAATGAGGTTTCTCCAGTTTACGGTACGAAGGATGAACCATGGCTCCTGCGAGGGCCAGCATTGAAAGCTGACGAGAGGGCACCAGCCGATTCTTCTGGAGGTCGAAGGGGTTGCCCACAACGAGGCCATTCCGACCCAGGACTTCTTCGTCGTTCTTAAAGTCTACAGTAACGAATTTTACTGTTTTGTCCTTGAGGAAGTTCTTAAAATCCTGGCACTCAACGTCGGCATGGCATATGTGGTAGACCAAGCAAACGTTATGTACGCAAACCTGGATCACGGTGGGCTTCTTCCTCTCTTCATCCTTTAGATCCTTCTCTCATCCCAGGACTGTGGTGTACTCAACATCTAGCCCGGCGACCCACTCATCATCTGAGTTTTCGAACATGCGTCTGAAGCGAGAAAGGCATCCTTTCACTGTCGCGGAAGAACAGGTGTAGATGACGTCGAACTCATCGCCGGTGATGGTTCTAACCTTGTACTCACCGTCGATCATGGAGATTTGGGATGCCATGGATTTGGGAGGAGCGTTAGGATTAGTGGAACTGTCGTAATGTGAATGGACGGGACGACTAGGAGAGAACCGTCGTAGTATTGAAGGACGTGCGGGGACGAGTAGGAGTGAACTGCCAGCGTGCGAACGGCAGGGTAGTGGCTTTCCATTCTCCCATGATACGGGCTTCCGAGAGCCCTTGGATCTGAGATCGAACGGTTGCATGGCGTGATTCTAGGCCTATGGGTGAATATCCTATCCTGGAGGGTTATTCTGCAAATTTTCAGCAACTTAGCATGCAACCGTTTGATCTCGGATCCAAGGGCTGCCAGCAGCCCGTATCTTGGTCGCGCCTACCACGACCGTCGCGTCGCTCGTGCGGTCACACCCTTGGAGATTTAACACGGTGCGTTAGGATATCTGATGTTGGCATGTCATACATAGTCATCACTTAGTCACTCATACTACAACAAGGTTGGCTATAAGTGTATTTTTTTACTCCTCTCTATCTCTTTCTTCGTACTCCCTCCGTCCCATAATATAAGAACGTTTTTGACACTAGTGTAGTGCCAAAAACGTTCTTATATTATGTGACACAAGAAGTACTAGTATTTATTGCATTTGCCAAGGAGTGACCTCTTCCAATGAAATGGTGTTGCTAAGTTTTCTTCATTTAATTAGCTATAGACTCAAAATTGTCTTTTCACCTAGGTACACGCGCTTAGCACCATTTCTTCCTTGGGTGACCAAACTAGTCTCTCTCTTCTTTATTAACTTGCCACATTAGACTTTATGCCTATGTGGCAAGCTTAAGCACCTGTAGGAGCAAGTAAAAGTAAGTACGATAATGCACTTTACATGGCATTTTTGCATATGTGGAGGAAAGAGAGGCGAGGAAAAAGTGGAGAAGTGGGATCTCATGCAAGAGCCAGCCTCTACTACATGGTAGAGCATTGGGAGAGGCACCTGTATGGAGGTGGTCAGGAATCTGGGAGACTCACGCCGGTCGTAGTGCCGCAGTTAAAATGATAATGGCAAGTCAAATCACGGGGCCCCACCTGTCCAGCAGTAACTCGCTGTCAAATCACACAGCCCTACGTTTGCAGCAGCCTACTCCCTCGTCTTCTCGCGTTTCTGTCGAACCGACTAGGCGGAACTGCCCCGCTTACCGCGCAGGAAAAGCCCCGCCCTCGACTTTTAAATACAACTACATCCGCTTAAGAATCCAATGATATACTTTTTGTGACATAGTAACTCATATTTAGTTAGTCAAATGGATGACCTAGAACTACGTGCAGGCCCTATAAACCGAGACGCCTAAAAATAAAAAAAAACAGAGACGGAGAGGGTAGTTCAGCACGTATCTTTTTAGATCAATATAGTCGGGATTCACCAAGGAGCAAAACCAAGTGGTAGGTTGCTCCTGTCGTGTTGGCGAAGCAACTCAAGCAGGGTCAGTCCACACAAGAAATGGCGACACACTTAACAGGACCCCTTTGGCCGACATGTGGCTCATCCACCGTCTTGTTCCACGTTCAATGCACCAAATTACAGTTCGGAGCAGCGGTTGGAATTGGAGGCATCCCGGTCGTAGCGCCGCAGTAGTAGAAAATGAGCGATGAGGGGTCAAATCACAAAGCCCCACCTTTCCCGCATTAAGCTGGACGGACGAAGCAACCATCATTTCACTCTAGGGTGCAAGAGCATAAAGAAAAGAGAAAACAATGATGCGTGCGGCAGCTACCTAGGGCACCCTAGGGTAGGGGTCTCCACTACAGATCCTTTTTTTTGAAAGCGCCTCCACTACAAATCGGCTTCTCCCTCGTCCTCTTGAAGAAAACCGATGATGAGTGCGGCGGTAGGGTTTGTAGGAGTACTACGGCGTGCGGGTCCACGTTGTAGTAAACGGGTTTGAGTCAACGCCTTAAATATGTGTGGGCCGCTTGGTTTTACGGGAACGAGGCAACATTTTGGGTTCGGGGACCAGTGGAGATATAGTACGTACAAAAAATTGTGGGCGTAGGTTCGACCGAAAGGCAATGATGCATGGGCCCTGTATTTGATATACCCGGGGCCGCGTGAAATTTGCTACTCTACTCACAACTAGTAAGGTACACATGTATTGAACGCCCGAGATTTCAAAACCAAATTATGAATAAATACACACTATAGCATGTAAAGCTTTGAGTCATATATGCATGATGTAGATGTTCGTTTAGTTCTTATAGTTCATCTCTTTCAAAATCAATTAGTTTTATAAAAATGTTAAGATTCATGGGGTTGTGCATTGTACTCCCTCCGTTCCAAAATAGATGACTCAACTTTGGACTAACTTTAGTACAAAGTTAGTGCAAAGTTGGGTCATCTATTTTGGAACGGAGGGAGTAAATCATAAAGTAAAAACAAATAATGGCAATTCATTTAGAAAAAAAATCAATATGATAAAGAAGATTCTAGAACAAAGGAGAAGTGCTTGTGTTTTGAGGTTTGTGCATTATGCTTAAGTTCAACCATGGAGTCTTCTAAATTGTACATGTGGCAGATCTGGTGGAATGTTGATGATATCCAACGGCCAGTAGTCCTCGGATTTGCCTATCTCTGCACTGTCAGGTTAGCTTCATCCAGCGACCATCTTTCAAAGTTATTGGCACACTATATATATATAGTTCTTGTGCCATAGTTGCATGTTTTGGAAAAAAGCTACTAGTGGGTTGTACTATCTATTTAGGAATAGAAGATGTATACATGGAAGTTGTAGGGAAAGAGATGACATGGAGCATCTCAATTCCTATGAGTAGGGATTGGAAAAGAGATGTCATTTGGTTCACATCATAGGAACTTTTCTATTGAATCTAGAGATGACATGTATCTCAATTCCTATGAGGAGGGATTAGAAAAGAGATGTAATTTGGTTCATATCATAGGAACTTTTCTATTGAATATACGCTAATGTTTATTTTCCTTTGAAATTAAGGGAGTATAGGAATCCATTCATATGAACCAAGTGGCTCTAAAGCTATAGAAATGATATCATGTTTATTTCCTTTGAAATGTGGAGTATATGAATCTATTCCTATGAACCAATTGGCTCTAAAGGAAAAAATCCTATAAAAATCATATCATATAGAGTTCCTATGATATTCCTCGACACTAAAGGATGCTTGAAATTGCTGTGGGTGATACGATGGTCTTTCTTTGTAGACTCCTCACCCAACTTTATAGTTACCTCTCGAAGATGAATGAAATGATATATACATGGTATTCTACATGTGCAATTTGGTACACGAAAACTCGGTAAAAGTTTGCGAGGTTCGAATTTTCAATAAAGCTATATGCACTGCATTTCGGAACGGAGGGAGCATACGGCCGTTTCTAAAACTCACATGGAAGATTTGTGTGTAGGAGGAGTGGCTGTTCTGTTAAATGACATGGCAAAACTGACACTGTCGGATGCCGATCTAATGGTTCTTACGGCGTTCGTCAGGAAAAGACTTGTGGCGAATGTTTGTCGGATAATGATTTACGGACACATGCATTGCATTGATACGTGCCCATCTCTCTCTCACGCACACGCACCCTCACGAGTCACAACTCTCCCGAGTCCTCTCACAGACTCGCACGTCGCACCCACCGTATATCTGCAGGTAGACGTCACGCACATATGTGCTCTTCACACCCTACCCTCAGAACTTCTAAAAAAACAAAAGACGGCGCGCACATTTTATTTTAGCTCACACGTCACACACTTATACTATTACTCTTGCGACGAACGTTCTTTGGGCATAGTATATTGTACTCTCACGAAGAGAAGCGGTGCACGCACGCACTAGTTCTCTCACACCCACTCGCGGGTATACGTAGGAGCGCATTTTTTGAAGCTGGTACAACAAAATCACTCCAGTATATATAAAAGTAGGAGCCTTAGAGCTTGCTTTACTAGGGTTCCTCTCGTTCACTCTCTCATGCTCTCCAGATCTAAGCAACACATAGGTGGCCACACTCTCTCTCAGCTCACGGCTGGTCACAAATCCGGCCGGACAACCTCGACCGGGGCAGGGGTATAGGTGCATCGTTCACGCTGTCATCGGCGGCGAGGGAGGAGACCAACGGCTGCCCGCGCGTCCCGATCGGCGGCCGTGCCGTTCTCTCTGAGAGAGCGCCGGCTCGGGAGGGCCTCCGACCCCTTCTTCCTTCCTGCGGTATTGTGGCCAAGATGCGGCCTCCCGACGCCGTCTTTGCCACATGCTGACGACCCTCAGGTATATATTCCTTCGACACCTGCCTTTCTCTACTGCCCCAGCTCCCTTCGTGTGGATCCTTTTCTACTTCTGCCCGCTGTTCCAAAGACACCTAGACTTCTACTATTATTAGAAGTAAAGCTAGTTCATACAGTCGACTCAAAGCGTTGGTTCAAACAGGGAAGAAAGTGGGAAAGCTGTAGCATGAACCTAGGACTTGGTTCTAAGAGGAAACGGGGGAAAGTAGTAATATCTGTCACTTTTTAAATAACTGTATTTCTTATTTGCGCAAACAGGGATGTGTGTCTCCATATCGTTTTGGGATGTCTGTCACCGTATCATTTCTATCAGTGCAATCAAAAGCACACACCTCAGTTTTGGTACAACTGCGCAAAATGAGATGGCTATCCCTCGCTGTCGTCATCTAACCTCCCATCTTCAAGGTATCCCTACATTGGTAGTAACTAAGGTAGAATGACCAACGCAATCTAAAAGAAGCTGATTCATACGTTTTACTTCCTGATTGCGGTGCAGGGACGAGCGAAAAAACTGCATCCTAGTCCGGAATGCACTTTCTACCAGTTCATCCATGGACCAAGGACTAGCTGGCGTGGCTGCACGGCGTTTTTTTGGACAGGTGCGCGGACAAGAGGCATTGTGGTCTGCTTATTTCTGCAAATAGCGGTGCTTAAATTTAGTGGAATGCACAAGACTTTCAGCTGGTCAGTACACTGCATGGTTCAGTTCAGCATTCCAGCTGAGACCACAATTATAATTGGTTATTCTGGAATGAGAGAACCTAACCCTGAATGGTGGCAACAAGAAAAAACCAGAGTGAACTCCGGGAAATTTAAGCCTGCCGGGAGGCCCTTTGCTCAGAGAGAAGCCTTGCTTGTTTTTTCCTGATTTATAAACCTTCTCACAACTTTGTCTTTTGCTGTGAACTAGTATATGTTTGTTATGTTCTATGAATCATTGAGATGTATAAAATTGCTTAACTTATGCTTTTCAAGTTTTTTATGAAGACGAGTTTAATGTGAGTGTTCCACATGAGCGCTGGATTAGCGTGTGAACGTTTGGAATTTATTACATTGTGGCCTCAATTAACTGCATGAACCACTGTAACAAGATACATAGTTGCTTATATGTCAGACAGCAGATTGTTGATTGTTAGCTGGTCGATAGCCTAGTGTTGAAGCGAGCTGAGCCAATGTGCCGTGTTTTGCACAACTGCTTACAAGTGGGGTAGCAACAACAGTGTTTACAAGTACTTATGTATACGTCGGCGCACGGTTCTCGAACGAGTGCTCTATTTCATCAAACCACACACTGCTCGTATGATAAACTGTGACAACTTATGTCTTACCATGCCATATTCATGAAAAAATTAGTGAGGACACATCTGTTTCGGCAACAATTACGATGGTTCTCACATGATTCACGGGCACACAAAAGTAGCAGCAGTTCCCTTAGACGGATTCAAACAGAGTACTAGCCCCAAAGGGGTCGATAACATCCAAGGTTCGGATAATTAGACACAATCCAAACTACTAGTAAACACTAGCTGGGGCAACTATTTCATGCCTCGATCTAATTTGGGCTGGACACAAGACGGACCTTGCCTTGAACATCATCGAGGACGTCCCACAGCAGCTCAATCCTGTGAACCTTCATGAAGACAACCTTGTGGCCTTGCCACTGATAAACATGTTTGTGGAGGCATGCCACGTCATCTTCCTGCGTAAGCTTGACAAGAATAGTATTCCTCACAATCGAAGGAGTAGCTTTGAACTTCTTGTGCTTCAGTACACCCTGGACAACACGCCTGACAACAGTGAGGCTCGAATACAACTCTTCATTGGTATAACCGCAAATGGCTTCCAGGATCCAACAGCCTAAGAACTCTGTTTTCCCATTGCGTATATTCAGGTCGTCCGCCTCATAGCGAGTGACATGTACAACCACACAATCCTTGTTTGCATCAGGGCTCTAATTGAAACAGAAACAAATTCTGAATTACTTTTCAGTATAAGAAACACAAGTTATCTAAACCACTATGTATAGCATGGCATCGAAGCTAATAAAATTTTGCATTATTAATCACCACATACTTCCTTTTCTAAAAAAATCACCACATACTTAGATGAAAAACCACAATTGAGATCGGCAAAGAAGGAAATCACCTTGGGCAGCTCAGCGGGGGGGACACATCCTCGAAGGGGGAAAACTGCTCCTGCAGTGCCACGGGGGTTGTAACCTCAAACGGGGCATTGACCATCTCAGTAGTTGGGGTCGCCTTGGTGGTTGCCTCCATCTTCTTGGAGCTCTCTGTCTCGTGGGGATCAGCCTCCCGCGTCTGCTCCAATATCGGCAGATCTTTGCCTGGTTCTCCTTGGTCCATCATGAAACTGACAAATACTAGGAGACCACTGAAAGGAAAACACAATCGCAATGACAATGAAACAAAAAAGAGAGTGAGGATCGGTTACTGCTTTGCAAAAGTTCTTTTTTTTCCTCTGAATGAAAATATACCAACATCACGGATCCGCTTACCTTCCTTTCATTCAGAGAGAAGAACAGTGGCAGATGCAAGTGTTGCCTTTCTTGAAGACGGTGAGGGAGAAGGGGATTCAGCGAAGAGTGAAATGATGGTTGCTTCGTCCGTCAAACTTAGACTGCGGGGAGGTGGGGTTTTGTGATACAACGGCTCGTTACTGCCGCGCTACGACCGGGGTGACTCTCCGCCTGCATACTGCCTTCTAATTTGGTGGATGGCATTTGGGCCTGCGCGCTGCATGGCCCGCATGTCGGTGAACAAAAGTATAACGGCATTCAGTAGAGGGAGACGTTTCAATGACCTAGGAGGAGCCAGAAGCGGTAGAGTGTCTTCACTATACTAGCAGTAATTGTTTTTCTAGGTAGCTATAGAGTGTCTCCACTATACTGGTAGTAATTGTTTCTCGGGGCCCAAGACAAAACACCGCCACCCCCCCAAAAAAACCCTGGGTGCTCTTCTTCCTCCTCGCTCCCACCCACCTCACCTCAGCTCGCTCCACTCGTACCCCCAAATTCCTCACCTCACTCCTACAGAAAACCCCAGCCCCCCTTCTTCTTCACTCCTACTGAAAACCCCCAGCTCACCTTCTTCTTCGCTCGCACTACAACTAGGCTCGTCATTCGTTACTCTGCTCAAATCCGTGAGCGCGACGCGATGCCCTTGAGGCAAATGGAGTCGGCTGACCCCCAGCGCCAAGAAGATGAGGCTCCCGCCAGCGGCGACGCCTGTTGTAGATCTCGCACCCGGCAGCACAGGGAGAAGCAGCGACCCCGCCCCCACCAGATCCCAGGAACCCGTAGAATCTCGGGTGGACCGCATCAGCGATCTCCCGGACGCCATCCTTGGGGAGATCATCTCGCTTCTCCCCACCAAGGATTGCTGCCGCACCCAAGTCCTCTCAATTCGGTGGCGCCCTCTATGGCGCACCGTTCCCTTTAATCTCGATTGTCGTCAGCTATCTCTCTTCAATGATTTTGAAATCCCCAAAGCCATCATCTCCTCCCACTAGGGCTCTGTTCAAAGCCTCTACATCCCGTCATGCTACCTGAGCAAGCATACCATGCCCTGCACGATGGACGTTTGGCTGGAATCCCCTGAATTCACAGAACTAAAGTTGCTTGAGTTCTACTATTCCCCTGGAAATCACATACCACATACCGAACGCCATGAACTTGTGCCGTCAGCACCGATGTACATCTTGCGGTTTTCGTCCTCTCTCCACACTGTCACCTTTGCGCAGTGCTACCTACCAGACAATCTGGCACTAAACCTTCAACTCCCATTTCTCAAGAAACTTTCACTTGTGCGGGTTCGTATATCGGAGGCCTCATTGCACAGCATCATCCACTCCAGTTGCCCTGCGCTGGAGTGCTTGGTGCTTGTTTTCACAGATAGAATCGGTTGTCTCCAAATAAAGTCGCCTAACCTTGTAAGAATTGGAATTTCTTTTGACGGAAGACAGCTCATCATCCAAGATGCCCCTTCACTTCAAAGGTTGATCCTTGATTCTAGTTATTCACCGTTGCAAATAACCGTCTTCTCTGCGCCTAAACTAGAGACATTGGGTGTAATACATGATCTCTGTGCTCATTTCAATATGGTGTTTGGCTCCACAGTTCTTCAGGTACTTTATATTATCATCTACACTTGTAACCATAAGCTGCATTTTAAATTTCTACACATAATTTATATATCATCTTGGAGTACACATTTTGTACTAATATTATGTTCTATGCTCAATGAAGAGTTTCTCCATGGATGGCCTGTCAATGGTGCTGGATTCTGTCAAGATCTTATATATTCAAATGAATAGTTTTGATCTGAACAAGATTATTGGCTTGCTGCAATGCTTTCCATGTCTGGAGAAGTTGTATATAAAGGTGATAATTTCACGCACATTGGAAGCCGCATATAGTGTACTAGAATTAACCGTTCAACTGTTGCTCTTTCGACACTCTTCTTTTAGACCTTAACTGTTTTCAATCTTCATGTCTATTTAGGCAATAGGACGGGGTAAGAAAGTTATAACCAATCGGTGGACTCGTAAGCATCGGGATTTTCTCACTTCTCATGAGATTCGATTGAAGACAATAACGCTAGAACGATATGTAGCCAATCGTGCAAACACAAGATTTGTCACATTCTTCTTGCTGAATGCGAGGTTACTATTGTCCATCGGGCTTAAGTTTATCAACAGGGTATGTCGAAGAGCAAAAAAAGAGTTTCAGGTGGGCAAAGGAGCTTCTGAACGTGTCGGGCTTCTATTTACAACATATTGTGGTCATAATCCAGTAAATTTTACGACCCAGGATGTTCATTCTATGGACCTGACCGCTCCATTTGACTGTGACTGCCGAAAACAGTGCTGGAGTTAGATGTTGCTGCCCTTTTCAATTGGGTTTTTTTTAACCTGATGAACAATTAACCCTCGTGCTTTTGTACAGTTTGTAAGATGGAGTTAGATGTTCCTGCCCTTTTCAACTCAGCTGTGACTGTCATATTTTCTTTGAAACAAGGAAAATGGCTTGCCATTCGTTTAATTTAGAGTGAAATATTGTAACAAATCCAAACCAAGGGAAATAACATCACTCTCGCCGGCTGCTTGAGCTCACTGTGCATTACAGAAGCCAAGTGATTAGCCCCCACCAGCACCCACAAACTTATTTCGAACTAGCACATCAAATGGGCTCTAAATTTTCATAGGAAAGGCTGCATGACCGTGACAGATTTGGATTCTGACATTTGGGACCCGCGAGGAAATACCCTATCCAAGGTGGTGTCGACTCACCAGCCAGTCAACAAACGATTCTGCCTACCAGCCGTTGGATTGACATCCAACATCTGTCGTGTATCTTCTATCTCTTGTCTTCTTCTTCCTCCAGCCGCCCAAACCAAACCACCCTGTCGGCTCCGCCTGCTCCAGCCTCCCATGGCTGGTTGCGCCTCCGCCGCCCTACCATACGTACCCTCCAACGTTGGCCAGTCCCTCCCTCTATTCCCCCACACGTCCTGTGATTCTCCGGTGATGTCAGCCCCAACACGCACCTGCGCCCGAACAAGTCAACCCTCGTACTCCCCTCCGCCTGCGACTGGACCGGCACATCTTCAACGGCTCCTGTTTGTTCCGTCTGAGGCCTCACTGTCGTCCTCCGCCTTGCGGCCTTGGTCGCTCGCCGTGCGCGGTGCGCCGCCCTCTTGCGTTGTCAACATCGTCAACAACCGAGAGGAACAAAGAGATGACTGTACATGGAGAGGATGACAGTAGGGACCCACCAGCATCATGGCAGTACGCAAGCAAGTGCCTCTATAGTACAAGCCCAAAAATATGGTTCCTCCTAATGGTTGGACATCTGGGGCTCAGGCCATTGTCAACGTAGTCAATAAACGAGAGAATTACACTACGAGCGGCTGACACCAAGGACCCAGCAAGTCACGCAGTTTATTTTTTTTGAGGAGCAAGCAGTTGTTATTTATACTAGTTTTAGCTACGGATCAGGGTAACAACGGGGCTGTGCGGGGGCTGTGGCCCGTCTAGCCAGGGTTTTATTTATGTTTACCACATCATGAGCCCAGTTGTATTTTTTTTCTTGCTGAAAATGGCTAGCCCAGTTCTATTTTTGTTAAATAAATACCCAAACAAGGCCTACTTGCTTTATCGGCCCTGCTGGGCTGCAAATCTTTCAAGGCGAGGAGAGTTTCATTCGGTTTGCTCAGAAATGGGTTGTACATTAGTTTCAATTTTTTTTCATTACAAGATCTTAAATTCCATTGATTTTTATGCGTGGACAATTATTTGGATTTTATATTTATATAAATTATTTTTCAAAATAGTTTGAATGTGAATCGATATTTCTGGATTAAAAACAGTTGACCGCACCGAAATATGCAAAATTTCGTATACTTTTTAACCATGGCCACAATATGGGGTGTGATGCTAACAAAAAGAACATGGGCTCCAAAAAAAATCTTAAGAATTAGCAAATGGGCTGTACATTATTAGAAATAATGGCAGATGGGTTGTATGCTGTTTTCCACAGATTTGAGGCTGACTTGTACACCTACTACAGGTTGACACATATGCTTTCATAAAAAAAGGTTGACGCACACGCAACGCCCTATCAACTTAGTCAACACAGGAGAGCAGTGACTGTTGGATGTCCGGCTGTCGTGCTTCTTCAATCTCTGCTCTTCATGCTCAGGCCGCTCAAACAAGCGCCGGCGGGACTGCCTGCTCCCTCCTCCCGCGGCCGGCTATGCTGCAGCGCAAGCCTCACGGCCCCACCGTACTCCCATCGCTGGCCTAGCCATCCCTCTACTCACCCACACATGTTGTTATTCTCCGGCGATGGCAGACGAACCAGTAAACCCTCGTACTCCTCCGCGTGGGAAACAACTGTCGAGTATTCCCTGGCTCCGTGTCGTTGCCTTCCTAGGCCTCGCCGTCGTCCACCGCCCTGGTGCTCTCTGCGCGGCCTGGTCAACGTGGTCAATGAACGACATCCATCGAAAGTGGACTGTACGTGGAGAGGCTGACAGCTGGGTCCACGGCCGCATGCAAGGAAATGCCTCCTTATTACGCGCAAAATAATGATTCCCCCACCTGACAGCTAGGACCCACAGGAAGGGCCTCTGTATTTCGCGAAAAAAACGTTCCCCCCGCTGACAGGTCGGATATCTTCGCAGGCAAGGAAGTGCCTCCTTATTACGCCCAAGAAAATGAATACCCCCCTGCTAGCTGGGACCCACCATATTGTTGGGCTGACTTGTGGGCCTACTAAGTTGACGGGGGTGGAGAGCTTTGTCAACTTAGTCAATACTCCAGTGACCATATGATGTCCATCCAACGGCCATAGTGCTTGTTGAACCTCTGGTCTTCGTGCTCCAGCCGCCCAAAGCAGCGCCGGTCGTGCCGCCTGCTCCTGCCTCCCGTGGCCGGCTGTGCTACCGCGGAGGCCTCACCACGCCCATACTATTCCCACCACTGGCCAGGCCATCCCTCCACTCACCCACACCCCCTGTTATTCTGCGGTGATGGCAGCCTCACACCGCAGCCGAACCAGTGAACGCTAGTACTCCTCTCCACGTGGGCATCCACTGTCGTGTCTTGCACGGTTCCGCGTCGTCCCCTTCCTAGGCCTCGCCGTCGTCCACCGCCGTGGTGCTCTCCGCGCGGCATGGTCAACATGGTCAAGGAACGACTTCCATCGGAAGAGTACTGTACGTGGAGAGGCTGACAGCTGGGTCCACGGCCACAGCCCAGTTTTTTTGTGATCTGCCAAGTAAGTCGCTTTGTCAGGCCTGTTGGGCTGCAAATCTTTCAAGACGAGGCGAGCTTTCATTCGGCTGGCCCAGAAAATGTCCCATCAGTAATGAGAAATGGGCTGTACATTTTTCAAACACATCAAACCGGCAATTTGTTTCAAATATCTTTTTTTTCATTTCAAGATTTTAAATTACATTAGTTTTTATGCGTGGAGAATTTGTTGGATTTTATATTGATATACATTTAGTTTTTAAAATCAGTTTGAATGTGAGTCAAAATTTTGGGATTAAAAACAGTTCGGACCGCACCGAAATATGCAAATTTTCGTATAATTTTTTAACCGTGGCCACAATATGGGCTGTAATGCTAACAAAAAGAATATGGGCTCCAAAAAACCTTAAGAATTAGCAAATGGGCTGTAAATTATTAGAAATAATGGCAGATGGGTTGTATGCTGTTTTCCACAGATTTGAGGCTTTCCTAAAAAAAGGTTGACGCACAAGCACTGACTGTTAGATGTCCATCCAACGGCCGCCGTGCTTCTTCAATCTCTGCTCTTCCTGCTCCAGCCGCTCAAACAAGCGCCGGCGGGACTGCCTGCTCCCTCCTCCTGGCGGCCGGCTGTGCTGCCGCGCAGGCCTCACCGCCCGACTGTACTCCCATCGCTGGCCTAGCCATCTCTCTACTCACCCACACCTGCTGTTATTCTCCGGCGACGGCAGACGAACTAGTAAACCCTCGTACAGTCATACTCCCCTCCATGTAGGAAACAACTGCCGAGTCTTCCCTGCCTCCGTGTCGTCCCCTTCTTAGGCCTCGCCGTCGTCCACCGCCGTGGTGCTCTCGGCGCGGTGTGGTCAATGTGGTCAACGACCGACTTCCATCGGAAGAGTACTGTGCGTGGAGACGCTGACAGCTGGGTCCACGGCCGCAGCAAGGAAGTGCCTCCTTATTACGCGCAAAATAATTATTCCTCCACCTAACAGCGGGGACCCACTAGACGGGCCACCATATTTCACGAAAAAATGTTTCCCCCTGACTGCTGGGACCCACAAGCTACACCTTCGCACGCAAGGAAGTGCGTCCGGGCAAAAAAAACAAAGCGATCCGCCCCCCTGACTGATGGGACCCATCAGCTACATATTCACACGCAAGGAAGTGCCTGACAATCGGGACCCACCTGGTCGAAGCGTACGTAGCGTTGTCATTCTGGTCGCGAACGTGTACATACATATATACTGGTGGATGTAGGGGCGCGCACGTGTCGTAGTAGAGGCGCGCACATAGCATGTACACGTACGTACAACGGCCAGGGTGCAAGAAAGAAAATACGGCCACGTACGTACATACGGGCAGGGTCTCGAATGCCTACTCGCACATACGTACGGCGAGGGCTCGTGTACATGGCTGGGTCAGAACGGAGGAACGGCATCGTCGTCGTGTTCATCGGGAGGCAACGGAATGCGTCATGTTCATGGGAGGCAACAGAACGCGTCGTGTTCATCGGGAGGCAACAGAACGCGTGGGAGCCAGCCGGCTGGGTCAGAACGGAATGCGTGGTCGTGTTCATCGGGAGGGCTTGGACGGAATAGGCGATGGAAACGAGGCCTGGCGTACTGCAGAACGGAGGAAACGGCCTTGTGTTCGACCGGCCACGTTCGAAACGGGATCCTGTTCATCTGGAGGGGTCTGGCGTACCACAAAACGGACGAACAGACCTCCTACGGTCGAAACGGGGGTCCTGTTGATCGGGAGGGGTGTGGCGTACCGCAAAACGGACGAAACAGACTTGTCTTGGAGCGCTACGGTCGAAATGGGGGTCCTGTTCATCGGGAGGGGTGTGGCGTACCGTAAAACGGGACTCCACGGGATACTGTTTATCTCCACCGTCGACCTCCTCCAGCCTCCACGATCTCCTGTTCATCCAACCTCCACGGGCTCCTGTTCATCCAGCCTCCACGGGCTCCTGTTCATCCAGCCTCCACCGCGTGCTACTCCACCGGCTACTGTCCAACCACCCCTCCACCGTCAACTGTTCATCCAACCCTCCACACCACGGGGGCCTGTTCAACCACCCCTCCACGGGCACCCCTCCACCGTCTACTGTTCATCCAGCGCTCCACACCACGGGGTCCTGTTCATCCACCCTTCCAC
>NC_041389.1:61095839-61125344 GCF_002162155.2 Triticum dicoccoides | reverse complement strand
ATCGATTGGCTTCAGTTAGCAGCAGTAGCAAAGGAAACGCTCGATCGGGTTTAGTTAACAGCCATCGATCAATCGCTCGGGTTCAGTAACGCATAGCCTGCAGTGCATCGCTCGGGTTCAGTTAGAGCCAACGCCTCGCACACACGCGCGTACATGTATGAGATAAACGCGCATCGCTCGGCCCCCGACCTCCCACCGTAACAGGGAACTCCCCGAAATTTTCCTCGCCCTCGCTTCTACCACGGTTTTTTCCGTCATGGACGACCCAAAGAATGTCATGCAGCTGCGTCTACGGCCCGCCCAGGACAAAAAGCCCATTTTCTGTCATGATTTTTTGTCATAGAAGTAGGAGCCCACCACATCTATGATGATACCGGGTTTTGTGACAATTATCGTCATAGAAGTGTCATATGTATGACAGAAAAAAATTACGTTCGGCCCAAAATGTCACGGATGTGTCTTTTTTTTGTAGTGCTATGCATGCTACATGTCTTTCCAAAGCTTTACTTGTTATTCTCTATATCTTTATTCTAAAGCTTTGATGTATGTTGTCATCAATTACCAAAAAGGGAGAGATTGAAAGCACAAGTACTCCCTGGGTGATTTTGGTAATTAATGTCAACATATCTATGATTGGACTAATATTTCTACTTAGTATGTTTCAGATAAGTTCAACAGTGGAGTGGCGTGGACAAGAGGATGTGGAACCCCTTCAAGATGATAAGGACAAAGGATTGGCTCAAGCTCAAGACTCTACATTTTCATTTTAGTGATCCAAGATCACATTGAGTCCATAGGAAAGCCAATACTATTAAAAGTGGGTGAGGTGTTGCTTAATGAGTTTCTTGCTCAAAGTGCTTAGTGATATGCTCCAAAGCCCTCAGCCACTTTCTCACATCCATATGTGTCCCAAACCAAAAGTCAAACTCGGCCCCACCAAAACTTTCTATCCGGCGCCACCGAGTTCACTTGACATAGCCACTGCCAAAACCCTAATCAATTCGGTCTCACCGATGGGATCCCGGTCTCACCGAGATGGGCTTGCAAACTCTCTATTGTCTATTGCAATAATTTCGGTCTCACCGAGATATGCAATCGGTCCCACCGAGTTTGCTTGGCCAACTTTTTGTTTCGCTTATTACCCAAATCGGTCCCACCGAGTTTGTGTAATCGGTCAAACCAAGATGTGGTTTTACCCTAACCCTAGCACACCGCTCCCACCAAGTTCATCATATCGGTCCCACCGAAATGCCTAACGGTCACATTATGAACTAAATCGGTCTGACCGAGTTTTTCTGATTCGGTCCCACTAAGTTTGGTAAATTGTGTGTAATGGTTAGATTTTGTGTGGAGGCTATATATACCCCTCCACCCACTCTTCATTCGTGGAGAGAGCCATCAGAACATGCCTACACTTCCAACATACATTTTCTGAGAGAGAACCACCTACATTTGTGTTGAGACCAAGATCTTCCATTCCAACCACATAAATCTTGAACTCTAGCCTTCCCCAAGTTGCTTTCCACTCAAATCATCTTTCCACCAAATCCAATCCTATGAGAGAGAGTTAGAGTGTTGGGGAGACTATCATTTGAAGCACAAGAGCAAGGAGTTCATCATCATCACACCATCTATTACCTTTTGGAGAGTGGTGTCTCATAGATTGGTTAGGTGTCACTTGGGAGCCTCCGTCAAGATTGTGGAGTTGAACCAAGGAGTTTGTACGGGCAAGGAGATCGCCTACTTCGTGAAGTTCTACCCTAGTGAGGCAAGTCCTTCGTGGGCGATGGCCATGGTGGGATAGACAAGGTTTCTTCTTTGTGGACCCTTCGTGGGTGGAGCCCTCCGTGGACTCGCGCAACCATTACCCTTCGTGGGTTGAAGTCTCTATCAACGTGGATGTATGATAGCACCACCTATCGGAACCACGAATAAAAAATCTCCGAGTCTACATTGCGTTTGCACACTCCAATCCCATCCCTTTACATTCTTGCAATTTGCATGCTTTACTTTCCGCTGCTCATATACTCTTGTCATGCTTGCTTGATATGTATTGTGAATGTTTAAACATGTGCTAAAACTCCACTTCAACTTGAAGAAATTAAAAACTGTCACTTTCCTTGCTAAGAGTCTATTCACCCCCCTCTAGACACCTCTTCTCGATCCTTTCAATTGGTATCAGAGCTTTGGTCTCCATTGCTTTGGTTTAATCACCATTGGAGGAAGATGGATGAGTCTACGTTGGGGAGTCTTGGACCTAGAGTACCTATTCTTGATGGAGAGTTCTTTCATGAGTGGAAAAATGAGATGCTTGAGATTTTCAATGAATATCAGTTGAACAAGTACATTACTATCCCTTGTGCACCTCATGTTGATCCTTTGCATCCTACCCTTGATGAGTCTATTGACATGATCCGCAACCTTAGAACTGTTAATCTTATCACTAGAGGCTTGCCTAGAAACTTGATTGGATGTTTGCCTACTCTTGATTGCGCCTACACTATATGGAGATTTCTTGAGGAAAGATTTCCAAACTATTCCTTGCAAAACTTAGATGAAATTCTCCATAAGTCTATTGCCTTGAGTAAGATGAATTCCAGTGATCCTAAGTTTGGTGATTGTCTATTTGAGCTTACCAATTGATTACGAATCATTTGACACATGCAAACCATGCCTCATGGGCAAAATGACCAAGACTCCGTTCTCCGGAACAATGGAGCGAGCGACCAACTTATTGGAAATCATACATACTGATGTGTGCGGTCCAATGAGCGTTGAGGCTCATAGAGGCTATCGTTATGTTCTCACTCTCACTGACGACTTGAGTAGATATGGGTATGTCTACTTGATGAAGCACAAGTCTGAGACCTTTGAAAAGTTCAAGGAATTTTAGAGTGAGGTAGAGAATCAACATGACCGAAAGATAAAATTCTTATGATCAGATCGTGGGGGAGAATATTTAAGTCACGAATTTGGTACACACTTAAGGAAATGTGGAATCGTTTCACAACTCATGCCGCCTGGAACACCTCAACGTAACAGTGTGTTCGAACATCGTAATCGCACTCTATTGGATATGGTGCGATCTATGATGTCACTCACTGATTTACCGCTATCATTTTGGGGATAAGCTCTAGAGACAGCTACATTCACTTTAAATAGGGCACCGTCTAAATCCGTTGAGACGACACCGTATGAATTATGGTTTGGGAAGAAACATAAGCTGTCATTTCTAAAAGTTTGGGGATGTGATGCTTATGTCAAGAAACTTCAACCTGAAAAGCTCGAACCCAAGTCGGAAAAATGCGTCTTCATAGGATACCCTAAGGAAACCATTGGGTATACCTTCTACCTCAGATCCGAAGGCAAGATCTTTGTTGCCAAGAACGGGTCCTTTCTGGAGAAAGAGTTTCTCTCGAGAGAAGTAAGTGGGAGGAAAGTAGAACTCGATGAAGTACTGCCTCTTGAACTGGAAAGTAGCGCAGCTCAGGAAGATGTTCCTGTGGTGCCTGCACCGACTAGAGAGGAAGTTAATGATGATGATCAAGGTACTTCGGATCAAGTTGCTACTGAACTTCGTAGGTCAACAAGGACACATTCCACACCGGAATGGTATGGCAACCCTGTCCTGGAAATCATGTTGTTAGACAACGGTGAACCTTCGAACTATGAAGAAGCTATGGCAGGCCCAGATTCCAACAAATGGCTTGAAGCCATGCAATCCGAGATAGGATCCATGTATGAAAACAAAGTATGGACTTTGACAGACTTGCCCGATGATCGGCGAGCGATAGAAAATAAATGGATCTTTAAGAAGAAGACGGACGCGGATGGTAATGTTACCATCTATAAGGCTCGACCTGTCACTAAGGGTTATCGACAGGTTCAAGGGGTTGACGACGATGAGACCTTCTCACCCGTAGCGAAGCTAAAGTCCGTCCGAATCTGTTGGCAATTGCCGCATACTATGATTATGAGATATGGCAAATGGACGTCAAAACGGCATTCCTTAACGGCTTTCTTAAGGAGGAATTGTATATGATGCAGCCGGAAGGTTTTGTCGATCCTAAGAATGCTAACAAGGTATGCAAGCTCCAACGCTCCATCTATGGGCTGGTGCAAGCATCTCGGAGTTGGAACATTCGCTTTAATGAAATGATCAAAGCGTTTGGGTTTATGCAGACTTATGGAGAAGCCTGCGTTTACAAGAAAGTGAGTGGGAGCTCTGTAGCATTTCTCATATTATATGTGGATGACATACTTTTGATGGGAAATGATATAGAACTTTTGGACAGCATTAAGGCCTACTTGAATAAGTGTTTTTCAATGAAGGACCTTGGAGAAGCCGCTTACATATTAGGCATCAAGATCTATAGAGATAGATCAAGATGCCTCATAGGTCTTTCACAAAGCACATACCTTGATAAGATATTGAAGAAGTTCAATATGGATCAGTCCAAGAAGGGGTTCTTGCCTGTGTTGCAAGGTGTGAAATTGAGCTCAGCTCAATGTCTGACCACGGCAGAAGATAGAGAAAAGATGAGTGTCGTCCCCTATGCCTTGGCCATAGGGTCTATCATGTATGCCACGCTGTGTACCAGACCTGATTTAAACCTTGCCGTAAGTTTGGTAGGAAGGTACCAAAGTAATTCCGGCATGGAACACTGGACAGCGGTCAAGAATATCCTGAAGTACCTGAAAAGGAATAAGGATATGTTTCTCATATATGGAGGTGACGAAGAGCTCGTCGTAAAGGCTTACGTCGACGCTAGCTTCGACACAGATCTGGATGACTCTAAGTCACAAACCGGATACATGTATATTTTGAATGGTGGGGCAGTAAGCTGGTGCAGTTGCAAGCAAAGCGTCGTGGCGGGATCTACATGTGAAGCGGAGTACATGGCAGCCTCAGAGGCAGCACATGAAGCAATATGGATGAAGGAGTTCATTACCAACCTAGGAGTTATTCCCAATGCGTCGGGGCCGATGACTCTCTTCTGTGCCAACACTGGAGCCATTTCCCTTGCCAAGGAGCCCAGGTTTCACAAGAAGACCAGACACATCAAGCGTCGCTTCAACTCCATTTGTGAAAATGTTCAATATGGAGACATAGATATTTGTAAAGTGCACATAGATCTGAATGTCACAGATCCGTTGACTAAACCTCTTCCGCGAGCAAAACATGATCAACACCAGAACTCTATGGGTGTTCGATTCATCACAATGTAACTAGATTATTGACTCTATGCAAGTGGGAGACTGTTGGAAATATGCCCTAGAGGCAATAATAATATGGTTATTATTATATTTCCTTGTTCATGATAATTGTCTATTGTTCATGCTATAACTATGTTATCCGGAAATCGTAATACATGTGTGAATACATAGACCACAACATGTCCCTAGTGAGCCTCTAGTTGACTAGCTCGTTTATCAATAGATGGTTACGGTTTCCTGACCATGGACATTGGATGTCATTGATAACGGGATCACATCATTGGGAGAATGATGTGATGGACAAGACCCAATCCTAAGCATAGCACAAGATCGTGTAGTTCGTTTGCTAGAGCTTTTCTAATGTCAAGTATCATTTCCTTAGACCATGAGATCGTGTAACTCCCGGATACCGTAAGAGTGATTTGGGTGTACCAAATGTCACAACATAACTGGGTGGCTATAAAAGTATACTACAAGTATCTCCGAAAGCATCTGTTGGGTTGACACGAATCGAGGCTGGGATTTGTCACTCCGTATGACGCAGAGGTATCTCTGGGCCCACTCGGTAATGCATCATCATAATGAGCTCAATGTGACCAAGTGGTTGGTCATGGGATCATGCATTATGGTACGAGTAAAGTGACTTGTCGGTAACGAGATTGAACGAGGTATTGGGATACCGATGATCGAATCTCGGGCAAGTAACGTACCGATTGACAAAGGGAATTGTATACGGGATTACTTGAATCCTCGACATCGTGGTTCATCCGATGAGATCATAGAGGAGCATGTGGGAGCCAACATGGGTATCCAGGTCCCGCTGTTGGTTATTAACCGGAGAGTCGTCTCGATCATGTCTGCGTGTCTCCCGAACCCGTAGGGTCTACACACTTAAGGTTCGGTGATGCTAGGGTTGTAGAGATATTAGTATGCGGTAACCCGAAAGTTGTTCGGAGTCCCGGATGAGATCCCGGACGTCACGAGGAGTTCTGGAATGGTCCGAAGGTGAAGATTTGTATATAGGAAGTCCACTTTCGGCCACCGGGAAAGTTTCGGGGGTCACCGGTATTGTACCGGGACCACCAGAAGGGTCCCGGGGGTCCATCGGGTGGGGCCACTTATCCCGGAGGGCCCCATGGGCTGAAGTGGGAGGGGAACCAGCCCCTGGTGGGCTGGTGCACCCCCTTGGGCCTCCCCCTGCGCCTAGGGTTGGAAACCCTAGGGGTGGGGGGAGCCCCACTTGGCTTGGGGGGCAAGTTCCCCCTTGGCCGCCGCCCCCCTTGATATTCAATCTCTAGGGGCCGGCGCCCCCCAGGGCCCCTATATAAAGAGGGGGGAGGGAGGGCTGTGCACCCTAGCTCCTGGCGCCTGCCTCTCCCTCCGTAACACCTCTCCCTCTCGCTGAGCTTGGCGAAGCCCTGCTGAGATCGCCGCTACTTCCACCACCACGCCGTCGTGCTGCTGGATCTCCATCAACCTCTCCTTCCCCTTGCTGGATCAAGAAGAAGGAGACGTCTTCCCCAACCATACTTGTGTTGAACGCGGAGGTGCCGTCCGTTCGGCGCTAGGATCATCGGTGATTTGGATCAGGACGAGTACGACTCCATCATCCCCGTTCTCTTGAACGCTTCCGCTCGCGGTCTACAAGGGTATGTAGATGCACTCCTCTCTCTCGTTGCTAGATGACTCCATAGATTGATCTTGGTGATGCGTAGAAATTTTTTATTTTCTGCTACGTTCCCCAACATCATCATTATTAGAGCATTGTCCCCAAAAAGAAAAAAAGAAAGGCCAAAAGAAAAAAAGAAAGGCCAAAGAAAAAAAAAGGCCAAAAGAAAAAAAGAAAGACCCAAAAAAA
The DNA here is from genome assembly GCF_002162155.2 of Triticum dicoccoides. Classification (NCBI taxonomy): domain Eukaryota; kingdom Viridiplantae; phylum Streptophyta; class Magnoliopsida; order Poales; family Poaceae; genus Triticum; species Triticum dicoccoides. The sequence goes on along the minus strand of NC_041389.1, from coordinate 61,118,269 downwards.
GAAGAAAAAATAAAAAAGAAAATAAATAAAAAGGGGGCAATGTTACTATCTCTTTTTCCACACTTGTGATTCAAAGTAGGACCATGTTCTTCATATAGAGAGTCTCATATGTTGTCACTTTCATATACTAGTGGGAATTTTTCATTATAGAACTTGGCTTGTATATTCCTACGATGGGCTTCCTCAAAATGCCCTAGGTCTTCGTGAGCAAGCAAGTTGGATGCACAACCACTTAGTTGCTTTTGTTGAGCTTTCAATCATTTATAGCTCTAGTGCATCCGTTGCATGGCAATCCCTACTCCTCATGTTGACATCAATTGATGGGCATCTCCATAGCCCGTTGATTATCCTCGTCAATGTGAGACTTTCTCCTTTTTTTTCTCCACACAATCCCCATCATCATATTCTATTCCACCCATAGTGCTATATCCATGGCTCACGCTCATGTATTGCGTGAAAGTTGAAAAAGTTTGAGATTGTTTAAGTACGAAACAATTGCTTGGCTTGTCATCAGGGGTGTAGAACTTGGGAACATTTTTGTGTGACGAAAATGAAGCTAGCCTAACTATATGATTTTGTAGGGATGAACTTTCTTTAGCCATGTTATTTTGAGAAGACATGATTGCTTTTATTAGTATGCTTGAAGTACTACTATTTCTTTTGTCAATATGAACTTTTATTTTAAATCATTTGGATCTCAACATTCATGCCACAAGAAAGATAATTACATTGAGAATTATGCTAGGTAGCATTCCACATCAAAAATTCTGTTTTTATCATTTACCTACTCGAGGACGAGCAGGAATTAAGCTTGGGGATGCTTGATACGTATCCAACTTATCTATAATTTTTTATTGTTCCATGCTATTATATTACCCCTTTTGGATGTTTATGGGCTTTATTTTACACATTTATATCATTTTTGGGACTAACCTACTAACCGGAGGCCCAACCCGTATTGTTGTTTTTTTGCCTATTTCAGTATTTCGAAGAAAAGGAATGTCAAACGGAGTCCAAACGGAATGAAACCTTCGGGAGCGTGATTTTTGGAATGAACGTGATCCAGATGACTTGGAGTGCAAGCCAAGAAGCAGCCGAGGCGGCCACGAGGGTGGAGGGGCGCGCCCACCCCTACAGGGCGCGCCCCCCTGTCTTGTGGGCCCCTCGGGTGGCCACCGACCTACTTCTTCCTCCTATATATACCCACGTACCCCGAAAACATCCAGGGAACCAACGAAAAACAATTTCCACCACCGTAACCTTCTGTATCCACGAGATCCCATCTTGGAGCCTTCGCTGGCACTCCACCGGAGGGGGAATCGACCATGGAGGGCTTCTACATCAACACCATAGCCCCTCCGATGAGTTGTGAGTAGTTTACCACAGACCTTCGGGTCCATAGTTATTAGCTAGATGGCTTCTTCTCTCTTTTTGGATCACAATACCATGTTCTCCCCCTCTCTTGTGGAGATCTATTCGATGTAACTCTTTTTGCGGTGTGTTTGTCGAGATCCGATGAATTGTGGGTTTATGATCAAGTTTATCTATGAGAAATATTTGAATCTCCTCTGAATTCTTTTATGTATGATTGAGTTATCTTTGCAAGTCTCTTCGAATTATCAGTTTGGTTTGGCCTACTAGATTGATCTTTCTTGCCATGGGAGAAGTTCTTAGCTTTGGGTTCAATCTTGTGGTGTCCTTACCCAGTGACAATAGGGGTTGCAAGGCACGTATTGTATTGTATTGTTGCCATCGAGGATAAAAAGATGGGGTTTATATCATATTGCATGAGTTTATCCCTCTACATCATGTCATCTTTCTTAATGCGTTACTCTGTTCTTATGAACTTAATACTCTAGATGCATGCTGGATAGCGGTTGATGTGTGGAGTAATAGTAGTAGATGCAGGCAGGAGTCGGTCTACTTGTCGCAGACGTGATGCCTATATACATGATCATGCCTAGATAATCTCATAATTATTCGCTTTCCTATCAATTGCTCGACAGTAATTTGTTCACCCACCGTAATACTTATGCTATCTTGAGAGAAGCCACTAGTGAAACCTATGGCCCCCGGGTCTATCTTTTATCATATAAGCTTTTAATCTACTTCTATTTGCATCTTTACTTTTCCAATCTATATTATAAAATACCAAAATTATATTTATCTTATCATACTATCTCTATCAGATCTCACTTTTGCAAGTGGTCGTGAAGGGATTGACAACCCCTTTATTGCGTTGGTTGCGAGTTCTTTGTTTGTTCGTGTAGGTGCGTGGGACTTTTGAGGAGACTCCTACTGGATTGATACCTTGGTTCTCAAAAATTGAGGGAAATACTTACGCTACTATTGCTGCATCACCCTTTCCAGGAAAACCAACGCAAGCTCAAGACGTAGCAGACCCGGTGAACAACATATTCAAGTTGAGTTACTTATCAGTTTCAACTTAAAGTGAAAGTAACCGGTGTCATAATGCCATGCCATGCATCACCAACATATGCATCACATATCAATGAAAATAACTAAGTCAACTACGCTCCCACGGAGCCATCATCAACTCATGATACTCCTCTGGTTAAGATCAAACCTCACTTATACCAGAATCCTTTCTAGCAATCTCATCATTTTTCATCATGCAAAAATAATAATTTTACTGATTATTTATCTCCATGACCATATCACTTTATCATTACTCATAACTAAATTCTTGTTAGCTTATCAACAAGATTCACTTCAAACTTTCTGTAAATCAAGCATATATGACAAGCATCTAACAGAATATAATTATTATGATAAAAAATTTTAATGCATGAATAATCATAAGTTCAAGTAGGAAAATCACAAATTTTGAAGTGGCACTATGAAAATGTTGATGTGGCTTGCCTTAGTGCAGATGAGGTTCACAAGCCTCCTGGTGATCCTCAAGACAAGCCTGCTCTTCTGAAAATAAATAAAACCACAAAAAGAAAACATCAAGAAACCTTCTGAAAATTACCAGAAAATCTAGACAGCAAGGGAAAATCCCATCTTTTGGGTGTTGCTAGATTTTTGGACAAAGAACACAATGCAAAAAGAATCAATGCATTTGGACTTATAGATAAATAGTTATGGCTGTTTGAAGTTTTCTGGATTTAAATGAATTTGAATTAAAAATAAAACATACTGGGGGGTGACGTCGAAGGCGTAAAAGCCCAGGGCGCCACCACTCATACCGCTTCACGCGCGTACAGAGTGGCTGACTAGCGGGCCCCGCTAGTCAGGTGAGAAGGAGGGGAGAGGGAAACAGAGAGTGGCAGAGCTTCGCCGGAGCGCACGCCGGCGGCGAGGACTCTTGGGACCAAACAAGAGGGGGGATCAAAGGAGAAGAAGACGGCGCACCTGCCCATACCCGTAGCGTGGCTAGAGGTGGTCGGACGGCGTCGGAAACGACCTCTCCAGCGGGGGCAGAGGGCAGCGGTCGCCGGAGACGAAGACGATGGCGGCAAGGGGCGGCTCCAGGGGCTCCAACAGGGTGGAATGGCTTCACCGGAGAGTGGCGGAGGCCCTGGCAGGGTTGCCCTGGCCTGGGAGGGGTTGGAGCTGCGGGGACGATCCGAAGGGGATCGTGGGCGAGCTCGGCTCGGGGACGGCAGCCCGCGGCCTGCCCGGCCGGGCTGCGGCTTTCTACTAGTTTGTGGTGAGTGTGGGAGTGGCTGCGGGTTCTCGAGGAGGCTAGGGGTGGTGGCATTTATAGGCGAGCGGTGAGGGGGGTTCAGGCTCCGTCGGAGGACAACTCTCCATGGTGCCCGGCGATGAACGGCGCCAGTGAGAGAGGAGGAAGACGACGGAGATCACGCGGGAACTATTGGTGGGCACGGACGAGCACAGGGGCAAGGGGGAAGACGACGAGCACAGTGCGCCGCGCACTGTGTCGTTGGCCGGACTGTGCCCGCTGCGGCGAGCTCCGGCGTCGGCGAGTGCCAGGGAGGAGTTAAGGGAGTGGAGACGGGGATGGTGGCGCGGTTTGGCACGCTCGGGCAGGCTGGGCAGCGAGCACGCGTGCAACAGAGCGCTAGGTGGCACGCAGAGCGCTTGTTTTGCATGCCAGCACGCCCGGACGAATGCGGTCACCGCGTGAACTATGACATCAGGCCAGCCTAAGCACTAACTTCATGTCTGGCGTGTAGTCCTTGGTAGTTGGGAGTGTTACCGCGGTTGGGTTTGGTTCTAGGTGCAGTAGAAATGAATTTGTACTCCAAGCAAGTTTCTGGATAGTAACTTTGGAGGTTTACTGTGGTCAAACCACTCAAACCACTGGGAGTTGAGGGCTGGGCTTTGGAGGCTAGCCAACACTTACTAAGGTAAAGAGGCACAAGAAAAACCAGCTACAATGGAGCTAGTAAGATGGTTGTTGCTGTAGAAACCACCATTTCTGTCCAGAAATGAAATTATTTTCTGCAGCCAAAATATTCCAAAGAGTGATGAAATATTTTTGCTCAGAAAGGTGCCCTAGGGCTCAAAGAATAATAGGGATTTTTCTCAGAATTTTAGGGGCAAGAAAAATTAGGGTTGCTTTGGAGCACAAAGGGCTAGCTAGGGTTTTGGAGGGCAAAATGAATATTTTTCATTTAAAAAAATATTCCAGGTAATATTTTGAGATGATCCAGAGGTGAAGTGATGGTTTGAGAAGGAGTAGAAGCACTTGGGTGAAAGTCAAGGGGTTCCCAAGTGGTTAAGTCCAAATGAAATGATTCAAAAACTCCAAACTCAAATCCAAATCAGCTGAAAACCAGGCAAAGAAGAGAGGGCAAAAACCAGGCTGTCACAGATATGGAACGCAAAATACCAAAAAAATTAGTTGTACCTACTGAACCAATGGTTGAAGAATCACTCAAAATCTATCACACTCCTGAAGCTTTTTACTTGGATCATCTTCGATCCCTTTGTTCTCGTGCTGAAACCCCCACTAGTTTAGTTGAGGGCAAATCTTTAGATGAGCATGATTTTTATGTGCGACACCGTATATCTGAAAAAGGGAAACTTTTACTGGATCAAATTCATCGTTTGCAATGTTATGCTTGGAATTTATGTGAAATATATGATTTTACTTGTTGTTCTGAAAACCCTAAGAAACACCTTCCCTACCAATGTGAGTTTAGTGATAATGGAATCGTATCTTTGTATGCTAAGGGTGTTTATAATTACTATGATGTTCAACAAATTGAAGAATTTGTTGCTTTTAAGGGTGCTTATGAAATTTCTTCTTTGATTGAAAAGTATGATGCTACTCTCTACAAATTTGAAATTTTTGCCATATTTAAATATTGTTATGATAATTATGCTTCTAATGCCTATGTTAAACCATATATTGAGGACTCCTCCGCTGTCCAAGAAGAGATTAATATTTTGCAGGAGTCTATGAAAGAAGAAATTGATGAAACTGTGAGCTCATTAGATGAAAAAGATGATGAGGAGAGCGAAGAACAAAAGGAGGAAGAGTGGATTAGCTACCCGTGCCCACCTTCTAATGAGAGTAACTCTTCAACTCATACATTGTTTAATTCCCCTTCGTGCTTACCGAAGGATGATTGCTATGATGATTGCTATGATCCCGTTGATTCTCTTGAAATATCCCTTTTTGATGATGCTTTCTATGCTTGTGGCCAAGATGCCAATATGAATTATGCTTATGGAGATGAACTCGCTATAGTTCCTTATGTTAAACATGAAATTGTTGCTATTTCACCCACGCATGATAGTCCTATTATCTTTTCGAATTCTCCAAACTACACTATATCAGAGAAGTTTGTGCTTATTAAGAATTATATTGATGGGTTGCCTTTTACCATTGCACATGATAATTTTCATGAATGTGATATGCATGTGCTTGCTGCTCCTACTTGCAATTATTATGAGAGAGTAACTATATCTCCGCCTTTCCATGTTTCCAATATGATAAAATTGCAAGAAACTGCTTATACTATGCATTGGCCTTTACTTGGTGTGCATGCATTGTTCTTTTATGACATGCCGATGCATAGGAAGAGAGTTAGACTTCGTTGTTGCATGGTGTATGTTACTTTGTGCTCACTACTAAATTACAAATCATTGTTAATTAAAATTGGCTTTGATATACCTTGGGATCCGGGTGGATCCATTACTTGAGCACTATAGCCTAGCTTAATGGCTTTAAAGAAAGCGCTGCCAGGGAGACAACCCGAAAGTTTTGGAGAGCCATTTATTTCTATTGTGTGCTTTCATATAGTTTAAAAACAAAAAACAAATAAATAGGGGAACCCAAAACTTTATCAAAAAGAAAAGCAAAAGTGAGAAAGAGGAGCATTGTTAAAGTGGGAGCTAGCCTTGAACTTTGTTCATGCTCACGGAAACTTTGCGAATCTTAATTACAGAAACTTTTCATCAAAAATAATTATCCCCTTGTAAAATTCCATTGTATTATAAAAATAATGTGCTAAGGTTTGCCTTTAGGATGTTTACAATACTTGTTGGTTTGTACGGTGCAGGACAGAAACTTTGGCTATAGTGCGCGATTTTACATTTTTTTACTGGATTGTCAAACGGTTTTGATTCTTTTTGCACTGTCTTTGTATGAAGTTTTTTTATTTTTCCTATTTTTGGTAGAATATTTGGGGTAAAAGAAGTATGGTGAATGTTCAGATTTCTACAGATTGTTCTGTTTTTGACAGATTCTGTTTTTGATGCATAGTTTGCTTGTTTTGATGAAACTATCAATTTCTATCAGTGGATTAAGCCATGGAAAAGTTATATTACAGTAGATACAATGCAAAAACAAAAATATGAATTGGTTTGCAACAGTACTTAGAGTAGTGATTTGTTTTATTATACTAACGGATCTTACCGAGTTTTCTGTTGAAGTTTTGTGTGGATGAAGTGTTTGATCGAGGAGGTCTCGATATGAGGAAAAGTAAGAGAGGCAAGAGCTCAAGCATGGGGATTCCCAAGGCACCCCAAGTAAATATTCAAGGAGACTCAAGCGTCTAAGCTTGGGGATGCCCCAGAAGGCATCCCCTCTTTCTTCAACAAGTATCAGTATGTTTTCGGATTCGTTTCGTTCATACGATATATGCAAATCTTGGAACGTCTTTTGCATTTAGTTTTCACTTTTATTTTATGCATCATGCTGGTATGAGATATTCCTTGGTTGATTTATAGAATGCTCATTGCACTTCACTTATATCTTTTGAGTATGGCTTTATAGAATGCTTCATGAGCTTCACTTATATCATTTGAAGTTTGGATTGCTTGTTTCTCTTCACATAGAAAACCGCCATTTGTAGAATGCTCTTTTGCTTCACTTATATTTGTTAGAGCGTGGGCATATATTTTGTAGAAAGAATCAAACTCTCTTGCTTCACTTATATCTATTTAGAGAGATGACAGGAATTAGTCATTCACATGGTTAGTTATAAAATCCTACATAAACTTGTAGATCGCTGAATATGATATGTTTGATTCCTTGCAATAGTTTTGCGATATAAAGATGGTGATATTAGAGTCATGCTAGTGGGTGACTGTGGATTAGTAGAAATACTTGTGTTGAGGTTTTGATTCCCGAAGCATGTGTTGGGGGACGTAGTAATTTCAAAATTTTCCTACGCACACGCAAGATCATGGTGATGGCATAGCAACGAGAGGGGAGAGTGTTGTCTACGTACCCTCGTAGACTGTTAAGCGGAAGCGTTATGACAATGCGGTTGATGTAGTCGTACGTCTTCACGATTCGACCGATCCAAGCACCGAACGTACGGCACCTCCGTGTTCAGCACACGTCCAGCTCGATGACGTCCCCCGGGCTCCAATCCAGTGAAGTGTCGGGGATGAGTTCCGTCAGCACGACGGTGTGGTGACGATGATGATGTTCTACCGGCGCAGTTCTGCTTCCAGTGACCAGTCCCTTTGCAGTAGAAGCACTTAGTCTCAGGCTTAGGTCCAAACTTGGGCTTCTTCACTTGAGCAGCAACTTGCTTGCCGTTCTTCTTGAAGTTCCCCTTCTTCCCTTTGCCCTTTTCTTGAAACTAGTGTTCTTGTTAACTATCAACACTTGATGTTTTTCTTGATTTCTACCTTCGTCGATTTCAGCATCACGAAGAGCTTGGGAATAACTTTCGTCATCCCTTGCATATTATAGTTCACCGCGAAGTTCTACTAACTTGGTGATGGTGACTAGAGAATTCTGTCAATCACTATCTTATCTGGAAGATTAACTCCCACTTGATTCAAGCGATTGAAGTACCCAGACAATCTGAGCACATGCTCACTAGTTGAGCGATTCTCCTCCATCTTTTAGCTATAGAACTTGTTGGAGACTTCATATCTCTCAACTCAGGTATTTACTTGAAATATTAACTTCAACTCCTGGAACATCTCATATGGTCCATGACGTTCAAAACGTCTTTGAAGTCCCGATTCTAAGCCGTTAAGCATGGTGCACTAAACTATCAAGTAGTCATCATATTGAGCTAGCCAAACATTCATAACGTCCGCATCTTGCTCCTGCAATAGGTCTGTCACCTAGCGGTGCATTAAGGACATAATTCTTCTGTGCAGCAATGAGGATAAACCTCAGATCATGGATCCAATCCGCATCATTGCTACTAACATTTGTCAACACAATTTTCTCTAGGAACATATCAAAATAAACATATGAAAGCAACAACGCAAGCTATTGATCTTACAACATAAATTGCAAAATACTACCAGGACTAAGTTCATGATAAATTTAAGTTCAATTAATCATATTACTTAAGAACTCCCACTTAGACAGACATCTCTCTAGTCATCTAAGTGATCACGTGATCCAAATCAACTAAACCATAACCGATCATCACGTGAGATGGAGTAGTTTTCAATGGTGAACATCACTATGTTGATCATATCTACTATATGATTCACGCTCGACCTTTCGGTCTCCGTGTTCCGAGGCCATATCTGCATATGCTAGGCTCGTCAAGTTTAACCTGAGTATTCTGCGTGTGCAAAACTAGCTTGCACCCGTTGTAGATGGACGTAGAGCTTATCACACCCGATCATCACGTGGTGTCTGGGCACGACGAACTTTGGCAACGGTGCATACTCAGGGAGAACACTTCTTGATAATTTTTAGTGAGAGATCATCTTAAAATGCTACCGTCAATCAAAGCAAGATAAGATGCATAAAGGATAAACATCACATGCAATCAATATAAGTGATATGATATGGCCATCATCATCTTGTGCTTGTGATCTCCATCTCCGAAGCACCGTCGTGATCACCATCGTCACCGGCACGACACCTTGATCTCCATCGTAGCATCGTTGTCGTTTACGCCGTCTATTGCTTCTACGGCTATAGCTACCGCTTAGTGATAAAGTAAAGCAATTACAGGGCGTTTGCATTTCATACAATAAAGCGACAACCATATGGCTCCTGCCAGTTGCCGATAACTTCGGTTACAAAACATGATCATCTCATACAATAAAATATAGCATCACGTCTTGACCATATCACATCACAACATGCCCTGCAAAAACAAGTTAGACGTCCTCTACTTTGTTGTTGCAAGTTTTACGTGGCTGCTACGGGCTTAGCAAGAATCGTTCTTACCTACGCATCAAAACCACAACGATAGTTCGTCAAGTTAGTGTTGTTTTAACCTTCGCAAGGACCGGGCGTAGCCATACTCGGTTCAACTAAAGTTGGAAAAACTGACACCCACCAGCCACCTGGGTGCAAAGCACGTCGGTAGAACCAGTCTCGCGTAAGCGTACGCGTAATGTCGGTCCGGGCCGCTTCATCCAACAATACCGCCGAATCAAAGTATGACATGCTGGTAAGCAGTATGACTTGTATCGCCCACAACTCACTTGTGTTCTACTCGTGCATATAACATCAACGCATAAAACCTAGGCTCGGATGCCACTGTTGGGGAACGTAGTAATTTCAAAATTTTCCTACGCACACGCAAGATCATGGTGATGGCATAGCAACGAGAGGGGAGAGTGTTGTCTACGTACCCTCGTAGACCGTTAAGCGGAAGCGTTATGACAACGCGGTTGATGTAGTCGTACGTCTTCACGATTCGACCGATCCAAGCACCGAACGTACGGCACCTCCGTGTTCAGCACACGTCCAGCTCGATGATGTCCCCCGGGCCCCAATCCAGCGAAGCGTCGGGGATGAGTTCCGTCAGCACGTCGGCGTGGTGACGATGATGATGTTCTACCAGCGCAGGGCTTCGCCTAAACTCCGCGACAATATGACCGAGGTGGAATATGGTGGAGGGGGGCACCGCACACGGCTAAGGAACGATCTGTAGATCAACTTGTGTGTCTATGGGGTGCCCCCCTGCCCCGTATATAAAGGAGCAAGGGGGAGGGGGCCGGCCAAGGGGAGGAGGCGCGCCCAAGGGGGAGAATCCTACTCCAAGTAGGATTCCCCCCCTCATTCCTAGTCCAAGTAGGAGAGGGGAAGGAAGGGGAGGAGAAGGAGAAGGAAGGAGAGGGAGGAGAAGAAGGAAAGGGGGGCCGGCCCCCTAGTCCAATTCGGTTTGGGCTAGGGGAGCCGTGCGCCCTACCTCCTCTCTTCCACCACTTGGCCCATGAGGCCCATTGCTTCTTCCTCGTATTCCCGTAACTCCCCGGTACCCCCAAAAATACCCGAATCACTCGGAACCTTTCCGAACTCCGAATATAGTCGTCCAATATATCGATCTTTACGTCTCGACCATTTCGAGACTCCTCGTCATGTCCCCGATCTCATCCGGGACTCCGAACTCCTTCGGTACATCAAAACTTATAAACTCATAATAAAACTGTCATCGTAACGTTAAGCGTGCGGACCCTACGGGTTCGAGAACTATGTAGACATGACCTAGAACTGTTTCTGGTCAATAACCAATAGTGGAACCTGGATGTTCATATTGGCTCCTACATATTCTACGAAGATCTTTATCGATCAAACCGCATAACAACATACGTTGTTCCCTTTGTCATCGGTATGTTACTTGCCCGAGATTCGATCGTCGGTATCCAATACCTAGTTCAATCTCTTTACCGGCAAGTCTCTTTACTCGTTACGTAATGCATCATTCCGTAACTAACTCATTAGCTACATTGCTTGCAAGGCTTATAGTGATGTGCATTACCGAGAGGGCCCAGAGATACCTCTCCGACAATCGGAGTGACAAAACCTAATCTCGAAATACGCCAACCCAACAAGTACCTTTGGAGACACCTGTAGTACTCCTTTATAATCACCCAGTTACGTTGTGACGTTTGGTAGCACCCAAAAGTGTTCCTCCGGTAAACGGGAGTTGCATAATCTCATAGTTACAGGAACATGTATAAGTCATGAAGAAAGCAATAGCAACATACTAAACGATCAAGTGCTAGGCTAACGGAATGGGTCAAGTCAATCACATCATTCCCCTAATGATGTGATCCCGTTAATCAAATGACAACTCATGTCTATGGCTAGGAAACTTAACCATCTTTGATTCAACGAGCTAGTCAAGTAGAGGCATACTAGTGACACTATGTTTGTCTATGTATTCACACATGTATTATGTTTCCGGTTAATACAATTCTAGCATGAATAATAAACATTTATCATGATATAAGGAAATAAATAATAACTTTATTATTGCCTCTAGGGCATATTTCCTTCAGTCTCCCACTTGCACTAGAGTCAATAATCTAGTTCACATCGCCATGTGATTTAACACCAATATTCATATCTGTATATGATTAACACCCATAGTCCACATCGTCATGTGACCAACACCCAAAGGATTTTACTAGAGTCAATAATCTAGTTCACATCGCTATGTGATTAACACCCAAAGAGTACTAAGGTGTGATCATGTTTTGCTCGTGAGAGAAGCTTAGTCAACGGGTCTGTTACATTCAGAGCCGTATGTATTTTGCAAATATTCTATGTCTACAATGCTCTGCATGGAGCTACTCTAGCTAATTGCTCCCACTTTCTATATGTATCCAGATTGAGACTTTAGAGTCATCTGGATCAGTGCCAAAACTTATATCGACGTAACCCTTTACGACGAACCTTTTGTCACCTCCATAATTGAGAAACATATCCTTATTCCACTAAGGATAATTTTGACCAATGTCCAGTGATCTACTCCTAGATCACTATTGTACTCCCTTGCCAAACCAGGGCAGAGTATACAATAGGTCTGGTCCATAGCATGGCATACTTTTATAGAACCTATGACTGATGCATAGGGAATGACTTTCATTCTCTTTCTATTTTCTGCCATGGTCGGGATTTGAGTCTTACTCAATTTCATACCTTTGCAACACAGGCAAGAACTCTTTCTTTGACTGTTCCATTTTGAACTACTTCAAAATCTTGTCAAGGTATGTACTCATTGAAAATCTTATCAAGCGTTTTGATCTATCTCAATAGATCTTGATGCTCAATATGTAAGTAGCTTTACTGAGGTCTTTCTTTTAAAGAACTCCTTTCAAAACACTCCTTTATGCTTTGCAGAATAATTCTACATTATTTCCGATCAACAATATGTCATTCACATATACTTATCAGAAATGCTGTAGTGCTCCCACTCACTTTCTTGTAAATACAGGCTTCACCATAAGTCTGTACAAAACTATATGCTTTGATCAACTTATCAAAGCGTATATTCCAACTCTGAGATGCTTACACCAGTCCATAGATGGATCGCTGGAGCATGCACACTTTGTTAGCACCTTTATTATTGACAAAACCTTCTGGTTGTATCATATACAACTCTTCTTTAATAAATCCATTAAGGAATGTAGTTTTGACATCCATTTGCCAAATTTCATAAAATGTGGTAATTTGCTAACATGATTCGGACAGACTTTTAAGCATTGATACAAGTGAGAAAATCTCATTGTATTCAACACCTTGAACTTTGTCAAAAACCTTTTTCGACAAGTCTAGCTTTGTAGATAGTAACACTACTATCAGTGTCTGTCTTCCTCTTGAAGATCCATTTATTTTCTATGGCTTGCCGATCATCGGGAAAGTCCACCAAAGTCCACATTTTGTTCTCATACATGGATCCCACCTCAGATTTCATGGCCTCAAACCATTTTGCGGAATCTGGGCTCATCATCGCTTCCTCATAGTTCGTAGGCTTATCATGGTCTAGTAACATGGCTTTCAGAACAGGATTACCGTACCACTCTGGTGCGGACCGTACTCTGGAAGACCTACGAGGTTCTGTAGTAACTTGATCTGAAGTTTCATGATCATCATCATTAGCTTCCTCACTAATTGGTGTAGGAATCACTTGAACTGATTTCTATGATGAACTACTTTCCAATTCGTGAGAAGGTACAAATTACCTTATCAAGCTCTACCTTCCTCCCACTCACTTCTTTCGAGAGAAACTCCTTCTCTAGAAAGGATCCATTCTTAGCAACGAATGTTTTGCCTTCGGATCTGTGATAGAAGGTGTACCCAATAGTTTCCTTTGGGTATTCTATGAAGACGCACTTCTCCGATTTGGGTTTGAGCTTATCAGGTTGAAAACCTTTTTCACATAAGAATCGCAACTCCAAACTTTAAGAAACAACAGCTTAGGTTTACTGCTAAACCATAGTTCATACGGTGTCGTCTCAACGGATTTAGATGGTGCCCTATTAAACGTGAATGCAGTTGTCTCTAATGCATAACCCCAAAGCGATAGCGGTAAACCGATAAGAGACATCATAGATCGCACCATATCTAGTAAAGTGCGGTTACGACATTCGGACACACCATAACGTTGTGGTGTTCCAGGTGGCGTGAGCTGTGAAACTATTCCACATTGTTTTAATTGAAGACCAAACTCGTAACTCAAATATTCGTCTCCGCGATCAGATCACAGAAACTTTATTTTCTTGTTACGATGATTTTTCCACTTCACTCTGAAATTCTTTGAACCTTTCAACTATTTCAGACTTATGTTTCATCAAGTAGATATACCCATATCTGCTCAAATCATCTTGTGAAGGTCAGAAAATAACGATACTTGCCACGAGCATCAACACTCATTGGATCGCATACATCCGTATGTATTATTTCCAATAAGTCAGTAGCTCGTTCCATTGTTCCGGGGAACGGAGTTTTAGTCATCTTGCCCAAAAGGCACGGTTCGCAAGCATCAAATGATTCATAACCAAGTGATTCCAAAAATCCATCTTTATGAAGTTTCTTCATGCGCTTTACACCGATATGACCCAAACGGCAGTGCCACAAATAAGTTGCACTATCATTATTAACTTTGCATCTTTTGGCATCAATGTTATGAATATGTGTATCACTATGATCGAGATCCAACAAACTATGTTTATTGGGTGTATGACCATTGAAGGTTTTATTCATGTAAACAGAACAACAATTATTCTCTGATTTTAAATGAATAACTGTATTGCAATAAACATGATCAAATCATATTCATGCTCAACGCAAACGCCAAATAACATTTATTTAGGTTTACACTAATCCCAAAAGTATAGGGAGTGTGCGATGATGATCATATCAATCTTGGAACTACTTCCAACACTCATCGTCACTTCCCCTTCAACTAGTCTCTGTTTATTCTGTAACTCCTGTTTCGAGTTACTAATTTTAGCAACCGAACAAGTATCAAATACTCAGGGGCTACTATAAACACTAGTAAGGCACATATCAATAACCTGTATATCAAATATAGCTTTGTTCACTTTGCCATCCTTCTTATCCACCAAATACTTGGGGCAGTTCTGCTTCCAGTGACCAGTCCCTTTGCAGTAGAAGCACTTAGTCTCAGGCTTAGGTCCAGACTTGGGCTTCTTCACTTGAGCAGCAACTTGCTTGCCGTTCTTCTTGAAGTTCCCCTTCTTCCCTTTGCCCTTTTCTTGAAACTAGTGTTCTTGTTAACTATCAACACTTGATGTTTTTCTTGATTTCTACCTTCGTCAAGTTTAGCATCACGAAGAGCTTGGGAATAACTTTAGTCATCCCTTGCATATTATAGTTCACTACAAAGTTCTACTAACTTGGTGATGGTGACTAGAGAATTCTGTCAATCACTATCTTATCTGGAAGATTAACTCCCACTTGATTCAAGCGATTGAAGTACCCAGACAATCTGAGCACATGCTCACTAGTTGAGCGATTCTCCTCCATCTTTTAGCTATAGAACTTGTTGGAGACTTCATATCTCTCAACTCGGGTATTTACTTGAAATATTAACTTCAACTCCTGGAACATCTCATATGGTCCATGACATTCCAAACGTCTTTGAAGTCCCGATTCTAAGCCGTTAAGCATGGTGCACTAAACTATCAAGTAGTCATCATATTGAGCTAGCCAAACGTTCATAACGTCCGCATCTTGCTCCTGCAATAGGTCTATCACCTAGCGGTGAATTAAGGACATAATTCTTCTGTGTAGCAATGAGGATAAACCTCAGATCAAGGATCCAATCCACATCATTGCTACTAACATTTTTCAACACAATTTTCTCTAGGAACATATCAAAATAAACATATGAAAGCAACAACGCAAGCTATTGATCTTACAACACAAATTGCAAAATACTACCAGGACTAAGTTCATGATAAATTTAAGTTCAATTAATCATATTACTTAAGAACTCCCACTTAGACAGACATCTCTCTAGTCATCTAAGTGATCACGTGATCCAAATCAACTAAACCATAACCGATCATCACGTGAGATGGAGTAGTTTTCAATGGTGAACATCACTATGTTGATCATATCTACTATATGATTCACGCTCGACCTTTCGGTCTTCGTGTTCTGAGGCCATATCTGCATATGCTAGGCTCGTCAAGTTTAACCTGAGTATTCTGCGTGTGCAAAACTGGCTTGCACCCGTTGTAGATGGACGTAGAGCTTATCACACCCGATCATCACGTGGTGTCTGGGCACGACGAACTTTGGCAACGGTGCATACTCAGGGAGAACACTTCTAGATAATTTTTAGTGAGAGATCATCTTAAAATGCTACCGTCAATCAAAGCAAGATAAGATGCATAAAGGATAAACATCACATGCAATCAATATAAGTGATATGATATGGCCATCATCATCTTGTTCTTGTGATCTCCATCTCCGAAGCACCGTCGTGATCACCATCGTCACCGGCGCGACACCTTGATCTCCATTGTAGCATCGTTGTCGTTTACGCCGTCTATTGCTTCTACGACTATCGCTACCGCTTAGTGATAAAGTAAAGCAATTACAGGGCGTTTGCATTTCATACAATAAAGCGACAACCATATGGCTCCTGCCAGTTGCTGATTACTTCGGTTACAAAACATGATCATCTCATACAATAAAATATAGCATCACGTCTTGACCATATCACATCACAACATGCCCTGCAAAAACAAGTTAGACGTCCTCTACTTTGTTGTTGCAAGTTTTACGTGGCTGCTACGGGCTTAGCAAGAACCGTTCTTACCTATGCATCAAAACCCCAACGATAGTTCGTCAAGTTAGTGCTGTTTTAACCTTCGCAAGGACCGGGCGTAGCCATACTCGGTTCAACTAAAGTTGGAGAAACTGACACCCACCAGCAACCTGGGTGCAAAGCACGTCGGTAGAACCAGTCTCGCGTAAGCGTACGCGTAATGTCGGTCCGGGCCACTTCATCCAACAATACCGCCGAACCAAAGTATGACATGCTGGTAAGCAGTATGACTTGTATCGCCCACAACTCACTGGTGTTCTACTCGTGCATATAACATCAACGCATAAAACCTAGGCTCGGATGCCACTGTTGGGGAACGTAGTAATTTCAAAATTTTCCTACGCACACGCAAGATCATGGTGATGGCATAGCAACGAGAGGGTAGAGTGTTGTCTACGTACTCTCGTAGACCATTAAGCGGAAGCGTTATGACAACACGGTTGATGTAGTCGTACGTCTTCACGATTCGACCGATCCAAGCACCGAACGTACGGCACCTCCGTGTTCAGCACACGTCCAGCTCAATGACGTCCCCCGAGCTCCAATCCAGCGAAGCGTCGGGGATGAGTTCCGTCAGCACGTCGGCGTGGTGACGATGATGATGTTCTACCGGCGCAGGGCTTCGCCTAAACTCCGCGACAATATGACCGAGGTGGAATATGGTGGAGGGGGGCACCGCACACGGCTAAGGAATGATCTGTAGATCAACTTGTGTGTCTATGGGGTGCCCCCCTGCCCCGTATATAAAGGAGCAAGGGGAAGGGGGCCGGCCAAGGGGAGGAGGCGCGCCCAAGCGGGAGAATCCTACTCCAAGTAGGATTCCCCCCCCCCCCTCATTCCTAGTCCAAGTAGGAGAGGGGAAGGAAGGGGAGGAGAAGGAGAAGGAAGGAGAGGGAGGAGAAGAAGGAAAGGGGGGCCGGCCCCCTAGTCCAATTCGGTTTGGGCTAGGGGGGCCACGCGCCCTACCTCCTCTCTTCCACCACTTGGCCCATGAGGCCCATTGCTTCTTCCTCGTATTCCCGTAACTCCCCGGTACCCCCGAAAATACCCGAATCACTCGGAACCTTTCCGAACTCCGAATATAGTCATCCAATATATCGATCTTTATGTCTCGACCATTTCGAGACTCCTCGTCATGTCCCCGATCTCATCCGGGACTCCGCACTCCTTCGGTACATCAAAACTTATAAACTCATAATAAAACTGTCATCGTAACGTTAAGCGTGCGGACCCTACGGGTTCGAGAACTATGTAGACATGACCTAGAACTATTTCCGGTCAATAACCAATAGTGGAACCTGGATGTTCATATTGGCTCCTACATATTCTACGAAGATCTTTATCGGTCAAACCGCATAACAACATACGTTGTTCCCTTTGTCATCGATATGTTACTTGCCCGAGATTCGATCGTCGGTATCCAATACCTAGTTCAATCTCGTTACCGGCAAGTCTCTTTACTCGTTACGTAATGCATCATTCCGTAACTAACTCATTAGCTACATTGCTTGCAAGGCTTATAGTGATGTGCATTACCAAGAGGGCCCAGAGATACCTCTCCGACAATCGGAGTGACAAAACCTAATCTCGAAATACGCCAACCCAACAAGTACCTTTGGAGACACCTGTAGTACTCCTTTATAATCACCCAGTTACGTTGTGACGTTTGGTAGCACCCAAAGTGTTCCTCTGGTAAACGGGAGTTGCATAATCTCATAGTTACAGGAACATGTATAAGTCATGAAGAAAGCAATAGCAACATACTAAACGATCAAGTGCTAGGCTAACGGAATGGGTCAAGTCAATCACATCATTCCCCTAATGATGTGATCCCGTTAATCAAATGACAACTCATGTCTATGGCTAGGAAACTTATCCATCTTTGATTCAACGAGCTAGTCAAGTAGAGGCATACTAGTGACACTATGTTTGTCTATGTATTCACACATGTATTATGTTTCCGGTTAATACAATTCTAGCATGAATAATAAACATTTATCATGATATAAGGAAATAAATAATAACTTTATTATTGCCTCTAGGGCATATTTCCTTCAGCATGCACGTATGGTGAACTGTTATGTGATGAAGTCGGAGCATGATTTATTCATTGATTGTCTTCCTTATGAGTGGCGGTCGGGGACGAGCGATGGTCTTTTCCTACCAATATATCCCCCTAGGAGCATGCGTGTAGTACTTTGTTTTGATGACTAATAGATTTTTGCAATAAGTATGTGAGTTCATTATGACTAATGTTGAGTCCATGGATTATACGCACTCTCACCCTTCCATCATTGCTAACCTCTTCGGTACCGTGCATTGCCCTTTCTCACTCGAGAGTTGGTGCAAACTTCGCCGGTGCATCCAAACCCCGTGATACGATACGCTCTGTCACACATAAGCCTCCTTGTATCTTCCTCAAAACAGCCACCATACCTACCTATCATGGCATTTCCATAGCCATTCCAAGATATATTCCATGCAACTTCCATCATCATCATATACATGACTTGAGCATTCATTGTCATATTGCCTTGCATGATCGTAAGATAGCTAGCATAATGTTTTCATGGCTTGTCCATTTTTTGATATCTTTGCTATGCTAGATCATTGCACATCCCGGTACACCTCCGGAGGCATTCATATAGAGTCATATCTTTGTTCTAGATATCGAGTTGTAATATTGAGTTGTAAGTAAATAAAAGTGTGATGATCGTCATTATTAGAGCATTGCCCCAGTGAGGAAAGGATGATGGAGACTATGATTCCCCCACAAGTCGGGAGGCTCCGGACTTAATGAAAAAAAAGGCCAAAGAAGCCAAATAAAAAAAGGGGGGGCTAAAGAAGCCCAACAAAAAAACAATGAGAGAAAAAGAGAGAAGGGGCAATGCTACTATCCTTTTACCACACTTGTGCTTCAAAGTAGCACCATGTTCTTCATAGAGAGAGTCTCCTATGCTTTCACTTTCATATACTAGTGGGAATTTTCATTATAGAACTTGGCTTGTATATTCCGATGATGGGCTTCCTCAAACGCCCGAGGACCGAGGTCTTCATGAGCAAGCAAGTTGGATGCACACCCACTTAGTTTCAATTTGAGATTTCATACACTTATAGCTCTAGTGCATCCGTTGCATGGCAATCCCTACTCCTCGCATTGACATTAATTGATAGGCATCTCCATAGCCCATTGATTAGCCGCGTCGATGGAAGACTTTCTCCCTTTTTATCTTCTCCACACAATCTCCACCATCATATTCTATTCCACCTATAGTGTTATGACCATGGCTCACGCTCATGTATTGCGTGAAAGTTGAAAAGGTTTGAGAACGTCAAAAGTATGAAACAATTGCTTGGCTTGTCATTGGGGTTATGCATGATTTGAATATTTTGTGTGATGAAGATGGAGCATAGCCAGACTATATGATTTTGTAGGGATAACTTTCTTTGGCCATGTTGTTTTGAAAAGACATGATTGCTTTATTAGTACGCTCGAAGTATTATCATTTTTATGTCAAATGATAGACTATTGCTTTGAATCACTCGTGTATTAATATTCATGCCATGATTCGATTACATGATCAAGATTATGCTAGGTAGCATTCCACATCAAAAATTATCTTTTTTATCATTTACCTACTCGAGGACGAGCAGAAATTAAGCTTGGGGATGTTGATATGTCTCCGTCATATCTATAATTTTTGATTGTTCCATGCCAATATTATTCAACTTTCATATACTTTTTGCAACTTTTTATATTATTTTTTGGACTAACATATTGATCCAGTGCCCAGTGCCAGTTCCTGTTTGTTGCATGTTTTATGTTTCGCAGAAACCCCATATCAAACGGAGTCCAAATGGGATAAAAACGGACGGAGATCATTTTTTGAAATATTTATGATTTTTGGGAAGAAAAACCAACGCGAGACGGTGCCCGAGGGGGGCACGAGGCAGGGGGCGCGCCCCAGGGGGCAGGCGCGCCCCTGACCCTCGTGGGCACCTCGTAAGGCAGTTGACGCTCTTCTTTAGCCGCAAGAAAGCTAATTTTCGGAGAAAAATCTGGGCGAAGGTTTCAATCCAATCGGAGTTACAGATCTCCGGATATAAAAGAAACAGTGAAAAGGCAGAATCTGAGAGCGCAGAAACAAAGAGAGACAGAGAGACAGATCCAATCTCGGAGGGGCTCTCGCCCCTCCCACGCCATGGGAGCCAAGGACTAGAGGGGAAACCCTTCTCCCATCTAGGGAGAAGGTCAAGGAAGAAGAAGAAGAAGGGGGGCTCTCTCCCCCTTGCTTCTGGTGGCGCCGGAACACCGCGGGGGCCATCATCATCACCGCGATCTACACCAACAACTTCACCACCCTCATCACCAACTCTCCCCCCTCTATGCAGCGGTGTAACCTCTCTTTTACCCGCTGTAATCTCTATTATTTCCCAATGATGTATGGCTATCTTATGATGTTTGAGTAGATCCGTTTTGTCCTATGGGTTAATTGATGACCGTGATTGGTTTGAGTTGCATGTTTTATTATTGGTGTTGTCCTATTGTGCCATCCATGTCGCGCAAGCGTGAGGGATTGCCGCTGTAGGGTGTTGCAATATGTTCATGATTCGCTTATAGTGGATTGCTTGAGTGACAAAAGCACAAACCCGAGTAAGGGGGTTGTGGCGTATGGGATAAAGGGGACTCGATGCTTTCATGCTATGGTTGGGTTTTACCTTAAAGATCTTTAGTAATTGCGGATGCTTGCTAGAGTTCCAATCATAAGTGCATATGATCCAAGAAGAGAAAGTATGTTAGCTTATGCCTCTCCCTCAAATAAAATTGCAATAGTGATTACCGGTCTAGTTATCGATTGCCTAGGGACAAATAACTTTCTCGTGACAAAAAGCTCTCTACTAAAACTAACTTCGTTGTGTCTTCATCTAAACAGCCCCTACTTTTTATTTACGCGCTCTTTATTATCTTGCAAACCTTTCCTATCACACCTACAAAGTCCTTCTAGTTTCATACTTGTTTTAGGTAAAGCAAACGCTAAGCGTGCGTAGAGTTGTATCGGTGGTCGATAGAACTTGAGGGAATATTTGTTCTACCTTTAGCTCCTCGCTGGGTTCGACACTCTTACTTATCAAAAGAGGCTACAACTGATCCCCTACACTTGTGGGTTATCAAGACCTTTTTCTGGCGCCGTTGCCGGGGAGTCATAGTGTGGGGTGAATATTCTCGTGTGTGCTTGTTTGCTTTATCACTAAGTAATTTTTATTTGTTGTTCGACCCCGAACCATGGTTTGCTTTGTTGCATGGCAGAGCAACCAGTGGACAATTGCTATGCTTTTGTACTGGGGCATTTCCGCATTCTTGGTGGTGCATGGTGCCTTATGGCTTATAAGGGGGTTTGCAATGGAAAATGACCCCAACCAAACTGGCCCCAACTACCCTATGGTGGTATGAATTTCAATCGCTTGTTGTGATTATGCTGCTGCACATTCAGTCAGCCTGTACCATGGTTGCTGCCTAACTTCATGGACTCGTTGTATTTATGCAGACGCAAAACAGCCTCGGTGCTCTCTGCTCCTTGCTACTCCTGCTGCTTGCCTTGTGTTGGCCCTACGCCCATGTACAGCCGACGGCTCAGGACGCGTGTGTCCGGGCGTCCATCACGCGCACTGAGATCATGGATGCGGCAAGGACATCACACAACCGAGGGGTCACTCTTGCGCCACAGCAAATAGGGCACACCCGACGCAGGAGAACCGGCCAGCAAGCTCCAGCTCCAGCGCCAGCAGCCCGCCGGTTAGCATGTTCCACCGCCCGCCATCCAGCAAGCTCCACCGCCACTGCAGCAGCAGCCCGCCGGTCAGCATGTTCCACCGCCCGCCGTCCAGCACGCTCCGTCGCCGCCGCCGCCTGCTGGTCAGCATATTCCAACGCCCTCCGTCCAGCACGCTCCACCGCCC
>NC_041389.1:61093541-61095309 GCF_002162155.2 Triticum dicoccoides | reverse complement strand
ATGCTCCACCGCCGCCGCCTATTGATCAGCATATTCCAACGCCCGCCATCCTGCACGCTCCACCGACGCAACCACCTGCTGGTCAGCATATTCCAACGCCCGCCGTCCAGCACGCTCCACCGCCGCCGCCACTTGCCGGTCAGCATATTCCAACGCCCGCCGTCCAGCAAGCTCCACCGCCGCAGCAGTCCGCCGGCCAGCAGGTTCAAGCGCAGCAGCAGCCCTCCGCCCAGCAAGGTCAAGAGGTGCAGCAGCCCGCAAAACAGCTGCGATGGAGCCCACGCAAGCTCTCATGGAGACCTCGGGCAGCGACCAAGTCCAACCGGCGTCACCATCCACCGACACCAGCATCGTCTCTCAAAGTCGCAGGTACGTACTGTACATGACAAGACAATACACCAGAGCCACTGGCCAGTCAGTCTCGATCAACATTCCGGAGCCGATACAGTGAGGCCCAAATCATCAGGGCCGCTTCTGATGGCACTCAAGTCTCCGGCGACGGCTGCTCTACAAAGAGGACAAAAGCGACCTGCTTCTATATGCTTTCATGTCCTTCAGGTGTGAAGTTATAATTGCATGGACTGAGTTGAATTCGAAACGATTGATGTCTGGTGGTGCTTCTCCCAAGTTGCGATGTTGATTTACCTCATCTCCTTGCTCTTATATATTGGCATTGTTTTACATTATGTCATTTCCCGTACTTGGATATGTAGTTCAGATTTGGTACACGTGAGAGTCTCTAGCCAACCCCTTAAAAAGGTTTAACTCCTTCAAATTTTTGTTTTGAGCGCGTTAAATCGGACTTCGGTTTAACTCCTCATATTATAAGCTGCGCGTTGGCTGGACCTCAAATTTGAGCGGGCGCAACTACTTCTCAGGATCATTTTGGCCTTCTCCTAGCCTCCGTCGTCGCCTCGCCAACACACCGTAGCCTATGATGATCTCCTACCCATTCCGATTCGCTCGCCGGTCGCCGCCATTCCCGCCGTCGCCAACACTTGGACGAGAAAACTCACCTTCAAACTTGGTTTGTTCCAAAACATAACCGGCAAATGATCGAGATTCCGTAGAGGACCCGCCGAGGAGCTAGGCACCGCCAGAGTCACGGCCATGCTGCCTAAGTGAAGATGACCACAATTCACCCGTGGCAAGCTTGGACACCCACCGACAAGCACGACTTCAGAAGAATATTCCTCCTACGAAGTCAGCAGGCCGTCATGTAGCCCGTGACGACCCTGTAGCCTTGGCATCAATAGCAACGCCACCAGCCGAGGCTCCCACATCCTTCACCTGCAAAGTGTTCGATGAATTGACATTACTCATAGACCTGTCGAGTATTGGAACAACATGTCCTATGGCAAATAATGGCTGATACGTCTCCAACGTATCTATAATTTATGAAGTATTCATGCCATGTTTGTAACAATTTCATATGGTTTTGGTATGATTTGATTAGAACTAACCCGGACTGATGTTGTTTTCAGTAGAACTACCGTGGTGTCATTTTTGTGCAGAAATAGAAGTTCTCAGAATGGGCTGAGAATTTATGGTGATTTTTTATGGATCAAAAGAGCCCCCCCCCCCCTCGAAGCACCGTAGCTGGACCAGAAGAGTCCTGAGGAGTCCACAAGCCAGTGGGCGCGCCCTGAGGGCTTGTGGGCCCCTCGGGCACCCCCTGACTTGTTTTCGACGCCAAAAATTCTTATAAATATAGAAACCTCTAAAAAGAACCCTAGATCGGAAGTTCTGCCGCCGCAAGCCTCTGTAG
>NC_041389.1:61019287-61093298 GCF_002162155.2 Triticum dicoccoides | reverse complement strand
TTGATTAGAACTAACCCGGACTGATGTTGTTTTCAGTAGAACTACCGTGGTGTCATTTTTGTGCAGAAATAGAAGTTCTCAGAATGGGCTGAGAATTTATGGTGATTTTTTATGGATCAAAAGAGCCCCCCCCCCCCCCGAAGCACCGTAGCTGGACCAGAAGAGTCCTGAGGAGTCCACAAGCCAGTGGGCGCGCCCTGAGGGCTTGTGGGCCCCTCGGGCACCCCCTGACTTGTTTTCGACGCCAAAAATTCTTATAAATATAGAAACCTCTAAAAAGAACCCTAGATCGGAAGTTCTGCCGCCGCAAGCCTCTGTAGGCACGAAAAACCAATCGAAGCCCGTTCCAACACCCTGCCGAAGGGGGAAACCATCGCCGGAGGCCATCTTCATCATCCCGGCGGCCACCATGATGAGGAGGGGGTAGTTCACCCTCGTGGCTGAGGGTATGTACCAACATCTATGTGTTTGATCTCTCTCTCTCTCTCTCTCTCTCTCTCTCTCTCTCTCGTATTCTTGATTTGGCACGATCTTGATGTACCACGAGTTTTGTTACTATAGTCGAATCATATGGTGTTTCTCCCTCTCTACCTTCTTGTGATGAATTGAGACTTGTTCTTTGAGGTTTCGTTATGTTGGATTGAGTATTGGATTTGAGAACACTTGATGTATGTCTTGCGATGGGATATCTGTGTTGACAATGGGATGTTCTATTGATTCACTTATGTATGTTTTGACACTCAACTCGCGGACTCCCGAGGTGACATTGGGGTAATCTATGTGTAGGGGTTGATTCACGTTTTCGTCCTATGTTCTCCGATAGGAACTTTGGAGTGATTCTTTGTCGCACATTGAGAGATTGTCATATTATTTAATTATGTTATCATTGTTGAGAGACTTTGCACTAGTGAAAGTAAGCATTGCAATATCATTTTTACTCACTTTTATTACTAGTTACCTTGCTGTTTTTATATTTTCAGATTACAAAAACCTATATCTACTATCCATATTACACTTGTATCACCATCTCTTCGCCGAACTAGTGCACCTATACAATTTACCATTGTATTGGTTGTGTTGGTGACAAGAGACTCTTTGTTATTTGGTTGCAGGGTTGTTTGAGAGAGGCCATCTTCATCCTACACCTCCCACAGATTGATAAATATTAGGTCATCTCCACTTGAGTGAAATTTACTACTGTCCTACAAAACTCTGCGCCTCGAGGCCCAACATGAGTCTACAAGAAGAAGGTTGCGTAGCAGACATCAAGTTTTTTTCTGGCACCGTTGCCGGGGAGGTGAGTGGTTGAAGGTATATCTTTAGATCTTGCAATTGAATCTTTTAGTTTCTTTTTTATCACTAGTTTAGTCTATAAAAGAAAACTATAAAAAATGGAATTGAGGTTCCCACATATTATTCATCTTTATAATGTCTTTCGTGAAAATGATGAAAATGAAAATTGTGCCAAAGTGTTAGAAGAAGAAGTCAATAAAATATTTGGCACTAAATCTTTGAATGATGAGCATGATTGCAATGTTGTTAGTATGAATTCTTTGAATATCGATGATGCTAATGATATGCAAAGCCATAAGCTCGGGGATGCTATGTTTGATGAAGATGATATTTTTAGTCCCCCAAATTTTGATGAGCAAATTTATTATGATGATAGCATGCCTCCTATTTATGATAATTATGCTGATGAAAGTGGGTTTGAAAGTGTGTCAACTCTAGGTACTAATGATCCACTATTTTGGAAGAGGTTGCAATTGATTATGAAAACAAAGTTACTATCTATGATGATTATTGTGATGTCATGTATGCTATAAAGAATAATGATAACCATGAAACTTGTCATCATGATTTTAATTTTCAATTGGATTATGCCTCACATGATAGTTATTTTGTTGAGTTTGCTTCCACTACTATTCATGAAAATAAATTTGCTTATGTGAAGAGTAATAAAATTTGTATGCTTGTGGCTCACGAAAATAATGCTTTATGTGGTAGTTATATTGTTGAATTCCTTCATGATGCAACTAAAAATTATTATGAGAGAGGAACATATGCATTTACATATATCAATAATATCAAATTTTCTCTCTATGTGTTGAAAATCTTGAAGTCATGTGTTGAAAATCTTGAAGTCATACTTATTTTGCTTTTCTATGCTAATTGATTCTTGTTTTCATAAATTATTTTTTCACAAAATCCCTATGCATAGAAAGTGGGTTAAACTTAAATGTTCTAGTCATATGCTTCGTGATGCTTCCATTATCTTTCAATTCTCATCTTTTATGTGAGCACCATTGAAATCATCATGCCTAGCTAGGGGCATTAAACAATAGCGCTTGTTGGGAGGTAGCCCAATTTTATTTTGTGTTTTTTTTTCTTCTATTTTTGTTATGATTGTGTTTTAATGTTTTAATTAGTGTTTGAGCCAACTAAGACCTTTGTGATAGACATATTTTAGAACGTAGATTGACTCATTTTTAGAGATTTTAATAAGGACTACATACCGTTGTATATATACATATTTTGGAATGTAAATTTACTCTTTTTAGACATATTTTGGAATGTAAATTCACTCGTTTTGCTCCGTATGTAGTTCGTATTAAAATCTCTAAAAAGACTTATATTTAGGAACGGTCGGAGTAATGTATATGGTTCACGCATGCCAACAGCACAGACAGCTCCACCAACAAGTGGTCTTGACAGCACACCCTACCAATCACAACCAGGAATTCAGGATTGGTTAATCATACATAATCTGCAAGCTCAACGACAACAGCTAGCAAATAGACATACGCCGACTACTAGACGAGTTCAGTTTGGCTGTCCATCCAATTGCCACCAAAATACATCATCATACTACCAACGACACACACATGTTGCTGTCCTTCCATGCATCTGTGGCAACTTGCCAAAAAAGAAGCAGAACGAGTTCCTCCTCTTATATGTTACCTCCCTAATTCCGAAATCAGTCCCTTTTTCCATGACTCCGCCATGAAACCAAACTGATCCAACACATCAACTGCAGCGGATGTCACCCTTGCATCCCTGAAACAAAGAAATCAAAGATGCACAACATAATCATATAAGCAGCAGCAGCAAGAGGAAACTATATACTAGTAGTACTATAAAACAAGGAACTGATAGAAAGGGATTCCTTTTGTTTGCAGATTGTGCATTTTGTTTCACAAAGTAAATAGTTCCTGAATTTCAGCTTCTATAATAAAACAAGGTATCCACCTAATTTTTATGACAGTCTTACTCGTTACAAGTACTCTACCACAGACCCCCCCTTCTTCTTTCAGTCTACAACCCACCTTCTTTGAAGATCCTTTGCATCTAGACCGAAAATAATAGTCTCGAAAGAGATTCTGATTATTGAGCAACATGAAAGGTAGCAAGTTGACAAAATAAAAGGAATGGATTATTGACTGGATGAGATGACCCCATGTAATGGAGCGGAATACTTGACTAATACTGTATGGGAAGGAAAGACTATCCATATATAGCTTTGAGAGTGAAAGTTCCTCACAGGCGACAAATTTAACAAGTAGAATCACTATGATGAAATTTTAATGTTGAAACTTGTGACATTCCTTGTTGTAATCCTGAGACAAGAATGCTCCAGAAAATACAACAGCCAAGTAAAAATGCACCTGGCTAGAGGACATTTCAAAGAGCAGTGTGTGCTTCAAGGTGCTTTAGCCGAGCAATAAATTAATGAATATCAACTTCTATGTGTCTTAACACTACTGTCTCACTCTAAAATGAACTGAAACTGCATAGTTTTTCTGGTTTCAACTCATGCATTTTTCTCTTTTGATTGATCGGCTTAGTTAGCTATTTTATACTAACAACAGAAAATGCTGATGTCGGCAAATGGCAGTTAAAAGTCTGGTCTGCCAACCTTCTAAAAGTCTATTTGGGAGAAACAGGAACGGGGTTTCCTTTCTTTCGAGATTATAAGTGGTACTAAAGCTAGTACAAAATTGAGTCACTTATTTTGGGACGGAGGGAGTAATATCTACTTTGCTCTACACTGTTAAAAGTCTAACTATATTTCTTTACAGAGGGAGTACTAAATTGCCTGGTCTGCTAACCTTCTTCATTTTATCTACTAATATCTACTTTGCTCTACACTGTTAAAAGTCTAATTTTGGTTGTAGAAGGGCAACTATAGAGTCCCTTGCCGAGTAACCACTATGAAGAGCAATTAGGGGCTATGTCGCCTACTAATTAAAATGATGGTATGTGCAAATAATCATATGGAGCAGTCAGCCATACAAGAAAAAAGAGCAAGGCAACTAATTAGAATGGTGGCATGCACAAATAATCCTATGGAGCAGTCACCCATATATAAAACAAAAGCAAGGCAACTAATTAGAATGGCGGCATGTGCAAATAATCATATGGAGCAGTCACCCATACAAGAAACAAGAGCAAGCTAGACAACTAATTAGAATGATGGAATGTGCAAATAATTGTACTGGACAGTCGCCCATATAAGAAACAAGAGCAAGGTAACTAATTAAAATGATGCCATGTTAATCGTATGGAACAGTTGACCAAAAAGAAGGGATTGAGCATCATGTGCACCTGCTCTCGTCCTCAGAGACAGCTTCAATGAACTCAACTAGATCCGCTGCTACCTTCAACCCAGATTTTTGGTCCTTTATACCCCGCAATATGCCAGAGTAAGCCTTGCATATTCCCTGTATAAGCTGGTTACCGTAATCAACCTTATCCTCATCAGAGACATTGGCATAATATCTTGGGTTAGCAGCTTCTTTCAGCTTTTTCCTAACAGCCTGCAGGTGGTACTCCTCAAAATGCTTGCCAATAGCAAGAGCGATCTCTCCAAAGCATGCCAAAATTTGAGGTTTAAGCTTGGGTTTTGAGAGACCTTCGTAAAGAACATCCATCATATCATCACAGCATGGCAGGATTTCATCTCCCAAGACATGAAAGATAGTGCCAATCACCTCTAAATAGATAGGGGAGAATAGCTTCACGCTGTAATACTGCAAAAATATTGGCATGTGATCCAGAAACTTTGGACCGACGGCACGAGACAGAGCACCAATAGCAAGCGCTGCTTTATCACGTGCGGTAGAACAGTCGCAGGTCAGGACACGGCAAAACTGAAGGGACATAGACTGAGCAGACTCCCTAACCTTGTCTGCGTGAAGCGAATTGCCCAGTTTCTCGATTATGGCATGCAGTACGTCACACAGCAACGCCTGAAGATTTTGCCTGTTAGTCTTGTCATCTGATGAAATTGCTTTGGCATCAAGCGCTGTGTTTAATCTTCGCATGATACGAGGCATCAAATCCATAATAGCTATTACAGCTTCAAAATCCCATATGTTGCTTACTCTCACAATCTCAATCAATGCGCCATAAGCAGATGCAGATGCAGGAAGCCCGAAAGGGGTCTTCTTATCAAGTTCCGAAGCAGAAAGGATAGCATCGATAACACCACTAAGAAAAGGTGAAAGTTCAGATGAGATTTTCTTTTTTGAATGGTCTACCTCAGATGAGATTGGCACATCATAACCTCGGGCAAGAAAATATATAGCTTCACAGACTTCCTTGGACACTTCTGGAACATCTTTACCCCTCTTTGATAACGCAGCCATGATGCGAGGAAAGTCTTCATTTGTGAAAAATCTTTTATCAAGAGCTGGAGAATGCAGAAGCTCAAACACCTGCCCAAGAGTGCATGTAGCGGTGCCTCTTATCTCCATGTGTGGGTCTTCCATCTTGTCCATCAACAAACCGACCACAGGAGCGAGTTTTTCAATAGAAGGCCCTTCAAGGATAACGCCTAGTACAGAAATAGCTGTCTTGCGACTACACCAATCTGCCACTTTGATGTTACCCTCGATAAACTGCCTTGCAAATGGGACAACTGCATCCCCGATAGTTCTAGCGACGAGGCCTAGGCATGTCATAGCACTCATGAAGATGTTCAGTTCATCAACATCTCTTTCCTGGTGTAACGACAGAGTTTGTAGCAGAAGTGGAACAAGTGAACAAAGGGGATTCTCAAGGAAGTGACAATCTGCGGTCAATATAACACGAGGAAAGCGTTTTCTTTTTTCTCGGAGTTTAATCACTTTTCTACAAATAGTGCTCCAGAACTCGATACATTCGAGCACAGCTGTTTCGTCCATACCTCCTTCCAAGCCCAAAGCTTCAGTTGTAAGGCTGAGTGTGGTTTCCATGTAAGGTTCCAACTCCATATAATATTTGGATGCAATTGCAGTAAGGCAGCCGAATGCTGCATGCTTGACCTCCACTGCTTCATCGGATTTAGCTGCATCAGATATTGCAGTCATTATACGATTTCTGCAATCATCATCACTTGCAAAGTCAGCAAACCTATGAACATTCTGTAGAGCTTTAACCGCCGCAACACGGACTTGAAAACTTTTCTCTGCCTGGTGGTTCATTGCCCGGATGACGGCATCCAGAACACCATTAATTGTGTCTTTCTCGAACCTCAAGGTCTTCTCCTCAAACACATACTCCAGCGCCTCTAGAGTTGCTTGCTTTAGTGTAGCAGGAGAAGCACCCTGCGGTGCCATGTTGTGCAGTAATCTGCCAATGAGGTCTTGCCACCGCTGGGAGGGTATCTCAATATATGCAAGCCTGCCAATAATCTGTGATGAGGCATGCCTCGCCTGAGGAGCCAAAGATCCTAGCGTTATCAGCAATGACTCCTTAATCTGGGATTTGATACGTTGATCCAGGTTGTTCCATTGTTCGATGAGGATGCTGTTATCTTCAGAATACTTTCCTTCCACAGAATTCTTCAGCATAATGCCAGCAAGGCGTCTGCACTCGGGCGGACTTGCATCACTCGAGAGCTCTGCTGATAATGACAGGAGGAAGTTGGGACGATTACGCTCCTGGAGCTGCTTGAGTTTGCATTCTGCTACTAGCCTTATGTTGTTATCCGGATCCTGAGCATCTTTTAGAATCTGAGTGATATTATCCATAGCTGGCTGTATCAACTGTCCGTCCTGGCAAACATGAAAAAAAAGCATCCAGAATTGTTCACTTAGAAATAGAAAAGGAAAAGAAAGCAGCCTGGTTACACACAAACTAACAAAGAAAATGGTAACGAACCGTCCTAAGAAAGGGCCACTAGACAAATTTGACATATAATAGCTTAATCGGACGTGTGCAAAGAGAACCACGCAAGGACAGGACTGTTACAAATTATCAAGTTATAAGAGATGTGTGGCAAATTATAAGTATGGATGGATGTAAAATAAATAAATGAGCAGCAGGATCGAGTGGCACCAATAGACCACCATTGCTAAGCTAGTTAATTAATATCCCATCCGGCAAGTAGGGATTTAGCTATCCCAAATTAATCCTGGCTGAACAGAGCCATGTATATAAGCTCATACATAGCCTGCTGAGTGAAGTTATACTAGTATACGGTAAGTTAAAGAGCGTAAAAATGCAAGGACTAGGAGAACTGCTGACACCAGAACAGAGCAAAGAGAGGAGGGAGTTTCTGGACCAAGCTGCATGGTCCTAATATAAGCTCCAGCTAGCCCGTCAGATAGATGTAAGCTCCAGCTAACAGACTCTGTGTGTTTTTACAATGTTTATTTATTGGAGCACATACACGCCCCAATATATATACACACCCAAAACGTGCCGCATTCTTTCAACATGTAAAATAAAATAGTATACTAAGCTCAAGCAGCAGATTAAGAACAAAGACTGTACGTACATATACGCAGATACTATATAGTACAAAGAAAGAATGAGGACGACACCTGATCAAAACCAAGATGTTTCTTCTAATTATATATAGATTGAGAAAGTAAACAAATTCCTTGGTGAAGTACAATTGCAAGCAAGCGACGCGGAAAGACAAGATTAATTAATTTCCTTGTCCATAATAATAATATATATAACGAAACTAAATGAAGTAGCGCTGTGGTGCGGTGTGCGTAGCCAGGGTGGGTATATGCTGTAGTGTATATAACCAGAAGAGGCCCTTTGACTAGTAATTCTAGGGATTCTGCTGTGCTGGACTTTGGGTCTAACCTAATCTAATCTAATCTAATGCGTGGAGTGCTTAATTAAACAATCAATTAATAATTATATACGCTTCTCCAACGGGGACAGAAGGAAGGAATGCCGTCCGTCCATCCCCATGCGTGATGGACGAGGATGTAGCTAGAGAGCGAAAAGTTAGGTTTCTTCCGGGAGCTAGCGTCAAGCCAACTTGCCTTGTGGGATCGGACCGACGGGGCCAGAGGTTCGGGATTCGACCGGATTCCAAGCAGGGAAGGAGACTGAGGAGGCGGCCAGGGCTAGGGTTAGGGTTAGGCGTCGAGCCAGAGCCGAGAGAGGTGGGGGCAAAACGAACCAAGGCACGCGGATCTTACCAGCGGGCCGGGGGCGGGATCTCCGCTCGCTCCCGCTCCCGCTCCCGCTCCCGGAGGGGAGGCGGTGGCGGTGGCGGTGGCGGCGAGCGGCCGGCGGTGTGGATTGGGATCGTCGGTGGTTTCTCGTTTTCTTTTCGGCATTGGGATCGGATCGGATCGGGGTCGGCATCGAGATGGGAACTCCACACCGCACTATATTCAATTCTAATAAAGGTCGGCCGACAACACCTTTGCCACTCAACTACAACCAAATTACCCGCAACTGCCATTCATATTCCCTATATACTCGTCCGGCCTGGGCCGACCTGTGCTATGGATAATATCACTCAGATTCTAAAAGACGCTCGCTCTTTCCCGTCGTACGTCCCTTCGTTTTTCTTTTTCTTTTGGTGTTTGTCCCCCCGTTCAAAAAACATGCATCTAAAATTTACGAACTTGAAAAAACAGTTCACGAATTCTAAAAAAAAGTTCATCGATTTTGAAACACACTTCACAAATTTTGAAAAAAGTTCATCGAATTTCAACGACATTAAGAAAATTGAAAAAATTCATCAAATTTGAACAAAAAGATCATCGAATTAAATTAGAATTTGAAAAAAGTTCATCTGTTTTTTTAAATCATCAAATTTGAAAAAATGTTCATCGATTTTGTACAAAAAAAATTCACCTAAAGCGCATTGTCGCGTCTTACAGTAGAGTCGGTCGATTTCGTTTGTACCGAGCCCTTTGTAGAACTTGAATATTAGATGCCTGACTCCCCACACACAAAAAAAACAAGATTATTAACATAGTAGGAGTATTAAATAGTGCCACCTTTCTTCTTTGCACCTAATCTTTATATTTACCTAATAATAAAACAAATTGGGTTTCTGTTCGTCATGCCATTTTTCAGAAAAATCCCTCTATTTCAGAGAATTCAACCTGCAGTCCTGTTTTAAGTCAAAACGAATCATTTTTTCGTATTTTACACAAAAGTCCCTGAGTTTTCTTGAAATCAACCCGCCGTCCGGATTTAAGTCACACACGAACCATTATTTTACATTTTTCGAAAACCACCCTGACATTTTAAGTAATTCATCCGCAGATCATATTTAAGTCAAACAAATACTTTTTAAAATCATCCATATCTTTTAAACCGTAACTCCGATTTGAACAAGTTATATATGAAATTTGATTAAAAAATATAGAAGATGAGTATGAGATTATTTTTACCTGTTAAGTATTTTTAAATATTATTTTAGAATATATTTAAATTAAATAAATGATTTTCTAAATTATCCGTATCTTTTAAACCGTAACTTTGATTTTAACATATTATATATGAAATTTTATTAGAAAAATGTGTGGAATCTAAATATGATGTTAATTTTACCTGTTAAAGATTTTTAAAATATTATTTTGGAAGCAAACTTATAATTTATAGCGCAAGATCCATTTTTCTTTCGTACCGGCCTCGATCCGGATTGCAAATAAACACCCCACTATAACCATATAGGGAAAAGAAAACATCGATAACTACAGATGCATACCTATGAAAAAATTCGCAGGGGAAAACAACAGATTTCTCATCGCGAGAGTGAGAGAGAGAGAGAGAGAGAGGGCGAGGAAGGAGAGAGGGAGGAGAGAGACGCCTTAGGATTAACCATATTCAAACACGTTTTTTGTTGTTTTATGTGAACACCGAGGCCATCGCCCGCGAGGGTGAGAAAGGAGGATAAGTGGCAACACAAATATGATGCCTCGCAAAAATAAAAAAGATGGACCTATTGAGTGATGGTTGTTGCGTTACGAGCGTGTGTTATGTTTTCTCTCCCGTTGCAACGCACGGGCTCTTTTGCTAGTTCCACCAATATATGCACACACGTGAATATGATAATTAACAAGCAACCTTAGACTAGCCACAGTGTGAGTAACCTCAGCAGTAACATCAAGTCCAACTAAGCAAATTTGCTTATGTGGCAATGAGTTAATGAGGAGAGTGGTATTTGAGTAACTTAGACTACCCACAATGGGAGTAACATAGGTAGTAACATCACACATATGTAGATGAAATAGATGATGTGGCAAGCAATAAATGAAGAAAGAGAGGCATGTAGTAACATAGCTAGTTACTACTAGTATGAGTAACATCACACATATCAAGGCAAGATGAGTCTATAGCATAAGGCCCTTCCCAGTGCTCCACCGTGGACAGGTGCTAAGCATGCCACATAAGCAAAAAAGTGACATGGCACAATATTTAATGAGGGGAGAGAGTACTTTGGTGACCCCAGGAAGAACCAATGCCAAGCGCGAGAACCTAGGCAACCCACTTAAATGAAACAATTTGGCCAATGTATGAAAGACTTTAGGTGCTAACTCATCAAAAAAAGTGTGCTTAGCAACAACAAGTTAAGCACCTATGCATTGGGGACTTGAGTTGCTAAGGTATTTAATGCACTTAGCACCTCATCTAAGGATCTTTGCATTGGGAGAGGTCTAATAAATGAAGTGTTGCATGTTACTACACATATGTTACTCCCCACTATAGAGGTAGTAACATAGAGTAGTAACATGGACATGTTACTACTTTATGTTACTACCCATTGTGGCTAGTCTTAGCTAGTTACCGTAACATCACATGTCCTAATGCACTATGACTCTATAACCTAATAAATGAAGCTTTGCATGACACCACACTTATGTTACTACCCACTATAAAGGTAATAACATAGTCTAGGCATATGTGTATGTTACTAGTATATGTTACTATGCATTGTGGCTAGTCTTACAATCAATTAACCGAGGGATCTCTTTATCCTAGGCAAAGAAAGAAATTAAATCTCCCGGTTGGCATAAATAAAGGAGGTTGTGGGTTGCGGAACAAAGAAATTAAATGCTCCTCATTGACAATAAATAAAGGGAGCCGTTGTACCTTCACCAAACTATGGTATGTTATTTTTTCTCTTAGTGCAACGCACGGGCGATTTTCTTACTAAAATAGGAAAACAGTCTAACTAAATAAAATCGTGTTTGATTCCTCTAGTTAATCCACGTATATAGCAATTTTGGTTCTTGGTAACCCAGGATTTTTGCGTTTGTGGAAAAAATGAGTATCCATTGTGTTTTTAAAAACACGATTGCCATCTACCGGGTCACAACTAAGTCTTTTCTCCTCGTTTATCTCAACAACCTCGTGGCTTATTCCCAGTCCACCAGGGTTCAAATCCTGGTGCTCGCATTTATTCCTGGATTTATTTCAGGATTTCCGGTGATGCGCATTCAGTGGGAGGAGATGTTCCCGTCGATGACGAGGTGCCTACGGTGACTTCGTAAATTTCAAGATGATATGCCGGCTCAGTCTTTCGGAGGTACTCATAGGGGTAGGGTGTGCATGTGTGCGTTCATAGGGGTGAGTGTATGCGCGTGTATATGAGCGCTTGTGTCTGTACTGATGTTCAAAAAAAACCGTGTGGCTTCGTTTCCTCTACTCCTATAAAAAAATATAGTTGGTGATGATGGTGTGCCTGCCATATTGCATTCACGACCGTTCGATTTATATCCAACGCCCATGAAACAATCTATGGCAGTTTTACGGAAAGAAACCCATCATTCTGTTACACATTTATAGATAAGACCTCGTCTCTCGCTCTCAACCTATCTCTCCCCCGACCTCATCCAACGTATACAAATGTTGATAGCATATTTAAAAACTTGTTTGCAACATTTTTTAAATGTTCACGTGTCTAAGAATATATATGTGACATTATAAGGAAAAAAAGGTTAATCAAGTATCTGGAAAATGGTGAATGTATATCAAATGAATGTTTCATATGTATATGAAAAATACACAATGTTTATGAAAAAAGTAGACATCAAACATGTATTTGAAAGAAAATGTTAATAATTGTATTTAAAATTATAATCATGTATTAAAAATGTTAAACATGTATGCAAATGTTCTTTATGTATACAAAAAATATAGACATTAAAAACTATTTTTAAAAATTATTATGTGCTTTACAAAAAGCTTGTATAAATAAAGTTGGACACGAAAATTGTACATAAAATACTGAGGAAAAACGATACAAAGACAGAATGCAAAAAAGTAAATTTGAAAAGGATCTAAAACCGAAGAAAAAAATCATAAAGAAAAAACACACAAAAACCCAAAGAAAAATAAATGAAGAAAACGGTGAAAAATAAAATGAACAAAATCTAAGAAATAAACAAATAAAGAAATAAAGAAAAGAAGAAACCATTGAAAGCTAAGAAGAAACAAAGAACAAAGTGAAAAACAAATAAACCTGAAGTTACACCGAACAAAAAGAAAAACCAAAGAAAAATAAAAAATTAAGGTAAACATTATATAATAGGTATATCATTAGAAAATGGAACATTTTAAGTTTTTAATGACATACTTTTTGTTTTTTAGGGGTAAAGCTAAACTTTACTGATCAAAATCCATATGAAGTGGAATACAAAGGATCGTGGGGTTAGAACCACACATGGTTCCCCTCGTCCAAAGAATTCGTGAATTTAGCTTGACTATCTGCATCTTTATTCGTTGCTCGGCTTTCAAACGAGAAAGTGCGGTTAAAATTTACCGGTTGTTGCTTGACCTCACTGATTATACATGCATAGCTGCTGCTTGTGCCCTTGTCTGTATCACTGGTCACCTGCTTCGAGTCGGAGGCAACCAAAAAATTGTGGAGCAGCAGATGTTCAGCGAGTGATAAGGCCTCCCGACATGCAATCGCCTTCAGAGTTACAACATCAGTGACACCTGAGATGACCAGAGCCGAGCTGCCCAGAAACATACCACTGGCGTCTCGGCATACTGCCACGACTGAGCCCCCCGTGCCAGCTCTAGGCACGTTAGCATCAACATTGATCTTTGCAAATCCCGGCGGTGGTGCTTTCATCCTTTGAGTAGTGTTCTTTGCTGCAACCTGGTTCGTTGCTCCTCTCTTTGGAAATAGTTCTAGCTCCGCTATGAATATTTAATAAACTAGTGAGTGAGGCTATGAAACCGGTGAGTATTTTTAATGATATAAATTTTTCAGATATAAAACTCATGTTATGTTGTTAAATCGTGGGCCTTCTAAACGAGAAAAGAGTTAGTAGTTTTGATTTCATCTAAAGATAGTCTCACTTCTTCTAGATTAAAGGCCCTCCACATTTGTTTAACGAACTTGCACTTAATGAAAACTAGTAAGTGTGCATGTGCAAATGCACGTCTCGACTAATATACACATATATGTGAGAATAACATGCATAGAAAGATAGTTTGGTTGCACTAAAAAATATTACAAATCAAAGAAAACATTTCAGGTAGGATCATATTCATAGAGCCAAAAATACACTATCATATGTGACTAAAAAAATTCATACAACATCAGGGATGTCGTCTTCAACTTCATTCACTACTAGGAAATAGCTTATGGGCAGACGCTTACTAGTAGCGCGCTATATTGACCCACGCTACTGCTAATTACTAGTAGCGCGCCACATTGACCCCTCGCTACTAATAAACACTATTAGTAAATATCTCCCATGGACAGGGCATAATAGTAGCGCGGGTGATAAAACATGCGCTACTACTAAGCGAATAGCTATAGCGAGGTGAGATACCTGCGCTACTACTGAGCGTGTCCGCCGCCGCACCACACCCCCCATCGTGTTGGGGAGCGTAACATGCAATTTCAAAAATTTCCTACGATCACGCAAGATCTATCTAGGAGATGCATAACAACGAGAGGGGAAGAGTGTGTCCACGTACCCTCGTAGACCGAAAGCGGAAGCGTTAGGTTAACGTGGTTGATGTAGTCGAACGTCTTCGCGATCCAACCGATCAAGTATCGAACGTATGACACCTCCGAGTTCAGCACACGTTCAGCTCGATGACGTCCCTCGAACTCTTGATCCAGTAGAGGGTCGATGGAGAGTTTCATCAGCACGATGGCGTGGTGACGGTGATGGTGATGTGATCCGCGCAGGGCTTCGCCTAAGCACTACGACGCTATGACCGGAGGAGTAAACTGCGGAGGGGGGCACCGCACACGGCTAGGAGAACAATTGTTGTGCTATGGGGTGCCCCCTGCTCCCGTATATAAAGGAGGAGAGGGAGGAGGCCGGCCAAGGGGCGCGCCATGGGGGGAGGAAACCGACTCTGACTCCTTGTCCAATTCGGCCTCCCCCTTCCTTCTTCCGGAGGGGAAAGGGGGAAGGAGAGGGAAGAGGAGAAGGAAAGGGGGGAGCGCCCCCTCCCCTAGTCCAATTCGGACTCCCCATGGGAGGGGGGCGCGGCCACCCCTTGTGGGCTGCCTCCCCTCTCACCTATGGCCCATGTAGTGTTGGGGAACGTAGTAATTTCAAAAAAATTCCTACGCACAAGCAAGATCATGGTGATGCATAGCAACGAGAGGGGAGAGTGTTGTCCACGTACCCTCGTAGTGTTGGGTAACACTATTAGGGAAAACCTTATACACAGAAATTTAGCAACAGCGAGGGTCAAAAAAGGGCGCTAGTGCTAGATAGCGGTAGCGATTGGAGGAAAACCGCGCTACAGATACAACCTTAGCAGTAGCGCGTGTAGTGGCAAAAGCGCTACTACTAATATTCCCATTGCTAGAATGATAGGCTACGCATAGCAGTAGCGGGCTTGGAGGAAACGCGCTACCGCTACGTCATAAGTAGCAACGCGTTTCCTAAGAAGAGCGCTACTACTAACGGAAATAAAATAAGATGAAAAACAAATAGAAAAGTAAATGAAAATGAAAGAAATAGAAAAAGGAGAAAGGAAAAAAAATTAAATGTAAAGCAAAATAAATGAAAAAGCGAAAAAACGGAGAAAGGCATAGCAGTAGCGTGTGTTTGTAAGAGGCTCTATAGCTAACGTAGCTGTAGCGCGTGTCCTAGACCCCCGCTATAGAAACAGAAAAGGAAATTAAAAAATGGAAGAAAATTACATAGCTATAGCAGCAGCGCGTTTTGCAAAAACCGCTATAGTTATCTTAGCTATAGCGCGTTTTACCAAACGCGCTACTGCTAAGTTTGACTTAACCAAAAAACAGTTTCCCCCCGGCCACCACTTCTCCTCCAAATCCCTCAACCCACCCCGTGCGCCGCCGTCTCCCCGATTCGCCGTCGCCCCACTTCGCCGCCGTCTCCTCCCGACGTCGACGCCACCAGAGCCGTGCGCCGTCGACGCCACCGGAGCCGCGCGGCCTCGTCAACGCCACCGGAGCCGCCGTCGACGCCACCGGATCCTTCCTCGCCACAACTGCCTCCCTCGCTGTCACCGGAGACGCCCCTGCCTCCCTCGCCGTCACCGGAGACGCCCCTGCCTCCCTCGCCACCACTGCCTCCGTCCCCACCACCGGAGCCATCCTCTGTAAGCCCCCACCCCTCCTCTCTTTAATGCATAGGTTAGCTAGTTTAATTAGGTTAATTATCTAGGTTAGGGCAAAAATTTAGTTAGGGCTTTGACAGAGAAGTAGTTAGGTTAACTAGTTTAATTAGGTTAATTATCTAGGTTAGTGCAAAAATTTAGTTAGGGCTTTGACAGAGAAATAGTCAGGTTAACTAGTTTAATTAGGTTAATTATCTAGGTTAATTAGTGCAAAAATTTATTTTGGGCTTTGACAGAGAACTAGCTGCGTTAACTAGTTTAATTAGGGTTAATTATCTAGGTAAACTAGATTAACTAACTAGGTTAAATAGGTAGGTTAATTAGGTTCGTTGGATTAACAAGCTAGGTTAAGTAGGTTGGCTAGGTTAGAGGAAAATTTTATTTTAGAGCATTAGGTCAGAAGGGTTAGAGAAATGGAGTTCCTTTGCAATTTAATTGGGTTCTGTCCTAGGCAGAGAAGGGTTAGAGATAATAATGTGTGTTTGTGTGAGAGAGAGGAATAGCTAGATCAACATAATTTGGGTTTTGTCCTAGGCAGAGAAGTTTTTAGTGAGGTCATTTTGCAAAGGTTTTTGATTTTTGAAAAGACCACTATTTTTCAAGGAAAAGAATTTAGGCAAATTTTATTTTTCATTGAAGTGGCCATGTTATATCTTTTATTGAAGTTGTTCGATTGTGCCCAAGTGGCTTTGTTGTTTCCAGGGAATGATGCTGAGTGACCTATGTTTTGCCGGAATGTTGATTCATTTCTGTTCCGGCAAATTTCAGGTTCTCGATTTGTCCACTCTTTAGCAAAGGTCATGCCGAAATTTTCCGTGAATTTCGGCATGACTTGTGCTACAAACTAGGACATATCGAGTGCCCGGGATTTGCCGCACCAGGAAGGAGTCAACATTCCTGCAAAACAATAGTCCTTTTTATGTCATTATTCATTGTATTAGGTCTAGAATTAATTGACTAGATTTAATCATAGGAAACATGGCTAGCAACGATGAAGGACAGGGTTCTGGTGATTGCGACGATGTTTACCGGGCGGCAGACGAATTTTTTAGCCTTACCGACGATCAACCGATGTTGTTGCTGGGCCCACCGGTGGCATCGGGGACTGAGACCGACACACAGACCGGTGCTGAGACTGAGACCGGCGCTGAGATGTTCTCGACAGTGCTATGTTTTACTACCAAGCAAGGGGTGGAGAGGTTAGGGACAAGAAGAGAAGGGGCGGCAGGGCCGCCTTCAGCCATAATACCGACTTCTGCTGCATCCAGCAACCGAACGATTCTCTTAATGATGGATTCTATGTCCTACACCACATGCTGGAGTACAGACGGGATCACCAGAACCTTCACATGTCACCTAGATCTGGCGATGCCCATATTCTGCAATGGGCAAAGGACATAGGAGATATCAAGGATCATCGACTTCGAGCTGAGTTCTATAACATCCAGTGCGAACTTGCCCAAATCATCATGAATAAGGTCATCGGAAAAACATGGATGTTCTACGCAGAAGGACAAATGTCGCGGGAAGACGTCCGAACATGGATAGCCTCTCAGCGTCTCGACATGAAGCCTTTCACTAAGCTCGAGGACTATCTCCCTGACATGTATGGATGGCACGACATGACGGAGTGATTGTCGATATATGACAATGTGTCCGTTTAGTCCATACTTTCTTTTATGACAAAACTTTGAGTTATGCATGGTGAAACTTTATTTGTGATGTAATTAAACCCTCCTCCTCCTCGACTAGCGAAAATCACTCTAGTTAGGGCATTTTGGGTACGATGAACTTTGTTATTTATGCTTATGATATGTTGTTTCTATTTTTGCCAAGTCTGTCTCTTTCTGTTGCTCAACTATATATGTTGCATATCATCGACTCATGTGACAATGCAGGTGCATAGATCATAGATGGCGAACAAGTGCTACACCAGGAGTATATATATGACAAGTGGCCGGAGTGTCAGGCCCAGGTGTACCGATTTTCGGTTTCCGAGTGACAGGCAGTAGTTAGTTTAGGTTCACGCTAATGCGAGAGAGGGATACGAACTCATGTACTCAAAGTGATAGCTATTCTCGCGTATATCATTGTTTAGATGGATGACGATGTATTTGCAAGTAATCGAGACTTGTATCGCTATTTTCGAGATTGATGACGAGAGACCACTTTGTGTTGGATGATGATTATGATGATGACATGATTTGATGAGACTAATTGTATGTATATGCTATGATTACATTTGTATGTGGATGATATGCTAAAGATTATTGTATAAAGCCTATTCAAATACAAAACAAATAAAAACAAATATGCAGGAAAAAAACTAATAAAACTAGTAGTAGCGAGGGGGGGGGGGATTTAGCAGTAGCGCCGCCTTACCAGTAGCGCTTCCCTGTAAACAGCGCTGCAGATAATATCAGTAGCACCCTTTTCTAAAGAGCGCTACAGCTATTCGTGTGTAGCAGTAGCGTGGGTCAACAGGCGCTACTGCTATACGTTAGCTGTAGCGCCTTATTAGTAGCGCCGGTACCCGCGCTACTGAGAGGGCCAAAACCCGCGCTGCTGCTAGGCTTTTCCCTAGTAGTGTAACGTAGTAATTTCAAAAAAATTCCTACGCACACGCAAGATCATGGTGATGCATAGCAACGAGAGGGGAGAGTGTTGTCTACGTACCCTCGTAGACCGTAAGCGGAAGCGTTATGACAACGCGGTTGATGTAGTCGTACGTCTTCACGATCCGACCGATCCAAGTACCGAACGTACGGCACCTCCGAGTTCAGCACATGTTCAGCTCGATGACGATCCCCGGACTCCGATCCAGCAGGGTGTCGGGGATGAGTTCCGTCAGCACAACGGCGTGGTGACGATGATGATGTTCTACCGACGCAGGGCTTCGCCTAAGCACCGCAATGATATGACCGAGGTGGAATATGGTGGAGGGGGCACCGCACACGGCTAAGGAACGATCACGAAGATCAACTTGTGTGTTCTAGGGTGCCCCCCTGCCCCCGTATATAAAGGAGCAAGGGAGGAGGCCGGCCGGCCCTTGGGACGCGCCAAGGAGGAGGAGTCCTCCTCCTAGTAGGAGTAGGACTCCCTCTTCCCTACTCCTACTAGGAGGGGGAAAGGAAGGGGGAGAGGGAGAGGGAAAGAGGGGGGCGCCGCCCCCCTCTCCTAGTCCAATTCGGACCAGAGGAGGAGGGGGCGCGCGGCCCATCCTGGCTGCCCCTCGCTCTCTCCACTAAAGCCCATAAGGCCCATTACTTCTCCCAGGGGGGTTCCGGTAACCATCCGGCACTCCGGTTTTCTCCGAAATCACCCGGAACACTTCCGGTGTCCGAATATAGTCGTCCAATATATCAATCTTTATGTCTCAACCATTTCGAGACTCCTCGTCATGTCCGTGATCATATCCGGGACTCCGAACAACCTTCGGTACATCAAAAGTTATAAACTCATAATAAAACTGTCATCGTAACATTAAGCATGAGGACCCTACGGGTTCGAGAACTATGTAGACATGACCTAGAACTATTCTCGGTCAATAACCAATAGCGGGACCTGGATGCTCATATTGGTTCCTACATATTCTACGAAGATCTTTATCGGTCAAACCGCATAACAACATACATTGTTCCCTTTGTCATCGGTATGTTACTTGCCCGAGATTCGATCGTCGGTATCCAATACCTAGTTCAATCTCATTACCGGCAAGTCTCTTTACTCGTTCTGTAATACATCATCCCGTAACTAACTTATTAGTTGTAATGCTTGCAAAGCTTAAGTGATGTGTATTACCGAGAGGGCCCAGAGATACCTCTCCGACAATCGGAGTGACAAAACCTAATCTCGAAATACGCCAACCCAACATGTACCTTCGGAGACACCTGTAGAGCACCTTTATAATCACCCAGTTATGTTGTGACGTTTGGTAGCACACAAAGTGTTCCTCCGGTAAACGGGAGTTGCACAATCTCATAGTTGCAGGAACTTTGTATAAGTCATGAAGAAAGCAATAGCAACATACTAAACGATCAAATGCTAGGCTAACGGAATGGGTCAAGTCAATCATATCATTCTCCTAATGATGTGATCCCGTTAATCAAATGACAACACATGTCTATGGTTAGGAAACATAACCATCTTTGATTAATGAGCTAGTCAAGTAGAGGCATACTAGTAACACTAAGTTTGTCTATGTATTCACACATGTATCATGTTTCCGGTTAATACAATTCTAGCATGAATAATAAACATTTATCATGATATGAGGAAATAAATAATAACTTTATTAGTGCCTCTAGGGCATATTTCCTTCAGTCTCCCACTTGCACTAGAGTCAATAATCTAGATTACACAGTAATCATTCTAACACCCATGGAGTCTTGGTGCTGATCATGTTTTGCTCGTGGAAGAGGCTTAGTCAACGGGTCTGCAACATTCAGATCCGTATATATCTTGCAAATCTCTATGTCTCCCACCTGGACTTGGTCCCGAATGGAATTGAAGCGTCTCTTGATGTGCTTGGTCCTCTTGTGAAATCTGGATTCCTTTGCCAAGGCAATTGCACCAGTATTGTCACAGAAGATCTTCATTGGTCCCGATGCACTAGGTATGACACCTAGGTCGGAAATGAACTCCTTCATCCAGACTCCTTCATTTTCTGCTTCCGAAGCAGCTATGTACTCCACTTCGCATGTAGATCCTGCCACGACGCTTTGTTTAGAACTACTCCAACTGACAGCTCCAC
This sequence comes from Triticum dicoccoides, assembly GCF_002162155.2. NCBI lineage: Eukaryota > Viridiplantae > Streptophyta > Magnoliopsida > Poales > Poaceae > Triticum > Triticum dicoccoides. The sequence continues at coordinate 61,072,726 of NC_041389.1, read as the reverse complement.
CGTTTAATAAAAACACGTATCCGGTTTGCGATTTAGAATTGTCCGGATCAGTGTCAAAGCTTGCATCGACGTAACCATTTACGACTAGCTCTTTGTCACCTCCATATACGAGAAACATATCCTTAGTCCTTTTCAGGTATTTCAGGATGTTCTTGACCGCTGTCCAGTGATCCACTCCTGGATTACTTTGGTACCTTCCTGCCAAGCTTATTGCTAAGCATACGTCAGGTCTGGTACACAACATTGCATACATGATAGAGCCTATGGCTGAAGCATAGGGAACATTTTTCATTTTCTCTCTATCTTCTGCTGTGGTCGGGCATTGAGTTTGACTCAACTTTACACCTTGTAGCACAGGCAAGAATCCTTTCTTTGCCTGATCCATTTTGAACTTTTTCAAAATTTTGTCAAGGTATGTGCTTTGTGAAAGTCCTATTAAGTGTCTTGATCTATCTCTATAGATCTTGATGCCTAATTTGTAAGCAGCTTCACCGAGGTCTTTCATTGAAAAACTTTTATTCAAGTATCCCTTTATGCTATCCAGAAATTCTATATCATTTCCAATTAATAATATGTCATCTACATATAAAATTAGAAATGCTACAGAGCTCCCACTCACTTTCTTGTAAATACAGGCTTCTCCAAAAGTCTGTATAAAACCATATGCTTTGATCACACTATCAAAGCGTTTATTCCAACTCCGAGATGCTTGCACCAGTCCATAAATGGAACGCTGGAGTTTGGACACTTTGTTAGCACCTTTTGGATCAACAAAACCTTCCGGCTGCATCATATACAACTCTTCTTCTAGAAATCCATTCAAGAATGCAGTCTTGACATCCATTTGCCAAATTTCATAATCATGAAATGCAGCAATAGCTAACATGATTCGGACAGACTTAAGCATCGCTACGGGTGAGAAAGTCTCATCATAGTCAACCCCTTGAACTTGTCGAAAACCTTTTGCAACAAGTCGAGCTTTATAGACAGTTACATTACCATCAGCGCCAGTCTTCTTCTTAAAGATCCATTTATTCTCAATGGCTTGCCGATCATCGGGCAAGTCAACCAAAGTCCATACTTTGTTTTCATACATGGATCCCATCTCAGATTTCATGGCTTCTAGCCATTTTGCGGAATCCGGGCTCATCATCGCTTCCTCATAGTTCGTAGGTTCATTATGGTCAAGTAACATGACTTCCAGAATAGGATTACCATACCACTCTGGTGCGGATCTTACTCTGGTAGACCTACGAGGTTCAGCACAAACTTGATCTGAAGTTTCATGATCATTATCATTAGCTTCCTCACTAATTGGTGTAGTTGTCACAGGAACCGGTTCTCGTGATGAACTACTTTCCAATAAGGGAGTAGATACAATTATCTCATCAAGTTCTACTTTCCTCCCACTCACTTCTTTTGAGAGAAACTCCTTCTCTAGAAAGGATCCATTCTTAGCAACGAATGTCTTGCCTTCGGATCTGTGATAGAAGGTGTACCCAACAGTCTCTTTTGGGTATCCTATGAAGACACATTTCTCCAATTTGGGTTCGAGCTTATCTGGTTGAAGTTTCTTCACATAAGCATCGCAGCCCCAAACTTTAAGAAACGACAATTTTGGTTTCTTCCCAAACCACAGTTCATAAGGCGTCGTCTCAACGGATTTTGATGGTGCCCTATTTAACGTGAATGCGGCCATCTCTAAAGCATAACCCCAAAACGATAGCGGTAAATCAGTAAGAGACATCATAGATCGTACCATATCAAGTAAAGTACGATTACGACGTTCGGACACACCATTTCGTTGTGGTGTTCCAGGTGGCGTAAGTTGCGAAACTATTCCACATTGTTTCAAGTGTAGACCAAACTCGTAACTCAAACATTCTCCTCCACGATCAGATCGTAGAAACTTTATTTTCTTGTTACGATGATTTTCCACTTCACTCTGAAATTCTTTGAACTTTTCAAATGTTTCAGACTTGTGTTTCATTAAGTAGATATACCCATATCTGCTCAAATCATCTGTGAAGGTGAGAAAATAACGATACCCGCCGCGAGCCTCAATATTCATTGGACCACAAACATCAGTATGTATGATCTCTAACAAATCAGTTGCTCGCTCCATAGTTCCGGAGAATGGCGTTTTAGTCATCTTGCCCATAAGGCACGGTTCGCAAGTACCAAGTGATTCATAATCAAGTGATTCCAAAAGTCCATCAGTATGGAGTTTCTTCATGCGCTTTACACCGATATGACCCAAACGGCAGTGCCACAAGTAAGTTGCACTATCGTTATCAACTCTGCATCTTTTGGTTTCAACACTATGAATATGTGTATCACTACTATCGAGATTTAAAAAAAATAGACCACTCTTCAAGGGTGCATGACCATAAAAGATATTACTCATATAAATAGAACAACCATTATTCTCTGATTTAAATGAATAACCGTCTCGCATCAAACAAGATCCAGATATAATGTTCATGCTCAACGCTGGCACCAAATAACAATTATTTAGGTCTAATACTAATCCCGAAGGTAGATGTAGAGGTAGCGTGCCGACCGCGATCACATCGACTTTGGAACCGTTTCCCACGCGCATCGTCACCTCGTCCTTGGCTAGTGCTCGCTTATTCCGTAGTCCATGTTTCGAGTTGCAAATATTAGCAACAGAACCAGTATCAAATACCTAGGTGCTACTACGAGCTCTAGTTAGGTACACATCAATAACATGTATATCACATATACCTTTGTTTACTTTGCCATCCTTCTTATCCGCCAAATACTTGGGGCAGTTCCGCTTCCAGTGTCTAGTCTGCTTGCAGTAGAAGCACTCAGTTTCAGGCTTAGGTCCAGACTTGGGTTTCTTCTTTTGAGCAGCAACTTGCTTGCCGTTCTTTTTGAAGTTCCCCTTCTTCTTCCCTTTGCCCTTTTTCTTGAAACTAGTGGTCTTGTTGACCATCAACACTTGATGCTCCTTCTTGATTTCTACCTCCGCAGCTTTTAGCATTGCGAAGAGCTCAGGAATAGTCTTGTTCATCCCTTGCATATTATAGTTCATCACAAAGCTCTTGTAGCTTGGTGGCAGTGATTGGAGAATTCTGTCAATGACGCTATCATCCGGAAGATTAACTCCCAGTTGAATCAAGTGATTATTTTACCCAGACATTTTGAGTATGTGCTCACTGACAGAACTATTCTCCTCCATCTTGCAGCTGTAGAACTTATTGGAGACTTCATATCTCTCAATCCGGGCATTTGCTTGAAATATTAACTTCAACTCCTGGAACATCTCATATGCTCCATGACGTTCAAAACGTCGTTGAAGGCCCGGTTCTAAGCCGTAAAGCATGGCACACTGAACTATAGAGTAGTCATCAGCTTTACTCTGCCAGACGTTCTTAACGTCGTCAGTTGCATCAGCAGCAGGCCTGGCACCCAGCGGTGCTTCCAGGACGTAACTTTTCTGTGCAGCAATGAGGATAATCCTCAGGTTATGGACCCAGTCCGTGTAATTGCTACCATCATCTTTCAACTTTGCTTTCTCAAGGAACGCATTAAAATTCAACGGAACAACAGCACGAGCCATCTATCTACAAACAAACATAGACAAGCAAAATACTATCAGGTACTAAGTTCATGATAAATTTAAGTCCAATTAATCATATTACTTAAGAACTCCCACTTAGACAGACATCTCTCTAGTCACCTAAGTGATTACGTGATCCAAATCAACTAAACCATAACCGATCATCACGTGAGATGGAGTAGTTTTCAATGGTGAACATCACTATGTTGATCATATCTACTATATGATTCATGCTCGACCTTTCGGTCTCCGTGTTCCGAGGCCATATCTGCATATGCTAGGCTCGTCAAGTTTAACCTGAGTATTCTGCGTGTGCAAAACTGGCTTGCACCCGTTGTAGATGGACGTAGAGCTTATCACACCTGATCATCACGTGGTGTCTGGGCACGACAAACTTTGGCAACGGTGCATACTCAGGGAGAACACTTCTTGATAATTTTAGTGAGAGATCATCTTAAAATGCTACCGTCAATCAAAGCAAGATAAGATGCATAAAGGATAAACATCACATGCAATCAATATAGGTGATATGATATCGCCATCATCATCTTGTGCTTGTGATCTCCATCTTTGAAGCACCGTCGTGATCACTATCGTCACCGGCGCGACACATTGATATCCATCGTAGCATCGTTGTCGTTACGCCATCTATTGCTTCTACGACTATCGCTACCGCTTAGTGATAAAGTAAAGCAATTACAGGGCGTTTGCATTTCATACAATAAAGCGACAACCATATGGCTCCTGCCAGTTGCCGATAACTTCGGTTACAAAACATGATCATCTCATACAATAAAATATAGCATCATGTCTTGACCATATCACATCACAACATGCCCTGCAAAAACAAGTTAGACGTCATCTACTTTGTTGTTGCAAATTTTACGTGGCTGCTACGGGCTGAGCAAGAACCGTTCTTACCTACGCATCAAAACCACAACAATAGTTCGTCAAGTTGGTGCTGTTTTAACCTTCGCAAGGACCGGGTGTAGCCATACTCGATTCAGCTAAAGTGATAGAGATAGACACCCGCCAGCCACCTTTAAGCACGAGTGCTCGTAACGGTGAAACCAGTCTCGCGTAAGCGTACGCGTAATGTCGGTCCGGGCCGCTTCATCTCAGAATACCGCCGAACCAAAGTATGACATGCTGGTAAGCAGTATGACTTGTATCGCCCACAACTCACTTGTGTTCTACTCGTGCATATAACATCAACGCATAAAACCTGGGCTCTGATGCCACTGTTGGGGAACGTAGTAATTTCAAAAAAATTCATACGCACACGCAAGATCATGGTGATGACATAGCAACGAGAGGGGAGAGTGTTCGTCCACGTACCCTCGTAGACCGTAAGCGGAAGCGTTAGCACAACGCGGTTGATGTAGTCGTACGTCTTCACGATCCGACCGATCCAAGCACAGAACGTACGGGGCCTCCGAGTTCAGCACACGTTCAGCTCGATGACGATCTCCGGCCTCCGATCCAGCACGACGGCGTGGTGACGATGATGATGTTCTATCGGCGCAGGGCTTCGCCTAAACTCCGCGACGATATGACCGAGGTGGAATATGGTGGAGGGGGGCACCGCACACGGCTAAGGAACGATCCGTAGATCAACTTGTGTGTCTATGGGGTGCCCCCCGCCCCCGTATATAAAGGGGGAGAGGAGGAGGGGGCCGGCCTAAGGGGAGGCGCGCCCTAGGAGGGGGAAACCTACTCCAAGTAGGTTTCCCCCCTCCCTTTCCTATTCCAAGAAGGAGGGGGAAGGAAGGAGTGGGAGAGGGGGAAGGCAAGGGGGGCGCCGCCCCCCTTCCTTGTCCTATTCGGACTCAAGGGGAGGGGGCACGCCACTTGCCCTGGCCGCCCCCCTCTCTCTCTCCAATAGGGCCCATCAAGGCCCATTACTTCTCGGGGGGGGGGGGGTTCCGGTAACCCTCCGATACTCCGGTTTTTCTCCGAAAACACCCTGAACACTTCCAGTGTCCGAATATAGTCATCCAATATATCAATCTTTATGTCTCGACCATTTCGAGACTCCTCGTCATGTCCGTGCTCACATCCGGGACTCCGAACAACCTTCGGTACATCAAAACTTATAAACTCATAATAAAACTGTCATTGTAATGTTAAGCGTGCGGACCCTACGGGTTCGAGAACTATGTAGACATGACCTAGAACTATTCTCGGTCAATAACCAATAGCGGGACCTGGATGCCCATATTGGTTCCTACATATTCTACGAAGATCTTTATCGGTCAAACCGCATAACAACATACGTTGTTCCCTTTGTCATCGGTATGTTACTTGCCCGAGATTTGATCGTCGGTATCCAATACCTAGTTCAATCTCGTTACCGGCAAGTCTCTTTACTCGTTCTGTAATACATCATCTCATAACTAACTCATTAGTTATAATGCTTGCAAGGCTTTAGGTGATGGGTATTACCGAGAGGGCCCAGAGATACCTCTCCGACAATCGGAGTGACAAAACCTAATCTCGAATTATGCCAACCCAACATGTACCTTCGGAGACACCTGTAGAGCACCTTTATAATCACCCAGTTACGTTGTGACGTTTGGTAGCACACAAAGTGTTCCTCCGGTAAACGGGAGTTGCACAATCTCATAGTTTCAGGAACTTTGTATAAGTCATGAAGAAAGCAATAGCAACATACTAAACGATCAAGTGCAAAGCTAACGGAATGGGTCAAGTCAATCACATCATTCTCCTAATGATGTGATCCCATTAATCAAATGACAACACATGCCTATGGTTAGGAAACATAACCATCTTTGATCAATGAGCTAGTTAGAGGCATACTAGTGACAATATGTTTGTCTATGTATTCACACATGTATCATGTTTCCGGTTAATACAATTCTAGCATGAATAATAAACATTTATCATGATATGAGGAAATAAATAATAACTTTATTATTGCCTCTAGGGCATATTTCCTTCAGGAGCAAGGGGGAGGCCGGCCGGCCCTTGGGGCGTGCCAAGGAGGAGGAGTCCTCCTCCTAGTAGGAGTAGGACTCCCTCTTTCCTACTCCTACTAGGAGGGGGAAAGGAAGGGGGAGAGGTAGAGGGAAAGAGGGGGGCGCCGCCCCCCTCTCCTAGTCCAATTCGGACCAGAGGGGGAGGGGGCGCGCGGCCCATCCTGGCTGCCCCTCTCTCTCTCCACTAAAGCCCATAAGGCCCATTACTTCTCCCAGGGGGGTTCCGGTAACCCTCCGGCACTCTGGTTTTCTCCGAAATCACCCGGAACACTTCCGGTGTCCGAATATAGTCGTCCAATATATGAATCTTTATGTCTCGACCATTTCGAGACTCCTCGTCATGTCCGTGATCATATCCGGGACTCCGAACAACCTTCGGTACATCAAAACTTATAAACTCATAATAAAACTGTCATCGTGACGTTAAGCGTGCGGACCCTACGGGTTCGAGAACTATGTAGACATGACCTAGAATTGCTTCTTGTCAATAACCAATAGCGGAACCTGGATGATCATATTGGTTCCTACATATTCTAAGAAGATCTTTATCGGTCAAACCGCATAACAACATACGTTGTTCCCTTTGTCATCGGTATGTTACTTGCCCGAGATTCGATCATCGGTATCCAATACCTAGTTCAATCTCATTACCGGCAAGTCTCTTTACTCGTTCTGTAATACATCATCCCGTAACTAACTTATTAGTTGTAATGCTTGCAAGGCTTAAGTGATGTGTATTACCGAGAGGGCAAAGAGATACCTCTCCGACAATCGGAGTGACAAAACCTAATCTCGAAATACGCCAACCCAACATGTACCTTCGGAGATACCTGTAGAGCACCTTTATAATCATCCAGTTACGTTGTGATGTTGGTAGCACACAAAGTGTTCCTCCAGTAAACGGGAGTTGCATAATCTCATAGTCGTAGGAACTTTGTATATGTCATGAAGAAAGCAATAGCATCATACTAAACGATCAAATGCTAGGCTAACAGAATGGGTCAAGTCAATCATATCATTCTCCTAATGATGTGATCCCGTTAATCAAATGACAACACATGTCTATGGTTAGGAAACATAACCATCTTTGATTAATGAGCTAGTCAAGTAGAGGCATACTAGTGACATTAAGTTTGTCTATGTATTCACACATGTATCATGTTTCCGGTTAATACAATTCTAGCATGAATAATAAACATTTATCATGATATGAGGAAATAAATAATAACTTTATTATTGCCTCTAGGGCATATTTCCTTCACGTAGACCGAAAGCGGAGCGTTAGCACAACGCGGTTGATGTAGTCGTATGTCTTCACGATCCGACCAATCCAAGTACCGAACGTACGGCACCTCCGAGTTCAGCACACGTTTAGCTCGATGACTTCCCGCGAACTCCGATCCAGCAGAGCTTCATAGGAGAGTTCCGTCAGCACGACGGCGTGATGACAGTGATGATGTTGCTACCAACGCAAGGCTTCGCCTAAGCACCGCTACGATATGACCGATGTGGAATATGGTGGAAGGGGGCACCGCACACGGCTAAGAGATCTGGAGATCAATTGTTGTGTCTAGAGGTGTCCCCTGCCCCGTATATAAAGGAGCAAGGGGGGAGGCCGGCCGGCCCTATAGGGCACGCCAGGAGGAGTCCTCCTCCTCCTAGTGGGAGTAGGACTCCTCTTTCCTAGTCCCACTAGGAGGGGGAAGGAAGGAGTGGGGGAGGGGAAAGGAAAGGGGGGCGCCGCCCCCTTTCCTTGTCCTATTCGGACTCAAGGGGAGGGGCGCGCGGCCTGCCCTGGCTGACCCCTCTCTCTCTCTCCACTAGGGCCCATCAAGGCCCAATACTTCCCCGGGGGGTTCTGGTAACCCCTCCGGCACTCCAGTTTTCTCCGAAATCACCCAGAACACTTCCGGTGTCCGAATATAGTTGTCCAATATATTGATATTTACGTCTCAACCATTTCAATACTCCTCGTCATGTCCATGATCATATCCGGGACTCTGAACTACCTTCGGTACATCAAAACACATAAACTCATAATACCGATCGTCACTGAACTTTAAGCGCGCGGACCCTATGGGTTCGAGAACTATGTAGACATGACCGAGACACGTCTCCGGTCAATAACCAATAGCGGAACCTGGATGCTCATATTGGCTCCTACATATTCTACGAAGATCTTTATCGGTCAAACCGCATAACAACATACGTTGTTCCCTTTGTCATCTGTATGTTACTTGCTCGAGATTCGATCGTTGGTATCTCAATACCTAGTTCAATCTCATTACCGGCCAGTCTCTTTACTCGTTACGTAATGCATCATCCCGCAACTAACTCATTAGTCACATTGCTTGCAAGGCTTATAGCGATGTGCATTACCGAGAGGGCCCAGAGATACCTCTCCGACAATCAGAGTGACAAATCCTAATCTTGAAATACGCCAACTCAACAAGTACCTTCGGAGACACCTATAGAGCACCTTTATAATCACACAGTTACATTGTGATGTTTGGTAGCACATAAAGTGTTCCTCCGGTAAACGGGAATTGCATAATCTCATAGTCATAGGAACATGTATAAGTCCTGAAGAAAGCAATAGCAACATACTAAACGATCAAGTGCTAAGCTAACGGAATGGGTCAAGTCAATCACATCATTCTCCTAATGATGTGATCCCGTTAATCAAATGACAACTCATGTCTATGGTTAGGAAACACAACCATCTTCGATTAACGAGCTAGTCAAGTAGAGGCATACTAGTGACACTATGTTTGTCTATGTATTCACACATGTATTATGTTTCCGGTTAATACAATTCTAGCGTGAATAATAAACATTTATCATGATATGAGGAAATAAATAATAACTTTATTATTGCCTCTAGGGCATATTTCTTTCAGTCTCCCACTTGCACTAGAGTCAATAATCTAGATTACATTGTAATGATTCTAACTTTCATGGAGTCTTGGTGTTGATCATGTTTTGCTCGTGGAAGAGGCTTAGTCAACGGGTCTGCAACATTCAGATCCGTATGTATCTTGCAAATCTCTATGTCTCCCACCTGGACTTGGTGCCGGATGGAATTGAAGCGTCTCTTGATGTGCTCGGTTCTCTTGTGAACTCTGGATTCCTTTGCCAAGGCAATTGCACCAGTATTGTCACAAAAGATTTTCATTGGACCCGATGCACTAGGTCACCTAGATCGGATATGAACTCCTTCATCCAGACTCCTTCATTTGCTGCTTCCGAAGCAGCTATGTACTCCGCTTCACACGTAGATCCCACCACGACACTTTGTTTAGAACTGCACCAACTGACAGCTCCACCGTTTAATGTAAACACGTATCCGGTTTGCGATTTAGAATCGTCCGGATCAGTGTCAAAGCTTGCATGGACGTAACCATTTATGATGAGCTCTTTGTCACCTCCATATACGAGAAACATATCCTTAGTCCTTTTCAGGTATTTCAGGATGTTCTTGACCGCTATCCAGTGATCCACTCCTGGATTACTTTGGTACCTCCCTGCTAGGCTAATAGCAAGACACACATCAGGTCTGGTACATAGCATTGCATACATCATAGAGCCAATGGCTGAAGCATAGGGAACATCTTTCATTTTCTCTCTATCTTCTGCAGTGGTCGGGCATTGAGTCTGACTCAACTTCACACCTTGTAACACAAGCAAGAACCCTTTCTTTGCTTGATCCATTTTGAAATTTTTCAAAACTTTGTCGAGGTATGTGCTTTGTGAAAGTCCTATCAAGCGTCTTGATCTATCTCTGTAGATCTTGATGCCCAATATGTAAGCAGCTTCACCGAGGTCTTTCATGAAAAATTCTTATTCTATCCTTTTATGCTATCCAGAAATTATATATCATTTCCAATTAGTAATATGTCATCCACATATAATATCAGAAATGCTACAAAGCTCCCACTCACTTTCTTGTAAATACAGGCTTCTCCAAAAGTCTGTATAAAACCATATGCTTTGATCACACTATCAAAACATTTATTCCAACTCTGAGAGGCTTGCACCAGTCCATAAATGGATCGCTGGAGCTTGCACACTTTGTTAGCTCCCTTTGGATCGACAAAACCTTCTGGTTGCATCATATACAATTCTTCTTCCAGAAATCCATTCATGAATGCAGTTTTGACATCCATTTGCCAAATTTCATAATCATAAAATGCGGCAATTGCTAACATGATTCAGACAGACTTAAGCATCGCTACGGGTGAGAAAGTCTCATCGTAGTCAATCCCTTGAACTTGTGAAAAACCTTTTGCAACAAGTCGAGCTTTATAGATAGTAACACTACCGTCAGCGTCAGTCTTCTTCTTAAAGATCTATTTATTCTCTATTGCTTGCCGATCATCGGGAAAGTCAACCAAAGTCCACACTTTGTTCTCATACATGGATCCCATCTCAGATTTCATGGCCTCAAGCCATTTTGCAGAATCTGGGCTCACCATCGCTTCTTCATAGTTCGTAGGTTCGCCTTGGTCAAGTAACATGACCTCCAGAATAGGATTACCGTACCACTCTGGTGCGGATCTTACTCTGGTTGACCTACGAGGTTCGGTAGTAACTTGATCTGAAGTTTCATGATCATCATCGTTAGCTTCCTCACTAATTGGTGTAGGAGTCACAGGAACCGGTTTCTGTGATGAACTACTTTCCAATAAGGGAGCAGGTACAGTTACCTCATCAAGTTCTACTTTCCTCCCACTCACTTCTTTCAAGAGAAACTCCTTCTCTAGAAAGGATCCATTCTTAGCAACAAAAGTCTTGCCTTCGGATCTGTGATAAAAGGTGTACCCAACAGTTTCTTTTGGGTATCCTATGAAGACACATTTCTCCGATTTGGGTTCGAGCTTATCAGGTTGAAGCTTTTTCACATAAGCATCGCAGCCCCAAACTTTAAGAAACGACAACTTTGGTTTCTTGCCAAACCACAGTTCATATGGCGTCGTCTCAACGGATTTCGATGGTGCCCTATTTAATGTGAATGCGGCCGTCTCTAGAGCATAACCCCAAAACGATAGCGGTAAATAAGTAAGAGAAATCATAGATCGCACCATATCTAGTAAAGTACGATTACGACGTTTGGACACACCATTACGCCGTGGTGTTCCGGGTGGCATGAGTTGTGAAACTATTCCACATTGTTTCAAATGTAGACCAAAGTCGTAACTCAAATATTCTCCTCCATGATCAGATTGTAGAAACTTTATTTTCTTGTTACGATGATATTCCACTTCACTCTGAAATTCTTTGAACTTTTCAAATGTTTCAGACTTGTGTTTCATTAAGTAGATATACCCATATCTCCTCAAATCATCTGTGAAGGTGAGAAAATAACGATACCCGCCGTGAGCCTCAATATTCATCGTACCACATACATATCTGTTGCTCGCTCCATTGTTCCGGAGAACGGCGTTTTAGTCATCTTGCCCATAAGGCATGGTTCGCAAGTACCAAGTGATTCATAATCAAGTGATTCCAAAAGTACATCAGTATGGAGTTTCTTCATGCGCTTTACACCAATATGACCCAAATGGCAGTGCCACAAATAAGTTGCACTATCAATATCAACTCTGCATCTTTTGGCTTCAACATTATGAATATGTGTGATTCAACAAAAATAGACCACTCTTCAAGGGTGCATGACCATAAAAGATATTACTCATATAAATAGAACAACCATTATTCTTAGATTTAAATGAATAACCGTCTCGCATCGAACAAGATCCAGATATAATGTTAATGCTCAACACTGGCACCAAATAACAATTATTTAGGTCTAAAACTAATCCCGAAGGTAGATGTAGAGGTAGCGTGCCGACGATGATCACATCGACTTTGGAACCATTTCCCACGCGCATCGTCACCTCGTCCTTAGCCAGTCTTCGCTTAATCCATAGTCCCTGTTTCGAGTTGCAAATATTAGCAACAAAACCAGTATCAAGTACCCAGGTGCTACTGCGAGATCTAGTAAGGTACACATCAATAACATGTATATCACATATACCTTTGTTCACCTTGCCATCCTTCTTATCCGCCAAATACTTGGGGCAGTTCCGCTTCCAGTGCCAGTCTGCTTGCAGTAGAAGCACTCAGTCTCAGGCTTACGTCCAGACTTGGGTTTCTTCTCTTGAGCAGCAACTTGTTTGTCGTTCTTCTTGAAGTTCCCCTTTTTCTTCCCTTTACCCTTTTTCTTGAAACTGGTGGTCTTGTTGACCATCAACACTTGATCTCCTTTTTGATTTCTACCTCCACAGCCTTTAGCATTGCAAAGAGCTCGGGAATCGTCTTATCCATCCCTTGCATATTATAGTTCATAACGAAGCTCTTGTAGCTTGGTGGCAGTGATTGAAGAATTCTGTCAATGAACTATCATCCGAAAGATTAACTCCCAGTTGAATCAAATGATTGTTATACCCAAACATTTTGAGTATATGTTCACTGATAGAACTATTCTCCTCCATCTTGCAGCTATAGAACTTATTGGAGACTTCATATCTCTCAATCCGGGCATTTGCTTGAAATATTAACTTCAACTCCTGGAACATCTCATATGCTCCATGATGTTCAAAACGTCGTTGAAGTCCCAGTTCTAAGCCGTAAAGCATGGCACACTGAACTATCGAGTAGTCATCAGCTTTGCTCTGCCAGACGTTCTTAACATCGTCAGTTGCATCAGCAGCAGGCCTGGCACCCAGCGGTGCTTCCAGGACGTAATTCTTCTGTGCAGCAATGAGGATAATCCTCAAGTTACGGACCCAGTCCGTGTAATTGCTACCATCATCTTTCAACTTTGCTTTCTCAAGGAACAAATTAAAATTCAACGGAACAACAGCACGGGCCATCTATCTACAATCAACATAGACAAGCAAAATACTATCAGGTACTAAGTTCATGATAAATTTAAGTTCAATTAATCATATTACTTAAGAACTCCCACTTAGATTGACATCCCTCTAATCATCTAAGTGATCACGTGATCCAAATCAACTAAACCATGTCCGATCATCACGTGAGATGGAGTAGTTTTCAATGGTGAACATCACTATGTTGATCATATCTCCTATATGATTCACGCTCGACCTTTCAGTCTCAGTGTTTCGAGGCCATATTTGCATATGCTAGGCTCGTCAAGTTTAACCCGAGTATTCTGCGTGTGCAAAACTGGCTTGCACCCGTTGTAGATGGACGTAGATCTTATCACACCCGATCATTGATAACCCACAAGTATAGGGGATCGCAACAGCTTTTGAGGGTAGAGTATTCAACCCAAATTTATTGATTCGACAAAAGGGGAGCCAAAGAATATTCTTGAGTATTAGCAGTTGAGTTGTCAATTCAACCACACTTGGATAACTTAGTATCTGCAGCAAAGTGTTTAGTAGCGAAAGTGGTATGATAATAAAGGTAACGGTAGCAAAAGTAATGATAAATGTTTTGGGGTTTTTGTAGTAGTTGTAATAGTAGCAACGGAAAAGTAAATAAGCGAAGAACAATATATGAAAAGCTTGTAGGCAATGGATCAGTGATGGATAATTATGCCAGATGCGATTCCTCATGCAGTAGTTATAACATAGCGTGATATAGAACTAGCTCAATTCATCAATGTAATGTAGGCATGTATTCCGTAAATAGTCATACGTGCTTATGGAAAAGAACTTGTATGACATCTTTTGTCCTACCCTCCCGTTGAAGCGGGGTCCTAGCGGAAACTAAGGGATATTAAGGCCTCCTTTTAATAGAGAACCAGAACAAAGCATTAGCACATAGTGAATACATGAACTCCTCAAACTACGTTCATCACCGAGAAGTATCCCGATTATTGTCACTTCGGGGTTGTTGGATCATAACACATAATAGGTGACTATAGACTTGCAAGATAGGATCAAGAACACACATATATTCATGAAAACATAATAGGTTCAGATCTGAAATCATGTCACTCGGGCTCTAGTGACAAGCATTAAGCATAGCAAAGTCATAGCAACATCAATCTCAGAACATAGTGGATACTAGGGATCAAACCCTAACAAAACTAACTTGATTACATGGTAAATCTCATCCAACCCATCACCGTCCAGCAAGCCTATGATGGAATTACTCACGCACAACGGTGAGCATCATGAAATTGGTGATGGAGGATGGTTGATGATGACGACGGCGACGAATCCCCCTCTCCGGAACCCCAAACGGACTCCAGATCAGCCCTCCCGAGAGAGATTAGGGCTTGGCGGCGGCTCCATGTCGTGAAACACGATGAAACTCTCTCCCTGATTTTTTTCTCCCCGAGACGGAATATATGGAGTTGGAGTTGAGGTCGGAGGAGGTCCAGGGGGCCCACGAGATAGGGGGTCGCGCCCTAGGGGGCCCCCCTGTCTGATGGACAGGCTGTGGGCCCCCTGGCATTAATTCTTTCGCCAAAAATTCTTATTAATTCCAAAAAGTGCCTTCGTGGATTTCCAGGACATTCCGAGAACTTTTCTTTTCTACACATAAAACAACATCATGGCAGTTCTGCTGAAAACAGCGTCAGTCCGGGTTAGTTTCATTCAAATCATGCAAGTTAGAGTCCAAAACAAGGGCAAAAGTGTTTGGAAAAGTAGATACGTTGGAGACGTATCAACTCCCCCAAGCTTAAACCTTTGCTTGTCCTCAAGAAATTCAGTTGATAAACTGAAAGTGATAAAGAAAAACTTTTACAAACTCTGTTTGCTCTTGTTGTTGTAACATGAAAAGCCAACATTCAAGTTTCAGCAAATATTATGAACTAACCATACTCACAATAACACATAGGTCTCACAATTACTCATATCAATAGCATAATCAGCTAGCGAGCCATAATAATAAAACTCGGATGACAACACTTTCTCAAAATAATTATAACATGATATAGCAAAATGGTATCTCGCTAGCCCTTTCTGAGACCGCAAAACATAAATGCAGAGCACATTTAAAGATCAAGGACTGACTAAACATTGTAATTCATGGTAAAAGAGATCCACTCAAGTCATACCCAATATAAACCAATAATAATGAATGCAAATGACAGTGTGCTCTCCAGCAGGTGATTTTAATAAGAAGGGATGATGACTCAACATAAAAGTAAATAGATAGGCCCTTCGCAGAGGGAAGCAGGGATTTGTAGAGGTGCCAGAGCTCGATTTTAAAATAGAGATAGAATAACATTTTGAGCGGCATACTTTCGCTGTCAACGCAACAACTAAGAGATGGCTGTATCTTCCATACTACATGCATTATAGGTAGTTCCCAAATAGAATGGTAAAGTTTTATACTCCCCCAACCACCAACAAGCATCAATCCATGGCTTGCTCGAAACAACGAGTGCCTCCAACATACAACAGCCTGGGGGAGTTTTGTTTAATTATTTTGATTTGCTTTGATCTTTTTGGATCATGGGACTGGGCATCCCGGTTACCGACCCTTTCTCGTGAATGAGGAGCGGAGTCCACTCCTCTTGAGAATAACCCACCTAGCATGGAAGATATAGGCAGCCCTAGTTGAAACATGAGCTGCTCGAGCATACAAAACAGAATTTCATTTGAAGGTTTAGAGTTTGGCACATACAAATTTACTTGGAACGGCAGGTAAATACCGCATATAGGAAGGTATAGTGACTCATATGGAACAACTTTGGGGTTTAAGGAGTTTGGATGCACAAGCAGTATTCCCGCTTAGTACAGGTGAGGGCTAGCAAAAGACTGGGAAGCGACCAACTGAGAGAGCGACAACAGTCGTAAACATGCATTAAAATTAATTCACACCAAGCACAAACATGAGTAGGATATAATCCACCATGAATATAAATATCATGAAGGCTATGTTGATTTGTTTCAACTACATGCGTGAACATGTGCCAAGTCGAGTCACTCAATTCATTCAAAGGAGGATACCATCCCGTCATATCACATCATAATCATTCTAATAGCATGTTGGCACGCAAGGTAAACCATTATAACTCATAGCTAATCAAGCATGGCACAAGTAACTATAATCTCTAAATGTCATTGCAAATATGTTTACTTCATAATAGCTGACTCAGGAATGATGAATCATCATATTTACAAAAACAAGAGAGGTCGAGTTCATACCAGCTTTTCTCATCCCAATTAGTCCATCATATATCGTCATTATAGCCTTTCACTCGCACGACCGAACGATGTGTATAATAATAAGAGTGTACATGCATTGGACTAAGCTGGAATCTGCAAGCATTCAACTCAAGAGAGAAGACAAGTAATATGGGCTCTAAGTTAAATAAACAATCATGCATATAAGAGCCACTAAGCATTTTCAATATGGTCTTCTCGACCCCCAAAAGAAAGAAAAGAAAATAAAACTATTTACACGGGAAAGCTCCCAACAAGTAAAAGAAGAACGAGAGATCTTTTTGGGTTTTCATTTTAATTTCTACTACAAGCAAGGAAATTAAACTAACTAATTTTTTTTGGTTTTTTTCTTAAGTTTATCAAACACACAAGAAGAAAGCTAGAAAAAGAAATTTAAACTAACATGGATAATACAATGAAAGAGTATGAGCACCGACAACTAGTGTGTGAACATGAATGTAAAGTCGGTGAGAAATACGTACTCCCCCAAGCTTAGGCTTTTGGCCTAAGTTGGTTTAATACCAATGACCGCCTGGCTGATATCCATAAGTGAAATTGGGGTAGTACTGAGATGCAGAGGCGACCGCCTCCTGAGAAGCAGCATGTTGGCAAGCTGCCTCCATTCCCCTCTCATATTCAGTTGCTTCTTCCCTGGTGACAACATATCTTCCTTTTGCCTGATAATCAAAAAGGTAGGGAGCAGGAAGAGTAACAGGGATGACGTTGCGTCTGTCATAGATTAGTCGATAATGGAGGAATTGTTCATTCCTCTCAAGAAAATGATGATTAAACATATCTTCTTTATCCAAATAAACAGGAGGTACAATCATATCCCCCTCTCGTGGAGCTATATTAAGAAAATTAGCCACACGAGTTGCATAAATTCCTCCAAAGAAATCTCCCCTTCTACTATTATTCTGCAACCTACGTGCAACTATTGCCCCCAAGTTATAACCTTTATAACCTGACACAGCACTCTTGAGGACACTAAGATCAGGGGCACACATGTGACATACCTCGTCCTTACCGTTAATGCATCTACCAATAAAGAGAGCAAAGTAATGTATAGCAGGAAAATGAATGCTCCCTATGGTAGCTTGTGCTATGTCCCTAGATTCTCCCACAGTAATACTAGCAAGAAAATCTCTAAATTCAGATTTGGGAGGATCATTAATATTACCCCACTGCGGGAGTTTGCAAGCAGTTGTGAAATCCTCTAAATCCATGGTATAAGATGTATCATAAATATCAAACATGACACTAGGAGAATTACGCGCAGAAATATATTCGAACCTCCACACAAAGGAATCAGTCAATTGATAATATTGAGGACACTTATCTTGTAAGAAGTCCTTCAGCTCGGCATTACGCACATACGCGTCAAATTCCTCCTTGAAGCCTGCTTCGACCATAAAATCATCAGATGGCCACTCACAAGCCCGTACATTTGCGTCCCTTGGCAAATTAACTTCTTGTTCACGTATAGCAATCCTTGGCCCTTTCTTTTCCGAGGAACCTCCTTGGTACATTCTTCTAAGCATATTTCTTTTTCTGATTTTTTTTGAAATTTTAGTAACTTCAAAATAAAAGTGAATAAAACTAAACAAGATTGATATCAACTACTCCTACAAGTACCTAGAGCCTATATCATGCATTGGAATTGCTTGGGACCTCAAAAATTTAACATGCAAGCTCAAGAACATGGTCACCTATGCAGAAAAAATTGCAATGAATAAAGCACTAGAACAAAAACTAATTGGACCAATGGAGGAGTCACATACCAAGCAACAATCTTTCAAAGCAGTTTTGTGAATGGAGCTTTGAGCTAAGAGATCGAAAATCGCAGCAAAACGAGCTAGAACTCGTGCTTGAGCTGGATGGGGATTTTTTGGGTAGAAGATGAAGTGTGTGGGTGCTGGCATAAGTGGAGGGGAGCCACCAGGGGCCCACGAGACAGGGGGCGCGCCCTACAGGGGGGGGGGCGCCTGATACGTCTCCAATGTATCTATAATTTTTGACTGCTCCATGCTACTTTATCTACTGTTTTGGACTATATTGGGCTTTATTTTCCACTTTTATATTATTTATGGGACTAACCTATTAACCGGAGGCCCAACCCATAATTGCAGTTTTTTTTTGCCTATTTCAGTGTTTCGAAGAAACGGAATATCAAACGGAGTCCAAACGGAATGAAACCTTCGGGAACGTGATTTTCTCACCGAACGTGATCCAGGAGACTTGGACCCTACTCCAAGAAGTGCCAGAGGCGGTCACGAGGGTGGAGGGCGCGCCCCCCCGGGCACGCCCCCTACCTCGTGGGCCCCCTGATGCTCCACCGACGTACTCCTTCCTCCTATATATACCTACGTATCCCCGAACGATCAGAATAGGAGCCAAAAACCTAATTCCACCGCCGCAACCTTCTGTATCCACGAGATCCCATCTTGGGGCCTGTTCCGGAGCTCCGCCAGAGGGAGCATCCACCACGGAGGGCTTCTACATCAACACCATAGCCCCTCCGATGAAGTGTGAGTAGTTTACTTCAGACCTTCGGGTCCATAGCTAGTAGCTAGATGGCTTCTTCTCTCTTTTTGGATCTCAATACAATGTTCTCCCCCTCTCTTGTGGAGATCTATTCGATGTAATCTTATTTTTGCGGTGTGTTTGTTGAGGCCGATGAATTGTGGGTTTATGATCCCGTATTATCTATGGAAAATATTTGATTCTTCTATGAATTCTTTTATGTATGATTGAGTTATCTTTGCAAGTCTCTTCGAATTATCCTTTTTGGTTTGGACAACTAGATTGGTAGTTCTTGCAATCGGAGAAGTGCTTAGCTTTGGGTTCAATCTTGCAGTGTCCTTACCCAGTGACAGAAAGGGTTGCAAGGCACGTATTGTATTGTTGCCATCGAGGATAACAAGATGGTTTTTTTTATCATATTGCATGAATTTATCCCTCTACATCATGTCATCTTGCTTAAGGCGTTACTCTGTTTTTAACTTAATACTCTAGATGCATGCTGGATAGCGGTCGATGAGTGGAGTAATAGTAGTAGATGCAGAATCGTTTCGATCTACTTGTCTTGGACGTGATGCCTATATACATGATCATTGCCTAGATATGCTCATAACTATGCTCAATTCTATCAATTGCTCAACAGTAATTTGTTCACCCGCCGTAGAATATTTATGCTCTTGAGAGAAGCCACTAGTGAAACCTATGGCCCCTGGGTCTATTCTTATCATATCAATCTCTATCACTTTAGTTACTTCTTTTGTTTTTTACTTTGCCTTTTACTTTTTACTTTGCATCTATCTATCAAAAATACCAAAAATATTATTTATTATCTCTATCAGATCTCACTCTCGTAAGGGACCGTGAAGGGATTGACAACCCCTAATCGCGTTGGTTGCGAGTTGCTATCGTTTTGTGTAGGTACGAGGGACTTGTGTGTGGTCTCCTACTGGATTGATACCTTGGTTCTCAAAAACTAAGAGAAATACTTACGCTACTTTGCTGCATCATCCTCTCCTCTTCGGGGAAATCCAACGCAGTGCTCAAGAGGTAGCAGTGCCCTCCTCTCTCGTGACCTGGTGCTTGCCCCTTCTGCAGTGTTTTCAGTGCCTAAAATCCTCTAATATTCCAGAAAAAATCATACTAAATTTGCAGGGCATTTGGAGCACTTTTATTTTCATACTATTTTTTAATGCACAGAAATTCACAAAACAGACGTATACTATTTTTGCATTATTTATTCTAAATAACAGAAAGTAAAAAGAGGGTAAAGAAGGTTGTGCCTTCTAGTTTCATCCATCTCGTGATCATCAAAATGAATCCACTAACAAGGTTGATCAAGTCTTGTTAACAAGCTCATTCCGAATAACACGGAACTGGGGAAATTTTGAATAACACTAAGTTACCTCAACGGGGATATGAAAATCCCCAACAATAAGAATATCATACTTTTTCTTGACAGTAGGGAGAGGAAATTCAAAACCTCCAAAAATGATAGTTGGAACTTTTTCAATAGAATTGATACTATGAACTTGAGATTGTTTCCTCGGAAAGTGTACCGTATGCTCATTACCATTAACATGAAAAGTGACATTGCCTTTGTTGCAATCAATAACAGCCCCTGCAGTATTAAGAAAAGGTCTACCAAGGATAATAGACATACTATCGTCCTCGGGAGTATCAAGAATAACAAAGTCCGTTAAGATAGTGACATTTGCAACCACAACAGGCACATCCTCACAAATACCGACAGGTATAACAGTTGATTTATCGGCCATTTGCAAAGATATTTCAGTAGGTGTCAACTTATTCAATTTAAGTCTACGATATAAAGAGAGAGGCATAACACTAACACCGGCTCCAAGATCACATAAAGCAGTTCTAACATAATTTCTTTTAATGGAGCATGGTATAGTTGGAACACCCGGATCTCCAAGTTTCTTTGGTATTCCACCCTTAAAAGTGTAATTAGCAAGCATGGTGGAAATTTCAACTTCCGGTATCTTTCTTTTATTTGTAATGATATCCTTCATATACTTAGCATAAGGGTTTACTTTAAGCATATCAGTTAAGCGCATCCGTAAGAAAATAGGTCTAATCATTTCAGCAAAGCGCTCAAAATCCTCATCATCCTTTGACTTGGATGGTTTAGGAGGAAAGGGAATGGGTTTCTGAACCCATGGTTCTCTTTCTTTACCGTGCTTCCTAGCAACAAAATCTCTCTTATCATAACGTTGATTCTTTGATTGTGGGTTATCAAGATCAACAGCAGGTTCAATCTCTACATCATTGTCTTTGCTAATTTGAGCATCAACATGAACATTATCATTAACATTATCACTAGGTTCATGTTCATCACCTGATTGTGTTTCAGCATCAGAAATAGAAATATCATTGGGATTCTCAGGTGTGTCTACAGTAGGTTCACTAGAAGCATGCAAAGTTCTATCGTTTTTCTTTTTCTTCTTTTTAGAAGAACTAGGTGCCTCTAAATTATTTCTCTGAGAATCTTGCTCGATTCTCTTAGGGTGGCCTTCAGGATAAAAAGGTTCCTGAGTCATTCTACCAGTTCTAGTAACCACTCTAACAGCAAAGTCATTTTTATTATTCAATTCATCAAGCAAATCATTTTGAGCTTTGAGTACTTGCTCAGCTTGAGTAGCAACCATAGAAGCATATTTGCTAATGCGGTGAAGTTCATCTTTAACTCTAGCCAGATTATCACCTACGCGTCCTATCTCGAAAGCATTATTCTTTAACTCTCTACCAACATAAGCATTAAAACTTTCTTGTCTAGCCATATAGTCATCAAATTCATCTGAGCATGGGCTATGAAATTTAGTAGAGGGTATTTCAACTTTATCATATCTAGAGAGAATTTACCTTTACTACCTGTGTCAGGTTATCAAGACAATGTGGTTCTTCAGGCGGTATATTAAGACCATGTATTTATTCAATAGGTGGTAAATTCTTAACATCTTCAGCTTTAATACCTTTTTCTTTCATTGATTTCTTTGCCTCTTGCATATCTTCAGGACTGAGAAATAAAACACCTCTCTTCTTCGGAGTGGGTTTAGGAATAGGCTCAAGAGTTGGCTCAATTGGTTCAGGAATTACTTCAGGAACTGGCTCAGGAAGAGTCCAATTATTTTCATTAGTCAACATATTATTCAATAATATTTCAGCTTCGTCGACTGTTCTTTCCCTGAAAACACAACTAGCACAACTATCCAAGTAGTCCTTGGAAGCATCGGTTAGTCCATTATAAAAGATATCAACCATTTCATTTTTCTTAAGAGGATGATCAGGAAAAGCATTAAGTAACCGGAGAAGACTCC
The DNA here is from genome assembly GCF_002162155.2 of Triticum dicoccoides. Lineage (NCBI taxonomy): Eukaryota > Viridiplantae > Streptophyta > Magnoliopsida > Poales > Poaceae > Triticum > Triticum dicoccoides. Next base: position 61,050,129 of record NC_041389.1, on the reverse strand, counting down.
CCCAAGCTTGTGGGAGACTCTCTTCTTTGATTTGCACAAAATTATAAATTTCCCGCAAGGCAGCTTGTTTCTTATGAGCAGGGAAATATTTAGCAGAGAAGTAATAAATCATATCCTGGGGACTACGCACACAAACAGGAGCAAGATAATTATACCAAGTCTTAGCATCACCCTTTAATGAGAACGGAAATATCTTAAGGATGTATAAATAGCGAGACTTCTCATCATTAGTAAAAAGGGTAGCTATATCATTCAACTTGGTAAGATGTGCCACAACAGTTTCAGATTCAAGGCCACAGAAAGGATCAGATTCAAATAAAGTAATAATATCAGGATCAACAGAGAATTCATAATCCTTATCAGTAACAGATAGGTGAAGTAGCAAAAGCAGGATCGGGTTTCATTCTAGCATTAAGAGACTTCTGCTTCCATTTCGCTAATAATTTCTTAAGATCATTTCTATCATTGCAAGAAAGAATTTCCACAACAGCTTTTTCATTCATAACATAACCCTTAGGAACAACAGGTAATATATAATCATTGGGGGAACCTTCATCATCACTATCATCAATAATAGGTTCTTCAATATTTTCATTCCCCCTAACTCTAGCAAGTTGTTCATCTAGAAATTCACCTAATGGCACAGTAGTATCACGCACAGAAGTAGTTTCATCATGCATAGCAGAAGTGGCATCATCAATAACATGCGACATATCAGAATTCATAGCAGTAGCAGGTTTAGGTGTCGCAAGCCTACTAATAGCGGAAGGAGAATCTAGTGCAGAGCTAGATGGCAGTTCCTTACCTCCCCTCGTAGTTGAGGGCAAAATAGTAGTTCGATCGCCTTTCAAGTTCTTCATAGTGATCAACAGATATAAATCCCAAGTGACTCAGAGAATAGAGCTATGCTCCCCGGCAACGGTGCTAGAAATTAGTCTTGATAACCCACAAGTATAGGGGATCGAAACAGCTTTCGAGGGTAGAGTATTCAACCCAAATTTATTGATTCGACACAAGGGGAGCCAAAGAATATTCTTTTGTATTAGCAGTTGAGTTGTCAATTCAACCACACCTGGATAACTTAGTGTCTGCAGCAAAGTGTTTAGTAGCAAAAGTGGTATGATAATAAAGGTAACGGTAGCAAAAGTAAAGATAAATGTTTTTGAGTTTTCGTAGTAGTTGTAAGAGTAGCAACGGAAAAGTAAATAAGCAAAGAACAATATATGAAAAGCTCGTAGGCGATGGATCAGTGATGGATAATTATGCCGGATGCGATTCCTCATGCAATAGTTATAACATAGGGTGATATAGAACTAGCTCCAATTCATCAATGTAATGTAGGCATGTATTCCATAAATAGTCATACGTGTGCTTATGGAAAAGAACTTGTATGACATCTTTTGTCCTACCCTCCCGCTGAAGCGGGGTCCTAGCGGAAACTAAGGGATATTAGGGCCTCCTTTTAATAGAGAACCGGAACAAAGCATTAGCACATAGTGAATACATGAACTCCTCAAACTACGGTCATCACCCAGAAGTATCCCAATTATTGTCACTTCGGGGTTGTCGGATCATAACACATAGTAGGTGACTATAGACTTGCAAGATAGGATCAAGAACACACATATATTCATGAAAACATAATAGGTTCAGATCTGAAATGATGGCACTCGAGCCCTAGTGACAAGCATTAAGCATAGCAAAGTCATAGCAACATCAATCTCAAAACATAGTGGATACTAGGGATCAAACCCTAAGAAAGCTAACTTGATTACATGGTAAATCTCATCCAACCCATCGCCGTCCAGCAAGCGTACGATGGAATTACTCACGCACGACGGTGAGCATCATGAAATTGGTGATGGAGGATGGTTGATGATGAGTACGGCGACGAATCCCCCTCTCCGGAGCCCCGAACGGACTCCAGATCAGCCCTCCCGAGAGAGATTAGGGCTTGGCGGCGGCTTCGTGTCGTGAAACGCGATGAAACTTTCTCCCTAATTTTTTTCTCCCCGAGACGGAATATATGGAGCTGGAGTTGAGGTCGGAGGAGGTCCAGGGGGCCCACGAGATAGGGGGCCGCGCCCTAGGGGGGGCGCCCCCTATCTCGTGGACAGGCTGTGGGCCCCCTGGCATTAATTCTTTTGCCAAAAATTCTTACTAATTCCAAAAAGTGCCTCCGTGGATTTCTAGGACATTCCTAGAACTTTTCTTTTCTACACATAAAGCAACATCATGGCAGTTCTGTAAAAATAGCGTCAGTTCGGTTAGTTTCATTCAAATCATGCAAGTTAGAGTCCAAAACAAGGGCAAAAGTGTTTGGAAAAGTAGATACGTTGGAGACGTATCAATCATCACGTGGTGTCTCGGCATGACGAACTTTGGCAACGGTGCATACTCAGGGAGAACACTTTTATCTTGAAATTTAGTGAGAGATCATCTTATAATGCTACAGTCAAACAAAGCAAAATAAGATGCATAAAGGATAAACATCACATGCAATCAATATAAGTGATATGATATGGCCATCATCATCTTGTGCTTGTGATCTCCATCTCCGAAGCACCGTCATGATCACCATCGTCACCGGCGCGACACCTTGATCTCCATCGTAGCATCGTTGTCGTCTCGCCAACTATTGCTTCTACGACTATCGCTACCGCTTAGTGATAAAGTAAATCAATTACAGGGCGATTGCATTGCATACAATGAAGCGACAACCATATGGCTCCTGCCAGTTGCCGATAACTCGGTTACAAAACATGATCATCTCATACAATAAAATATAGCATCATGCCTTGACCATATCACATCACAACATGCCCTGCAAAAACAAGTTAGACGTCCTCTACTTTGTTGTTGCAAGTTTTATGTGGCTGCTACGGGCTGAGCAAGAACCGTTCTTACCTACGCATCAAAACCACAACGATAGTTCGTCAAGTTAGTGTTGTTTTAACCTTCTCAAGGACCGGGCGTAGTCACACTTGGTTCAACGAAAGTTGGAGAAACTAACACCCGCCAGCCACCTATGTGCAAAGCACGTCGGTAGAACCAGTCTCGCGTAAGCGTACTCGTAATGTTGGTCCAGGCCGCTTCATCCAACAATACCGCCGAACCAAAGTATGACATGCTGGTAAGAAGTATGACTTGTATCGCCCACAACTCACTTGTGTTCTACTCGTGCATATAACATCCACGCATAAACCTGGCTCGGATGCCACTGTTGGGAAACATAGTAATTTCAAAAAAATTCCTAAGCACACGCAAGATCATGGTGATGCATAGCAACGAGAGGGGAGAGTCTTGTCCACGTACCCTCGTAGACAGAAAGCGGAAGCGTTACACTACAAAAAAAATACACTTCCATGATGATACGTGTTTGTCACAGTAGGTCGCGTTTTTTGTCATGCATGTACATCCATGACAAATTTATGACAGAATCAAGATAGTCATACCTGTGCTGTCGTAGAAGTGTTCCATGACATTACCAAAATTATCATCACGGAAGTGTCCACTTCCATGACGATAAATCGCGCGTCACAGAAGTGCTTTCGTCAAGGGTGACCGACACATGGCATCCACCGCAATGGAACGCCGTTAAGCTATCGGGTCGGGTTTTGGATCTGATAACCCGTTAACAGCCCCGACCAATGGGGATTTTCCATGTGTAAAATCATCATTGGCTGGAGGAGACACGTGTCGGCTCACCGTTGGGATAGATGTCATCCACTCATTGGACAGAAGGCGCCTATGATACGTCGACACGTGGCCCGGCTCAACAGAGGCCATTCCTGTGAAAAGGCCGGCCCGTTTGACTTGGTCAAAAGGTGACGGGCCGGCCCATGGAAAGCCTGTTAACGACCTGTACGCATATAGCCCATTTACAGCCCGCCAACCCAAGGCCCGTTACGCCCTACCCGAATTAGGCCCAGTAGCATCATCTGGCCCATCCAATATGATTCCAGCCTGTCGGTGTCAAAACCGGCGGATCTCGGGTAGGGGGTCCCGAACTATGCGTTAGGCGGATGGTAACAGGAGACAAGTGTAACGCCCCGGATGCAACTTTCCATATTTGTAACCCCAACTCTTGCCTTTTCCGGAGATACGATATGTTATTTTCCTCCGTGGTTGGGTTTTTGTCTTTCGTTTTGCTTTTTGTTTCATATCGTGCATTTCATCTCATGGCATCATGCGCATTGAATTTGCATGTTTTCATAAAGATTGCATTCGTTCGTAGTTGGCGCGTTCCCCCCTTGCCTTCGTAGACCGTTTCGAGTCCAACCGGGTTCTCATTCCCCTTCTGTTGGACCGCCATATCTCTCTGCCAGTCATGGACCCCTCTCCTTCGACCCCCTCTTGCGCGCGTCCGAAACTTGCCCCGAACCCGAACCGGTCAGTCGTCACCGTTGGATCCGGATCATCCCCTAACGTCTATAAAACATCTCCGTTTTCTTATTTGGGCTTCCCTACCTATTTATTCTCATCTGTCGGATTTTGATCGGATGATCCAAACTCCTCTTTTTCTTATATATATATATATATATATATATATATATATATGAGACCAACCCTAGAAATTAGGGATCATGTCCCATCCATCCACTCCCGAGCGCCGCCACTCTTCCTGCCTCTTCTTCATCGGGATCCTCCCCGATCCAAAATATCCTCCCTCGTTTTCAACAATAGACCAACCAGCCATCGATCCAACCCATCCACCTCCTCCCGTGCGTCCCCGGGATCGACCTCGTCGCCTGCCCGATCCACCACCGCGGCAAGCCGCTCGGGCACCAGGCCCCGCTCCCGTCTGGATTGAGACCACCAGCGAGTCTCGCAACACCCGCGCGTTCTCTGTCTCACCGTCGTCTTTGCGTGCCACGCCGGAGTTCCACCTCGCCGGAGCGGAGCTCCTCCTGCACCCTCTGCTACCCAGGCGAGCCCCCCTTCGTGCCCTCTCCTTCCCTTCCTCCTTTCCTGTTCTTCTCTCTCTCATATGGAGCTCTCTGTCTCCCAGAAACCATCCACGACCGACGACCTCGAGTTGCCATGGATGGGTGCTGCCAAGTTCAGCCAGAAACGCCGGGAACCGCGCCGCCACGACCTCCTCCGCCATTGCCAAGACCCTCCCCGTTGCGCACCTGCTTCCTCCGCTTCGAGGACGAGGCCAGCGCCAAGTCCTCCTTGAGTCCCCTGCCTCGGATCCCTGCTCGCCGCGCCTCGCGTTGACCGCGCAATTGCCAAGTCCAGCCCTGCCGCCCCGCCGGAGTCCCCTGCCGCACCGACCCCTCTCCATCCTGCCGCTTGCCGGAGCCCCACCTGCGTCCGTTCAGCGCCTGCTGTCTTCCTCTGCTTCGAGCGACAAGACGAGCTCCGCGCCGTCGTTGACCCGATCTGGCGCCAGCGTGGACAAGCTCCAAGGCCCAGCGCGCCCCTCCTGTAGCCTCCCCTCCAATCGGGCCAAGGCCCATGGTGAGGCCACCCGCAGCGCCCCTCCTTTTTTTTTCTCCAGTTGGGCCAGCCTGCAGTTTCAGCCCGCATACGTTTTTTCCCTGTTCTGCGAATTTAGCAATTATCCCAGGATAGGCTGTTTTACAGATTGCACCCTCATGTTCATGCATTTAATAACTCCACAACCGTGCATCGGATTAAAGTGATTTATATATGTAAAATGCTTAGAATTTTATCTAGTTTCACAATATGCCACTTTCATCCATGTTTAACATGTTTAAACTGCTGTTTGCATTTGTTTTGCAAAATGCCATGTTAAATGATTTATTTCATAACTAAATAACCGTAACTCGTATTTTAATAAACTTTATATGTAAATGGGGTGGAAAAATGCCTAGTTTAACATGGTGCACTTTATTTTCCTGTTTAACAACAATAAAATATGTTTTAGGGCAGAACAGTACCAAATTCAAAATATGCATATGGGGATTTTCCGGAATTGTTGTTTGTTGTTTCGGCCTCATTTAAACTTGCCTAGTTAGGTAGTTTTCTTATGCTTCACCTCTTGCCATGTTTAACAACATTTAATATTGATGAATAGCATAAACGAGAGTGAACTAAATAACTCGGATGTGGTGTTTCGTCAATATGCAACTCGTTGCATATTGAGCTCCACTTAACTTGTAGTATTGTTTGTTGCACTTTGCCATGCCATGCCATGCCTCATTAAACCGGACATGCATCATACTTGTTTGTGCATCATGCCAAGTTTATGCTTGTGCATTTACCATGTTGTTTGTTTCTTTCCGGTGTTGCTTCTTAGTTCCGGTAATGTTGCGATTGTGAGGATTCGTTCGACTACGTCCGTTCGTCTTCTTCATGGACTCGTTCTTCTTCCTAGCGGGATTTCAGGCAAGGTGACCGCTACCCTGGATCTCACTACTATCATTGCTATGCTAGTTGCTTCGTTCTATCACTATGTTGCGTTACCTATCTTTTTCTCATCAAGCCTCCCTAATTGCCATGAACCTCTAACCTTTGACACCATTCCTAGCAAACCATTGATTGGCTATGTTACCGCTTTGCTCAGCCCCTCTTATAGCGTTGCTAGCTGCAGGTGAAGTTGAAGATTGCTCCATGGTGAACAGGGTTATGTTGGGATATCACAATATCTCTTATTTAATTAATGCATCTATATACTTGGTAAAGGGTGGAAGGCTCGGCCTTATGCCTGGTGTTTTGTTCCACTCTTGCCGCCCTAGTTTCCGTCATACCGGTGTTATGTTCCCGGATTTTGCGTTCCTAACGCGGTTGGGTGATTTATGGGACCCCCCCTGACATTTCGCTTTGAATAAAACTTGTCCAGCAAGGCCCAACCTTGGTTTTACCATTTGCCTCACCACCACCTATACCCTTCCCTTGGGTCGGCCAACCCAAGGGTCATCTTTATTTTAGCCCCCCCGGGCCAGTGCTTGTCTAAGTGTTGGTCCGAACCGAGCAGCCTGCGGGGCCCCCTCGGGGAAACTCGAGGTCTGGTTTTACTCGTAGCTTGACTTATCCGGTGTTGCCCTGAGAACAAGATATGGGCAGCTCCTATCGGGATTGTCGGCGCATCGGGCGGCTTTGCTGGTCTTGTTTTACCATTGTCGAAATGTCTTGTAAACCGGGATTCCGAGACTGATCGGGTCTTCCTGGGAGAAGGTATATCCTTCGTTGATCGTGAGAGCTTATCATGGGCTAAGTTGGGACACCCCTGCAGGGTATAAACTTTCGAGAGCCGTGCCCGCGGTTATGTGGCAGATGAGAATTTGTTAATGTCCGGTTGTAGATAACTTGACACCAGATTCGAATTAAAACGCATCAACCGCGTGTGTAGCCGTGATGGTCTCTTTTCGGCGGAGTCCGGGAAGTGAACACGGTTTCTGTGTTATGATTGACGTAAGTAGGAGCTCAGGATCACTTCTTGATCATTGCTAGCTTCACGACCGTTCCTTTGTTTCTCTTCTCGCTCTCATTTGCGTATGTTAGCCACCATATCATGCTTAGTCGCTGCTGCAACCTCACCACTTTACCCCCTTCCTTTCCCATTAAGCTTTGCTAGTCTTGATACCCATGGTAATGGGATTGCTGAGTCCTTGTGGCTCACAGATTACTACAACAACAGTTGCAGGTACAGGTTTTGCGATGATCATGACGCGAGAGCGATGTTTGCTTGTTTTGGAGTTCTTCTTCTGCTTCTTCTTCGATCAGGGGATAGGTTCCAGGTCGGCAGCCTGGGCTAGCAGGGTGGATGTCGTTTGAGTTTCTGTTTGTGTTTCATCCGTAGTCGGATGTTGATCTTGTGTATGATGTATTGATGTATTCATGTGGCATTGTATGCCTCTTGTATGTATCCCCAACTATTATGTAATGTTGATGTAATGATATCCACCTTGCAAAAGCGTTTCAATATGCGGGTCTATCCTTGGTGGGACCTTCGAGTTCCTCTTGGATAGGGTCGCATATTGGGCGTGACAACAAGGGACACGATGTTTTTACCCAGGTTTGGGCCCTCTCGATGGAGGTAAAACCCTACTCCTGCTTGATTGATATTGATGATATGGGTAGTACAAGAGTAGATCTACCACGAGATCAGAGAGGCTAAACCCTAGAAGCTAGCCTATGGTATGATTGTTGTTCGTCCTACGGACTAAAACCCTCCGGTTTATATAGGCACCGAAGAGGGTTAGGGTTACACAGAGTCGGTTACAATGGTAGGAGATCTACATATCCGTATCGCCAAGCTTGCCTTCCACGCCAAGGAAAGTCCCATCCGGACACGGGACAGATTCTTCAATCTTGTATCTTCATAGTCCAGGAGTCCGGCCGAAGATGATAGTTCGGCTATCCGGACACCCCCTAGTCCGGGACTCCCTCAGTAGCCCCCGAACCAGGCTTCAATGGAGATGAGTCCGGCGCGTAGATTGTCTTCGGCATTACAAGGCGGGTTCTTCTCAAAATCCTGTGTACCTATTGAATAGCGTCCGGCTTCCTGTGAATACTGCGCTCCTCGGCTTCCACGCCCAATAATGGCCATCTTCAACGTGTTGAACGAATGTGAAAAGTCAAGGTATTTCTACATTTGCCCCCTAGCTGCGCAAATGAGCTGTCTATAAAAGAGACGAGGATCTAGATCCGAATCACACCATCCTTCCTTCGCGAGCATTCATCAGAGCGCATCTGACAGAAATCCATTCCATCATGGACAGTCGACGCGGCTCCTCCTCTCGCCCTCCCAGCCCTCAGCCTGGAGATTGGGAGAGATGTTCCGTCCCGCACAGTGAGCTAGTGGCGCTCCAAACCAAGGGATTTCTTCCCCCAGCCTTCATGGTCCCGGTTCGAGCCGGACTCGCCACCTATAAGGGCGGAAAGCAAGCGGAGAGCGTCTCCAGCCCCTCCAAAGGGGAGCGGGTATGCCTTGTCTCTTATTTGATAAGAGGGCTCGGATTTCCAATTCATCCGTTTCTCCGGGGGCTCCTGGAGTTCTATGGCCTCCAGTTGCACAACCTTACACCTGCCTCCATTTTGCATATCGCGGGCTTCGTGGCCCTTTGTGAGCTGTTTTTGGGCATCGAGCCTCATTTCGCGCTGTGGAAGAAGCTGTTCTGTCTTGTGCCCCGTTCTCAAGAGGGGTCGATATATCAAGTGGGCGGAGCCGAACTATGGTGCATCGCCGGGACCGAATATCTGTCCGGAACCCCGAAGAAGGCGTCCGAAGACTGGCCTTTGGCATGGTTTTATATAGAAGATGTCCCCCTGCCGGAACCTGTTCGGGTCGGCCTCCCTGAGTTCAATAATGCTCCTTTGAAGAAATGCCTAAGCTGGCGTCCACGGAGCCCTCAGAGGGAAAACGACAGGGACGTCATTTACCTGATGAGCCGGATAAGGTTGTTAGCTCATTCCGGACTGACCATGATCGGAGTCATGGCCATATGCATTATGCGGGGGGTGCAGCCGCTCCAGTATAGAGGCCACCCCATGTTGGATTTCAACGGGGAGGATGATGCCACCCACTACGGCCGTAAGGGGCCGGGAACGGTTGCCGATCTGACGAAGATCTTGTCCGCATTGTACAAGGGAGAAGAGGAGGAATTCCTCCGCATCAATCCGCAGGGCGGATTTTCTATGAACAATCCTCCAAGTTGGGTAAGCGGACATTCATTTTTGCCTATCCGATCTATACTCCCATAGTTAAATATCTCGTTTTGTGATTTTGGCGCAGGAACTGCGCCGGGCCGTAAAGGATATAAACAACCCACCTCCACAACCCGAGGATCTGGAACGGTTCCTCGATCCGACCACCCAAGAGGATTTGGACATATCGGTGGAGCTGATCGACGAGGTTTTCCATCAACTGAGCATTGATAATGCCTTGGTCGCCATCACGGCCGATTACCCCGGAATACTTCCCGCCTCGCAGGTAACTGAGACCGAAGTCCCGATACTTTGAAAATGACCCATCAATGCATGTTCTTGATCACCATATACCGATGGTGTTTCGCAGGGGTGCCCTTGAGGCGGAAAGCCGAGCCCGCGGCGGCTGGCCAACAAGGGGCAGCATGGCCCAGCAGGCTAAAAAGAAGTGCGGTCCGGATCGAAACTCCGGTGCAACGGTATGGCGCGTCACCTTACTTCCCGGCTTTATTCCCGAGAGGCATACTAATGCTCGTGCCTTTTCAGGAAGAAGAGCGCTCGCCGGACTATATCCGGAGAGGTTGCCAATCAGTCCTCCACTCGCCAGGCTCCAAAGCCAGGTCCACAAGTGGAGGCGAACACGGGGCGTGCGTCGGATGTTCCTCCAACAGAGGATGCCGACATGTTATCTGTTGGGGAACGTTGCATAAAATAAGATTTTTCCTACGTTCACCAACATCAATCTATGAGTTCATCCAACAACGAAAGAGGGGACTGCATCTAAATACCCTTGTAGATCGCGAGCGGAAGCTTTCAAGAGAACGGGGTTGAGGGAGTCGTACACGTCGTGATCCAAATCACCGGAGATCCTAGCGCCGAACGGACGGCACCTCCACGTTCAACACACGTACGGTCAGCGTGACATCTCCTCCTTGATCCAGCAAGGGGGAAGGAGAGGTTGATGAAGATCCAGCAGCACAACGGCGTGGTGGTGGATGCAGGAGGGATCCGGCAGGGCTTCGCCAAGCGTCTGCAGGAGGGAGAGGTGTAGCAAGGGGGAAGGGAGGCGCCAAGATGCAGGGTGCGGCTGCCCTCCCTCCCCCCTCTTTATATAGGGTCCCCAGGGGGGCGCCGGCCCTAGGAGATGGGATCTCCTAGGGGGGGCGGCGGCCAAGGGGGGAACTTGCCCCCCAAGGCAAGTGGAGGCGCCCCCTCCCCTAGGGTTCCCAACCCTAGGCGCAGGGGGGCCCAAGGGGGGCACACCAGCCCACCAGGGGCTGGTCCCCTCCCCACTTCAGCCAACGGGGCCCTCCGGGATAGGTGGCCCCACCCGGTGGACCCCCGGGACCCTTTCGGTGGTCTCGATACAATACCGATGACCCCCGAAACTTTCCCGATGGCCGAAACAACACTTCCTATATATAATTCTTCACCTCCGGACCATTTCAGAACCCCTCGTGACATCCGGGATCTCATCCAGGACTCCGAACAACTTTCGGTTTGCTGCATACTAATATCTCTACAACCCTAGCGTCACCGAACCTTAAGTGTGTAGACCCTACGGGTTCGGGAGATATGCAGACATGACTGAGATGCCTCTCCGGTCAATAACCAACAGTGGGATCTGGATACCCATGTTGGCTCCCACATACTCCTCGATGATCTCATCGGATGAACCACGATGTCGAGGATTCAATCAACCCCGTATTCAATTCCCTTTGTCATTCGGTACGTTACTTGCCCGAGACTCGATCGTCGGTATCCCAATACCTCGTTTAGTCTCGTTACCGGCAAGTCACTTTACTCGTACTGTAATGCATGATCCCGTGACCAGACACTTGATCACATTGAGCTCATTATGATGATGCATTACCGAGTGGGCCCAGAGATACCTCTCCGTCATACGGAGTGACAAATCCCAGTCTCGATTCGTGCCAACCCAACAGACACTTTCGGAGATACCCGTAGTGTACCTTTATAGTCACCCAGTTATGTTGTGACGTTTGGCACACCCAAAGAACTCCTACGGTATCCGGGAGTTGCACAATCTCATGGTCTAAGGAAATGATACTCGACAATTGGAAAAGCTCTAGCTAAACGAACTACACGATCTTTGAGCTATGCTTAGAATTGGGTCTTGTCCATCACATCATTCTCCTAATGATGTGATCCCATTATCAATGACATCCAATGCCCATAGTCAGGAAACCATGACTATCTGTTGATCAACGAGCTAGTCAACTAGAGGCTCACTAGGGACTTGTTGTGGTCTATGTATTCACACGTGTGTTACAATTTTCGGATAACACAGTTATAGCATGAATAACAGACAATTATCATGAACAAAAGAAATATAATAATAACCATTTCATTATTGCCTCTAGGGCATATTTCCAACAGTCTCCCACTTGCACTAGAGTCAATATTCTAGTTACATTGTGATGAATCGAACACCCATTGCATACTGGTGTTGATCATGTTTTGCTCTAGGGAGAGGTTTAGTCAACGGATCTGCTACATTTAGGTCCCTATGTACTTTACAAATATCTATGTCTCCATCTTGAACATTTTCATGGATGGAGTTGAAGCGACGCTTGATGTGCCGGGTCTTCTTGTGAAACCTGGGCTCCTTGGCAAGTGCAATAGCTCCAGTGTTGTCACAGAAGAGTGTAATCGGCCCCGACGCATTGGGTATGACTCCTAGGTCGGTGATGAACTCCTTCACCAAGATTGCTTCATGTGCTACCTCCGAGGCTGCCATGTACTTCGCTTCACATGTAGATCCCGCCACGACGCTCTACTTGCAACTGCACCAGCTTACTGCCCCACCATTCAAAAAATACACGTATCCGGTTTGTGACTTCGAGTCATCCAGATCTGTGTCGAAGCTAGCGTCGACGTAACCCTTTACGACGAGCTCTTCGTCACCTCCATATACGAGAAACATGTCCTTAGTCCTTTTCAGGTACTTAAGGATGTTCTTGACCGCTGTCCAGTGTTCCTTGCCGGGATTACTTTGGTACCTTCCTACCAAACTTACGGCAAGGTTTATATCAGGTCTGGTACAGGTCATGGCATACATGATAGACCCTATGGCTGAGGCATAGGGGATGACACTCATCTCTTGTTTATCTTCTGCCGTGGTCGGGCACTGAGCCGAGCTCAATTTCACACCTTGCAACATAGGCAAGAACCGCTTCTTGGACTGATCCATATTGAACTTCTTCAATATCTTATCAAGGTATGTGCTTTGTGAAAGACCTATGAGGCGTCTTGATCTATCTCTATAGATCTTGATGCCTAATATGTAAGCGGCTTCTCCAAGGTCCTTCATTGAAAAACACTTATTCAAGTAGGCCTTAATGCTGTCGAAAAGTTCTATATCATTTCCCATCAAAAGTATGTCATCCACATATAATATGAGAAATGCTACAGAGCTCCCTCTCACTTTCTTGTAAACGCAGGCTTCTCCATAAGTCTGCATAAACCCAAACGCTTTAATCATCTCATTAAAACGAATGTTCCAACTCCGAGATGCTTGCACCAGCCCATAAATGGATCGCTGGAGCTTGCATACCTTGTTAGCATTCTTAGGGTCGACAAAACCTTCCGGCTGCATCATATACAGTTCTTCCTTAAGGTGACCGTTAAGGAATGCCATTTTGACGTCCATTTGCCATATCTCATAATCATAGTATGCGGCAATTGCTAACATGATTCGGACGGACTTCAGCTTTGCTACGGGAGAGAATGTCTCATCGTAGTCAATCCCTTGAACTTGTCGATAACCCTTAGCGACAAGTCGAGCTTTATATATGGTAACATTACCATCCGTGTCCGTCTTCTTCTTAAAGATCCATTTGTTTTCTATCGCTCGCCTTTCATTGGGCAAGTCTATCAAAGTCCACACTTTGTTTTCATACATGGATCCTATCTTGGATTGCATGGCTTCAAGCCATTTGTTGGAATCTGGGCCCGCCATCGCTTCTTCATAGTTCAAAGGTTCACCGTTGTCCAACAACATGATTTCCAAGACAGGATTGCCGTACCACTCTGGTGCGGAACGTGTCCTTGTGGACCTTTGAAGTTCAGTAGGAGCTTGATCTGAAGTATCTTGATCATCATCATTAACTTCCTCTCTTGTCGGTGCAGGCACCACAGGAACATTTTCTTGAGTTGCGCTACTCATCGTTTCAAGAGGTAGTACTTCATCAAGCCCTACTTTCCTCCCACTTAATTCTTTCGAGAGAAACTCTTTCTCCAGAAAGGACCCGTTCTTGGCAACAAAGATCTTGCCCTCGGATCTTAAGTAGAAAGTATACCCTATGGTTTCCTTAGGGTATCCTATGAATACGCATTTTTCCGACTTGGGTTCGAGCTTCTCAGGTTGAAGTTTCTTGACATAAGCATCGCATCCCCAAACTTTTAGAAACGACAGCTTAGGTTTCTTCCCAAACCATAATTCATACGGTGTCGTCTCAATGGATTTAGACGGTGCCCTATTTAAAGTGAATGTAGCTGTCTCTAGAGCGTATCCCCAAAATGATAGCAGTAAATCAGTAAGTGACATCATAGATTGCACCATATCCAATACAGTGCGATTACGACGTCCGGACACACCATTTCGCTGAGGTGTTCCAGGCGGCGTGAGTTGTGAAACGATTCCACATTTTCTTAAGTGCGTACCAAATTCGTGACTTAAATATTCTCCCCCACGATCTGATCGTAGGAGCTTTATCTTTCGGTCACGTTGATTCTCTACCTCATTCTGAAATTCCTTGAACTTTTCAAAGGTCTCAGACTTGTGTTTCATCAAGTAGACATACCCATATCTACTCAAGTCATCAGTGAGAGTGAGAATATAACAATATCCTCCGCGAGCCTCAACGCTCATTGGACCGCACACATCAGTATGTATGATTTCCAACAAGTTGGTTGCTTGCTCCATTGTTCCGGAGAACAGAGTCTTGTTCATCTTGCCCATGAGTCATGGCTCGCATGTGTCAAACGATTCGTAATCTAGAGACTCTAAAAGTCCATCAGCATGGAGCTTCTTCATGCGCTTGACACCAATGTGACCAAGGCGGCAGTGCCACAAGTATGTGGGACTATCGTTATCAACTTTACATCTTTTGGTATTCACACTATGAATATGTGTAACATTACGCTCGAGATTCATTAAGAATAAACCATTCACCAGCGGGGCATGACCATAAAACATATCACTCATATAAATAGAACAACCATTATTCTCGGATTTAAATAAGTAGCCATCTCGAATTAAACGAGATCCTGATACAATGTTCATGCTCAAAGCTGGTACTAAATAACAATTATTGAGGTTAAAAACTAATCCCGTAGGTAAATGTAGAGGTAGCATGCCGACGGCGATCACATCGACCTTGGAACCATCCCCGACGCACATCGTCACCTCGTCCTTCGCCAGTCTCCGCTTATTCCGCAGCTCCTGCTTTGAGTTACAAATATGAGCAACCGCATCGGTATCAAATACCCAGGAGCTACTACGAGCACTGGTAAGGTACACATCAATTACATGTATATCACATATACCTTTGGTTCTGCCAGCCTTTTTGTCCGCTAAGTACTTGGGGCAGTTCCGCTTCCAGTGACCACTTCCCTTGCAATAAAAGCACTCAGTCTCAGGCTTGGGTCCATTGCTTGACTTCTTCCTGGCAACTAGCTTACCAGGCGTGGCAACTTCCTTGCCGTCCTTCTTGAAGTTCTTCTTACCCTTGCCCTTCTTGAACTTAGTGGTTTTATTCACCATCAACACTTGATGTTCCTTTTTGATCTCCACCTCCGCTGATTTCAGCATTGAATATACCTCAGGAATGGTCTTCCATCCCCTGCATATTGAAGTTCATCACAAAGCTCTTGTAGCTCGGTGGAAGCGACTGAAGGATTCTGTCAATGACCGCGTCATCCGGGAGATTAACTCCCAGCTGAGTCAAGCGGTTGTGCAACCCAGACATCTTGAGTATGTGCTCACTAACAGAACTATTCCTCCATCTTACAGCTGAAGAATTTGTCGGAGACTTCTTATCTCTCGACCGGGGCATGAGCTTGGAAAACCATTTTCAGCTCCTTGAACATCTCATATGCTTTGTGTTGCTCAAAACGCTTTTGGAGCCCCGGTTCTAAGCTGTAAAGCATGCCGCACTGAAGGAGGGAGTAATCATCAGCACGAGACTGCCAAGCGTTCATAATGTCTTGGTTCTCTGGGATTGGTGCTTCACCTAGCGGCGCTTCTAGGACATAATCTTTCTTGGCTGCTATGAGGATGATCCTCAGGTTCCGGACCCAGTCCGTATAGTTGCTGCCATCGTCTTTCAGCTTGGTTTTCTCTAGGAACGCGTTGAAGTTCAGGTGGACATGAGTGTTGGCCATTTGATCTACAAGACATATTGTAAAGATTTTAGACTAAGTTCATGATAATTAAGTTCATCTTAATCAAATTATTTAATGAACTCCCACTTAGACAGACATCCCTCTAGTCATCTAAGTGAAACATGATCCGAGTCAACTAGGCCATGTCCGATCATCACGTGAGACGGACTAGTTAACATCGGTGAACATCTTCATGTTGATCGTATCTTCTATACGACTCATGCTCGACCTTTCGGTCTTCCGTGTTCCGAGGCCATGTCTGTACATGCTAGGCTCATCAAGTCAACCTAAGTGTATTGCGTGTGTAAAGCTGGTTACACCCATTGTATTCGAACATTAGGATCTATCACACCCGATCATCACCTGGTGCTTCGAAACAACGAACCTTCGCAATGGTGCACAGTTAGGGGGAACACTTTTCTTGAAATTATTATGAGGGATCATCTTACTTACTACCGTCGTTCTAAGTAAACAAGATGAAAAACATGATAAACATCACATGCAATCATAATAGTGAGATGATATGGCCAATATCATATAGCTCATTTGATCTCCATCTTCGGGGCTCCATGATCATCTTCGTCACCGGCATGACACCATGATCTCCATCATCATGATCTCCATCATTGTGTCTCCATGAAGTTGCTCGCCAACTATTACTTCTACTACTGTGGCTAACGCGTTTAGCAATAAAGTAAAGTAATTTACATGGCGTTTCTCAATGACACGCAGGTCATACAAAAATAAAGACAACTCCTATGGCTCCTGCCGGTTGTCATACTCATCGACATGCAAGTCGTGATTCCTATTACAAGAACATGATCTCATACATCACATATATATCATTCATCATTCATCACAACTTTGGCCATATCACATCACAAAACACTTGCTGCAAAAACAAGTTAGACGTCCTCTAATTGTTGTTGCAAGTTTTTACGTGGCTTCTATAGGTGATCTAGCAAGAATGTTTTCTTACCTACGTTAAAGCCACAACGTGATTTTCCAACTTCTATTTACCCTTCATAAGGACCCTTTTCATCGAATCCGCTCCAACTAAAGTGGGAGAGACAGACACCCGCTAGCCACCTTATGCAACTAGTGCCTGTCAGTCGGTGGAACCTGTCTCACGTAAGCGTACGTGAAAGGTCGGTCCAGGCCGCTTCATCCCACAATACCGCTGAAGCAAAATAATACTAGTAGTGGCAAGAAAGTTGACAACATCTACGCCCACAACAAATTGTGTTCTACTTGTGCAAAGAGAACTACGCATAGACCTAGCTCATGATGCCACTGTTGGGGAACGTTGCATAAAATAAAAATTTTCCTACGTTCACCAAGATCAATCTATGAGTTCATCCAACAATGAAAGAGGGGAGTGCATCTACATACCCTTGTAGATCACGAGCGGAAGCGTTCAAGAGAACGGGGTTGAGGGAGTCGTACACGTCGTGATCCAAATCACCGGAGATCCTAGCGCCGAACGGACGGCACCTCTGTGTTCAACACACGTACGGTCAGCATGACGTCTCCTCCTTCTTGATCCAACAAGGGGGAACTAGAGGTTGATGAAGATCCAGCAGCACGATGGCGTGGTGGTGGATGCAGCAGGGATCCGGTAGGGCTTCGCCAAGCGTCTGCGGGAGGGAGAGGTGTAGCAAGGGGGAAGGGAGGTGCCAAGATGCAGGGTGTGGCTGCCCTCCCTCCCACTCTTTATACAGGGTCTCCAGGGGGGGCGCCGGCCCTAGGAGATGGGATCTCCTAGGGGGGCGGCGGCCAAGGGGGGAACTTGCCCCCCAAGGCAAGTGGAGGCGCCCCCTCCCCTAGGGTTCCCAACCCTAGGCGCAGGGGGGCCCAGGGGGGGGGGGCGCACCAGCCCACCAGGGGCTGGTCCCCTCCCCACTTCAGCCCACGGGGCCCTCCGGGATAGGTGGCCCCACCCGGTGGACCCCCGGGACCCTTCCGGTGGTCCCGGTACATTACCGGTGACCCCCAAAACTTTCCCGATGGCCGAAACAGCACTTCCTATATATAATTCTTCACATCCGGACCATTCCGGAACTCCTCGTGACGTCCGGGATCTCATCTGGGACTCCGAAGAACTTTCGGTTTGCTGCATACTAATATCTCTACAACCCTAGCGTCACCGAACCTTAAGTGTGTAGACCCTACGGGTTCGGGAGATATGCAGACATGACCGAGATGCCTCTCCGGTCAATAACCAACAACGGGATCTGGATACCCATGTTGGCTCCCACATACTCCTCAATGATCTCATCAGATGAACCACGATGTCGAGGATTCAATCAACCCCGTATTCAATTCCCTTTGTCATTCGGTACGTTACTTGCCCGAGACTCGATCGTCGGTATCCCAATATCTCGTTTAGTCTCGTTACCGGCAAGTCACTTTACTCGTACCGTAATGCATGATCCCGTGACTAGACACTTGATCACATTGAGCTCATTATGATGATGCATTACCGAGTGGGCCCAGAGATACCTCTCCGTCATACGGAGTGACAAATCCTAGTCTTGATTCGTGCCAACCCAACAGACACTTTCGGAGACACCCGTAGTGTACCTTTATAGTCACCCAGTTATGTTGTGACGTTTGGCACACCCGAAGAACTCCTACAGTATCCGGGAGTTGCACAATCTCATGGTATAAGGAAATGATACTCGACAATTGGGAAAGCTCTAGCTAAACGAACTACACGATCTTTGAGCTATGCTTAGAATTGGGTCTTGTCCATCACATCATTCTCCTAATGATGTGATCCCGTTATCAATGACATCCAATGCCCATAGTCAGGAAACCATGACTATTTGTTGATCAACGAGCTAGTCAACTAGAGGCTCACTAGGGACTTGTTGTGGTCTATGTATTCACACGTGTGTTATGATTTCCGGATAACACAGTTATAGCATGAATAACAGACAATTATCATGAACAAAGAAATATAATAATAACCATTTTATTATTGCCTCTAGGGCATATTTCCAACATTATCTGCCACCAATTCCGAGATGGAGAGTGCCATGAATCACAGGCGCCGCCGGACAGCTCTTCGTGACGCGTGTTTCTCCCTAGAGGCATTTGATGCCTTTAATTCTGGAGATGCGCACCTCCGTGCTGCTCAAAATGGTCTAGCCAGAGCTACGGAGCAGTATGTAAAAGACATACGGGTGAGAAGATTTGACAGTTATATATGCCAGTAGCCCCCGAGACTTGAAATAGTTAGAATAGCTGATTTAAGGATCATTTGTTGTGCAGGGTTTTACCGAAAAGAATACCCAACTGTCCCAGGAGCTGGAGGAGTGCAAAGCCCAACTTGAGGCCGTACTAGCCGTAGCGGGGGAAGCCAAAGAGACCCCCTCTGGTAATATATGCTTCAAAAGACAAGTAATTTGTGAAGTGCGGCGTGTGTATATGTCTGACAATAATATTGCAGATGGCGCTGGGATAGATCCGGACAAGCAACAGCTCCTACGCCGGTTAATGGCCGGCGAGAGTGTGCTTACAAGGGTGAGGCAGGAGAAAAATAATCTCCAAGATGCCAACACCCAGCTGGGTGAGGAACTAAAGGATGTTCGCGCCCAGCTATCTGACTCTGTTAAGGAGAATCAGCGACTTCGACGCGGCATTTTTAGTAAGTTCTTGAACAAACTTTGAAAAAGAGTTCGGCGAGGAAGTCATCTAACAGAGTTATGTCTGTAGGTATGCTCACAGGCCGTCTTGCAGAGGAGATGCCTGGTTCTACGGGTGACCTGCTTCCCGAGCTCTTGCAACTGCACGAACGAGTTCGACAGGTGATGAAAGGCGTCGCCCAGGCCTTGTGGCCATCTGTCTCCCTGCCCGAAGGCCGTGGAGAGCTTGTAGAGAGGCTTCAGGGAGCACGGCAGTGCTTCCTCTTATGGAAGATATCGGCCTGCCGTCAAGGGGCCAGGGAGGCCTGGGCCATGGTGAAGATGCGGTACACGAAGGCTGACCCAAATCACATGGCCGAGGTCGGACCTGCGGGGCCCGATGGGAAGGAGATCCCTGTGAGCTTAGTGTACGGCCAAGTAGAATTGGCCGCAAAGTATTCCCAACAGGACTGTAAACTAGACAGCCTGCTGGATGCCATTGAAGAGGAATATGCACAGTCAAGTTGACTATGTAATTTAAGATGACATGTAAAATGCCTTCTAGCCGGATTGTAGATCGTTTGTCATAGCGGACCTTTTCGCTTCAACCTCGGGACCCAATAGTCTGGAGTGTGTCCGAATACCCTCACGGTTATATAAGAACTGGGGCATGCGTGGAGACCAGGCGTAGGGGTCATTAGTGCTTTATCAGACAAGTGCCCAACTAGTTATGTTATATTACATGGTTAGTAAGAAACATCTTCCATGGAGAATAGTTCCGTTAGGGGTTCCTTTCCCTGGGAGGCATGCCCTAAAGTGCATGTCCGGACTGCGAAAAAAGTAGAAAAACATCTGGGAGCAGATGAATAAATAGGTAAGAAATCACCTTTTAGTTCACCGACGGAATATTCCCTTAAGAACGCTAGCTTTCGGCTTCACCCAGTCTGAGGTACACATCCGGCTGACCCGGCAGTAACAATCGCAGAGGTGCTCCCTTTACCACCTAGCCGAACAATCGGGAACGTAGGGGTAAGCACAGGAGCCAGGCAACCCAGCTTGGCCAAAACTTAAGTCATATCGATGCATATAATGGTGAATAAAAGATACATGCGGAAGTGTGACACATGTGTTGGGCATGAAGCCCGTATAAATAAGCTTCTGTTAAAGAAGCCCCCAGGTATAATGAGCGCGGATAGTGTGTCAAGTGTGTGCGAACAATGCACGAACAAGCTTTCAAAGGCTATAATAGGAAAGGGGGAAGAAGAAGAGAAACAAAAGATAGCTAATATGTAAAATATAGACGGAGGAAGGAGACGAACTTAGAATCTGGTGCTAGGCGTAGAATCTTCGGAGACGGGCTGCGTTCCATGGGTTCGGCTCGAGTCGGTTATCCGATGCATCTCACAGACGGTATGCTCCACCGGTCAGGACTTGGCCAATGATAAAGGGACCTTCCCATTTGGGCTTGAGTTTGTCCTTTTTCTTGTCCGGCAAGCGTAGAACTAACTCGCCAACGTTGTATGTTTTGGCCCGTACTTCTCTGCTTTGATAGCTTCAAGCTTGCTGTTGATAGAATGCGGAACAGGCTTTTGCCACGTCACGCTCCTCCTCCAATGCGTCCAAACTGTCCTACCGATCGAGCTCGGCTTTTCTTTCTTCATACATGCGCACGCGAGGTGAGTCATGAATTATGTCATAGGGCAGAACTGCCTCTGCGCCGTATACCATAAAGAATGGTGTAAATCCGGTGGTGCGATTTGGAGTGGTCCGCAGCCCCCAGAGTACGGAGTCGAGCTCCTCTACCCAGTGCGTGTTAGATTCCTCAAGGGACCGCACTAATCGGGGTTTGATGCCGCTCATGATTAGACCATTTGCTCGCTCGACTTGACCGTTAGTTTGAGGGTGATAGACTGAAGCATAGTCGAGTTTGATGCCCATGTTTTTACACCAGAGTTTAACCTCGTCAGCCGTAAAGTTCATGCCGTTGTCAGTGATGATGCTATGGGGGACGCCGTAATGGTGTACGACCCCTGATATGAAGTCTATCACCGGTCCGGATTCGGCCGTCTTGACAGGCTTGGCCTCTATCCATTTGGTGAACTTATCCACCATGACGAGTAGGTATCTTTGCTTGTGGGTTCCTCCTTTAAGGGGTCCAACCATTTCAAGCCCCCAGACCGCGAAGGGCCAGGTTATGGGTATAGTTTTGAGGGCGGTGGGTGGCATGTGGCTTTGATTAGCAAAGAGCTGGCAACCGACGCATTGTTGGACTAAGTCCTGAGCATCTGCCTGGGCCATCGGCCAGTAAAATCCTGTACGGAAGGCCTTGCCTACAAGGGCCCGGGCTGCAGCGTGGTGCCCGCAGAGTCCGACATGAATTTCAGCCAGAAGGTTCCGCCCTTCCTCTTCGGAGATACACCTTTGAAGGACTCCGGTTGTTCTTTTCTTGTAAAGCTCTCCCTCATGGAACTTATAGGCTTTAGATCGCCGCACTATGCAGCGGGCCTCGTTTTGGTCCTCGGGAAGTTCCTGCCTGGTTAGGTAGGCTAGGAATGGTTCCGTCCATGGGGCAATGACTGCCATTATTACGTGGGTTGAGGATGTTACTTCGTTGGCGGAACCTCCGATTATGTCAGAATGTTCGGTGTCGGGAAGTGCGGTTGGGTCCGGGTTATTATTTCCGGATTCCCCCTCCCATAGTACGGATGGCTTGAACAGCCTCTCTAGGAAGATGTTGGGAGGGACGGCATCGCGCTTTGCGCCAATGCGTGCCAATACGTCTGCTGCCTGGTTGTTATCCCGGGCTATATGGTGAAATTCGAGCCCTTCAAACCGAGCTGACATTTTTAGGACGGCGTTGCGATAAGCTTCCATTTTCGGATCCTTGGCATCGAAGTCTCCATTTATTTGGGATATCGCGAGGTTTGAATCCCCGCGCACCTCTAGGCGTTGAATGCCCATGGAGACTGCCATCCGGAGGCCATGTAGAAGGGCCTCGTATTCGGCTGCAATGTTGGAGTCTGTATACATTATCTGGAGTACGTATTGAACCGTATCTCCGGTTGGGGACGTCAGGACGATGCCAGCCCCCAGACCAGCCAACATTTTGGAGCCGTCGAAGTGCATGATCCAGTTGGAATATGCGCCATACTCTTTAGGGAGTTCGGCTTCAGTCCATTCGGCGACGAAGTCGGCCAAAACTTGTGACTTAATAGCTCGCCGTGGCTTATAGGTTATGTCGAACGGGAGGAGCTCAATGGCCCTCTTGGCAATCTGGCCCATCGTGTCGCGGTTGTTTATAATGTCATTAAGAGATACTTCAGAGGCTACTGTTATCGAACACTCTTGAAAGTAGTGTCGCAGCTTCTGGGATGCCATGAACATCGCGTACGCTATCTTCTGATAATGCGTGTACCGTGACTTGCATGGAGTCAGGATAGTGGACACGTAGTAAACAGGTTTTTGAAGGGGGAACTTGTGTCCGTCCGTTTCTCGTTCGACAACGAGCACCGCGCTCACCACTTGATGAGTTGCCGCGATATATAATAGCATTGGTTCGCCTATGTTGGGCGCGGCCAGGACTAGGTTTGCTGCCAATATGGCTTTTATTTCTTTGAGTCCGGCCGTGGCGGCATCCATCCACTCGAAGTGTTCGGTGCGTCAGAGTAGGCGATAAAGGGGTAATGCCTTTTCTCCTAAACGGGAGATAAAGCGGCTTAAAGCCGCCACACATCCTGTCATTTTTTGTATTTGTTTGAGGTCCTTTGGGGTATCCAATTGTGACAGAGCTCGGATCTTGGCTGGGTTTGCTTCAATTCCTCTACCGGATACAATGAAGCCCAAGAGCTTTCTGGCTGGTACGCCGAAAACACATTTTTCCGGGTTGAGCTTGATGTCGTATGTTCGGAGATTATCGAACGTGAGCCTCAAATCGTCTACTAGAGTTTCGACGTGCTTGGTTTTGACGACCACATCGTCTACGTGTGCCTCCATTGTTTTGCCGATCTGGTTTGCCAGACATGTCTGAATCATGCGCTGATATGTTGCGCCGGCGTTTTTGAGCCCAAAGGGCATTGTGTTGAAGCAGAATGGGCCGTATGGGGTGATGAATGCCGTTGCGGCCTGGTCGGGCTCTGCCATCTTAATCTGGTGGTAGCTGGAGTATGCGTCGAGGAAACACAATGAATCGTGTCCTACGGTGGCGTCGATAATTTGATCAATGCGGGGGAGGGGGGAGGGATCCTTTGGGCAAGCCTTGTTGAGGTCTTTAAAATCGACGCATAGGCGCCAGGATTTGTCCTTCTTTGGTACCATCACCAGGTTTGCTAGCCAGTCCGGATGTTTTATATCTCTGATGAATCCAGCCTCCAATAGTTTGGTTAGCTCCTCTCCCATGGCCTGTCTCTTGGGTTCGGAGAAATGCCAAAGAGCCTGTTTGACTGGCTTGAATCCTTTTATGATGTTTAGGCTGTGCTCGGCCAGCCGGCGTGGGATTCCTGGCATATCTGAAGGGTGCCAGGCAAAGATGTCCAATTTTCGCGTAGGAATTCTCGTAGTGCGGCGTCTACATCAGGGTTTAATTGTGCCCCAATGGAGGCCGTTTTTGTAGGGTCCGTTGGATGGACTTGAAATTTGACTATTTCGTCTAATGGTTTAAAGGAGGTGGACTTGGATCTCTTATCGAGTATCACATCGTCCCTATTCACCGTGGAGCGCAATGTAGTAAGTTCCTCGGCCGCTAGGGCTTCGGATAGTGCCTCCAGGGCTAGTGCGGCTGTCTTATTTTCGGCGCGGAGTGCTATGTCTGGGTCACTAGCAAGAGTGATGATTCCGTTGGGCTTGGGCATTTTGAGCTTCATGTACCCGCAATGGGGTATAGCTTGAAAAATTGTGAATGCCTCTCGTCCTAATAGAGCGTGATATCCGCTGCTGAACGGGGCCACTTGGAACGTGATCTTCTCGGACCTGTAATTATCCGGCGTGCCGAACACCACATCCAGTGTGATTTTTCCTATACAGCATGCTTCCCGACTGGGGATTATTCCTCTAAAGGTTGTGTTGCTTCACTCAATGCGGCTCCAGTCTATTTCCATTTTTTGGAGGGTTTCCTCGTAAATGAGGTTCAGTCCGCTGCCACCGTCCATGAGTACCTTGGTAAGGTGAAAGCCGTCCACTATTGGACTGAGGACCAATGCGGCTGGTGCTCGGGCTGTTCGGAATTTAGGTTCGTCACTGGCATTAAAGGTAATAGCCGTGTCACTCCATGAATTTATTGTTGCTACTTGGTAGACTTCGGCAAGGCTGCGGAGAGTTCGTTTCCGCATATTATTTGATGCGAAAGTCTCGAAGACTGCTAATACCGTACTGGTATCCTTGGACTGGTACTCTGGAGTTAAAAGCTCTTCGCCACTTTTGGCCACCTGCCATAGTATCCAACATGCTCTAAGGCTATGAGTTGGAGTGGAGCCCTCTGTACTATGAATTTTGTAGGGTCCGTTGAGCCGTCCCTCTAGTACGGTTCCATGCCCTATAAAGGGTTTTTGCTTTTTGGTATTTAACCCGGGTGCCTGGTGATGATGCACCCTTTTATTTCGGACTGGGGTTGTATTCAGGGCCGGACTGTCCCAAAAATTGATTTCAGTTTTCCAGGCGCTTTCCATCGCATAGTACTTTCGTACTATGGATGCCAAGTCAGCGAAGCGTGTAATTTCACGATGACTTACGGCGTTGAGGATTCCCTTGTCCGTGCAATTGTTGCAGAAGAATGAAATTGCGTCCTCCTCACGGCAATCCTTTATACTGTTTATGACCAGGAGGAATCTGGCCCAGTAATGGTGTATTGTTTCTGCTGGCTCTTGCCGGATTTGGGATAGATCGCTTGTGTTTGGGTGGGCGGGTGGAATTAAATTCGGAACCCCGTCCAATCTAAAATTCAGGGGCCAAGAAGTTTCCGAACTTGGAAGCTTGGGTTCTTGGATGCTGTCCAATGAATCTAGCCCGCTGCCTGACTTTAGGTTCAGGGCTTGAGTGACGTCCTCCCCTCCGCGGGAATCCGGCATGAAGGGATCAGGAATCCGGACATAGCTAGTCCTTAAGATAAAAGAAGGGTTGCCACATTGTTCCTCTACCACAGCAACGTGGTGGGTAACCTGGGGAGAATTAATCTCTCTCGGATCGGGTTTAGGCCCAATCTGACCGTAGTCTGTAGCGACTCCCAGGGTGGCGATGCGATCCAAGAGCTCGTTTAAGGAAGAGAGCTCCATCGGATCCAACTTCTCGGCGAGTTCCGAGCTAACGTGAAGATTGCTTTCGATGACCCGAGAAGTCATCGTCGGCGTGGCGGCCGGACAGGCGGTCATAAGGAAACCGCCTAGCCGGAGAGTTTGGACGATAGCCAAAGCTCCTTTAGCAACAGTGCCGTCTTTAAAGATGGGATGAGGCATCCTTCCTGATAGCGACGGCACAGAGGAACTCTCAATGAAAGCACCAATGTCGGTGTCAAAACCGGCGGATCTCGGGTAGGGGGTCCCGAACTATGCGTCTAGGCGGATGGTAACAGGAGACAAGGGACACGATGTTTTTACCCAGGTTCGGGCCCTCTCGATGGAGGTAAAACCCTACTCCTGCTTGATTGATATTGATGATATGGGTAGTACAAGAGTAGATCTACCACGAAGGCACCGAAGAGGGTTAGGGTTACACAGAGTCGGTTATAATGGTGGGAGATCTACATATCCGTATCGCCAAGCTTGCCTTCCACGCCAAGGAAAGTCCCATCCGGACACGGGATGGAGTCTTCAATCTTGTATCTTCATAGTCCACGAGTCTGGCCGAAGATGATAGTTCGGCTACCCGGACACCCCCTAGTCCGGGACTCCCTCACAACCCGTTTTCACTTCTGGCCCATGTATGGCCCATGATGTCTTTCGGCCCATATGAGGCCCTATGTAACTCTTGGCCTATTAATGGCCCGTGGTGAAACTGGCCCGCAATGAACAGTGTATCACTTTAGACCCATTAATGGCCCGTGGTGAAACTAGCCCGTAATGAACAATGTATCACTTTATACCCATTAATGGCCCGTTATTCAGTTGGGCCGTTTCCAGCCCATGTTATCTTTCGGCCTTCTCAGAGCCCATTTATTCTTGGGCTCATTTCGAGCATTCGTTTACTTACGGCCCGTTACTGTAATTTTCTGCTTGTGGGCCAAATTCAGCCCGTGGTTATAGTCGGCCCGTTTGTGGTCCGTTAATACATTGGGCCGTTTTCATAGCGTCATCAAATACAGCCTATTAACGATGGCCCGTTATGGTCGGCCCATGAACGGACGATTCCAACTCTAGCCCGTTTACGGCCATAATGCGGCCTGTTATTGACCCATGTTTGGCCAATCGATCATACGGCCCGTATAAGGCCCATTGATGATAGGGCCTGTAGAAGGCCCATTGTTTCTACGGCCCGTAGAAGGCCCAATGTTTCTACGGCCCGTAGAAGGCCTACTGTTTCTATGGCCCGTAGAAGGCCCACCGTTTCTACGGCCCGTAGGAGGCCCAGTGTCACTACAGTAAATATTAGCCCATGGTTATTGTGGCCTAGTTTTAAAAAATAGATTATTGTAGCCACTAGCAAACCACGGAAAAAGAACTGCACTGACTACAAGCAAACAAATAAACAAGACAACAAGGAAATAAATAAGTGTCATGCCCAATATGCGATACTATCCTAAAGAGACTCGAAGGTCCCACCAAGGATAGAACCGCATATTGAAACGCTTTTGCAAGGTGGATATCATTACATCAACATTACATAATAGATGGGGATACATACAAGAGGCATACAATGCCACACGAATACAACATCATCATACAGAAGAGCACCATACGACTACGGATGAAACACAAACAGAAACTCAAATGACATCCACCCTGCTAGCCCAGGCTGCCGACCTGGAACCTATCCCCTAATCGAAGAAGAAGCAGAAGCAGAACTCCAAAACAAGCAAACATCGCTCTCGCGTCATGATCATCGCATAACCTGTACCTGCAACTGTTGTTGTAGTAATCTGTGAGCCACGAGGACTCAGCAATCCCATTACCATGGGTATCAAGACTAGCAAAGCTTAATAGGAAAGGAAGGGGTAAAGTGGTGAGGTTGCAGCAGCGACTAAGCAATGTATGGTGGCTAACATACGCAAATAAGAGCGAGGAGAGAAGCAAAGGAATGGTCGTGAAGCTAGCAATGATCAAGAGGTGATCCTGAACTCCTACTTACTTCAAACATAACCCAAAGACCGTGTTCACTTCCCGGACTCTGCCGAGAAGAGACCATCACGGCTACACACATGGTTGATGCGTTTTAATTCGGATCTGGTGTCAAGTTATCTACAACCGGACATTAACAAATTCCCATCTGCCACATAACTGCGGGCACGGCTTTCGAAAGTTTAATACCCTGCAAGTCCACAATGGTAAAACAAGACCAGCAAAGCCGCCCGATGCGCCGACAATCCCGATAGGAGTTGCACATATCTTGTTCTCAGGGCAACACCGGATAGGTCAGCCTACGAGTAAAACCAACCCTCGAGTTGCCCCGAGGTGACCCTGTAGTCTGCTCGGTTCGGACCAACACTTAGACAAGCATTGGCCCAGGGGGGGGGGGCTAAAATAAAGATGACCCTCGAGAGAGCGACTCCCAAGGGAAAAGTAGGTGGTGGTGAGGCAAATGGTAAAACCAAGGTTGGGCCTTGCTGGAGGAGTTTTATTCAAATCGAACTGTCAAGGGGGTCCCATAAATCACCCAACCGCGTTAGGGACACAAAATCCGGGAACATAACACCGGTATGACGGAAACTAGGGCGGCAAGAGTGGAAGAAAACACCAGGCATAAGGCCGAGTCTTCCACCCTTTACCAAGTATATAGATGCATTAATTAAAATAAGAGATATTGTGATATCCCAACATAATCCTGTCCACCATGGAGCAATCTTCAACTTCACCAGCAACTAACAACGCTATAAGAGGGGCTGAGCAAAGCGGTAACATAGCCAAGCAATGGTTTGCTAGGAAGGGTGAAAAGGTTAGAGGCTGACATGGCAATTTGGGAGGCTTGAAGAGCAAATGATAGGTAGCGCAGCAAAGCGATAGAATGAAGCAACTAGTATAGCAATGATAGTAGTGAGATCCAGGGTGACGGTCATCTTGCCTGAAATCTCGCTAGGAAGAAGAACGAGTCCATGAAGAAGATGAAGCTACGAAGACGAACCAAGCGTAGACGAACGAATCCTCACGATTGCAACGAAACAGGAACTATCGAGAAGAAACACACAACATGGTAAACACACCACACATAGGCAAGACAAGATGCACAACCAAGCATGATGCATGACAAGGCTGCATGAAGCTACTCATGGCAAGAGATGATGCATACAAGAACAACACATCAAGGCAAGTTTAAATGAGGCCAGGAACAACATATAACAATTCCGGTAAGTCCTCATATGCAAGTTTCGAAATTAGTCCAGATCTGAATAAACCTTATGTTCAAGTTGTTAAACAGCAAGTTAAGATGCACCAAAATGATCTACACGAGATTCTAGTCAAGTTACATATAAAGTTCATTTAATTCGGAGCTACGGCCTAGAAGATATGAGCAAAACAAGTTAAACATGACATTGATGAAAAATGGATACAAACATCAAGCAAACACACCAAAACAAGGATGCAACATAATAATATGAAACTACATGCAAAATCAAGCAAGTTTCATATAGATCACACTCAAAACGGGGCAACGGTTCAACACATACACTATACAAGTTTAAAGGACAAGCTGTCCATAACAGCAACTAGGCATCTAGCAAGCATCAAAACAATATGCTACATCACCTCAACATAATAACAAAAGGCAAGGACATGATGTACATGTAATGCATGACAAAACATGAACAATGAGCTATCTCCATAAATCACTAGAACATGCTCAAAATGACATGGCAAGATTGGAAATAATAACAGTTTCAGACTTTGCAGAAATAACATCAGGTTGCAATGTTTAGAGCTATCAAACAACATGTTACAGGAACTTAACATGGCAAACAAAGGCATGTAATGAATCTACTAATTGCATAGAACAAAAGTCCCTTACTGACCAAGAGCCAAAAAGGCATAGAAAATATGATGGCACCCATGTAAACATAGCGAGTTATATAACAGATACAGACATGGCAGGAACAACAATAAGTAGGCATGTTGGTGAGCTTGTACCACTCACCACAGAGCAATACATGGCATGACAAGGCAACCAACAGCAAGAAGACATGTTTGTGAAGCTAAGCATGGCAAGAGCAAGTTCATAGGGTGCAAGGATCACTAGCAACAATCATGGCAACATTGAACTTAATGTTAACAGGCTGACAGCAACATTATTTAGCAAATTTGGAGCAAGATAACAACAAGTTACAGCAAGCTATAAATGCAACCAGGGGCATGGATGGATAGAGCATGACATGTATAACAAATCATCCTTAGTGAACATCTCCAGATTATGCATAGAATGACTTGTAGCAGCAGGTTTACATAGCATCACGAAATAACAGATTCAGCATAGCAAAACAGTAACAGCAAGTACTCTACTTCACGAGCTCGATGCACTCAGTACAGGACTCACAAAAATACATGGAATGTACCTCTGTGAAGATGGAATGATGTAGTTTAAAACACATGTAGAAATCAACCTCATAGGATGCACACATCAAACATGGCAAAATTGACAAATGAGCATGTTCTGTTAACAGACAGCAGACAACATTATATAGCACTCTTGCAACGACGATTCAGGCATCAAGATGGACTCAAATGAACATGATGCAATGGAATGAAATGAAGTACTCGTCGAGGCGAACAATTCGCCATATTAGACGCACAAAACGGAGCAGTATGCACGGAGTAATGATGCGATGAAAATGGCATGATAATGTCAAAATTTCAGGGACGGGAATTTCGGGGTCAACCTTCAGTTATCTCAGATCCAGATCCGGGGCGCGGAGCCCGAGGATCGCCGGAGTTGGCGCCGGAGGTGGCCGGGGAGGCGGGCCCGGACCGGATCAGGCCGGATCCGGCCGGTGGGGAGGCGGAACGGCGGCGGGGCGAGGCGGCATGGCCTGGCGGCGGCGCGCTCGGGGCACGGCGG
>NC_041389.1:60995313-61018934 GCF_002162155.2 Triticum dicoccoides | reverse complement strand
GGCCGGAGGCGGGCCCGGTGGGCCGGCGTCGCGGGGGCGGCGGCGCAGCCACGTGGCGGCGCGGGAGAGGGCGGACGGTGGCGGCGGACATGTCCGTCGGTAGGATTTTTGTCCGACGGTGCAGAGGAGGGTGGATCTAGGGTTAGTGGTCTATTTCATCCGAGAGTTTGGAGGGGGGGCACCTATTTATAGATAGAGGGAGCTAGGAGAGTCCAAATGAGGAGCGGTTTTTGCCCACACGATCGTGATCGAACGACCGAGAGCATGGAAGGGGTTAGGATGGGTTTTGGGCTAGTTTGGAGGGGCGTTGGGCTGCAACACAAAGAGGGCTTTTACGGTTACCCGGTTAACTGTTGGAGTATCAAACGACCTCCAAATGGCACGAAACTTGACAGGCGGTCTATCGGTGCTATACCAAGGTCGCTTGGCAAACCTCGGGCCATTCCGAGAAAGTTTAACACCCTCTCACAACAGGAGACAAAAGGGGGACGTCGGAGGGCACAGGAGCGCCGGATTGCAAAACGGACAACGGGGAAAATGCTCGGATGCATGAGACGAACACGTATGCTAAATGAAATGCACATGATGCCATGATAAAATGCAACACACAAGCAAATGACATGGCAAGGACGGCGAATAACTGGAAGACACCTGGCGCATCGAATCCAGGGCGTTACAATAAGCAAGCAACTTATGCTAGGCTATCACGGCTATTACACATATTACATCCACTGGGCATCAAAGTTCACCACCAGTGCAAATATAGGGAACACAGCAGCATATAAATGCCACAGCAAAACAAGTCCAGAACTGAAACCACTTCAAAAGAGTTTAAGAAACAATATCCTGGGTACCCATAATGCTGGCAAGATGCTTAGAAAGCTTATTAACTTTCTCTTGTTTGGTGCTTAAATCCTCCAGCGCTTTCTATTGCACAAGAAAGTACGCATCTGAACTCTGCAGGGACTTCCTCAGTCCTTCGGCTTCTTGCCGCAGCACAGATGACTGATGCCTTTCAGCTTGTAGCTGAGACTGAAGAAGCTAAAGTGATTCAGGCAGCGAGTTCGAAGAGCTTGTGCCAATGGTACTGGCCAGTAACTCGAACACTACATCAACGTAGGACTGTGGGGTTTTCTCACTGTCTACAAGATCGTTTTTATCACCTTTCTTGGAGACCAACAGGGTTGTCTCACTATCTTGAACCTTATCTGCATTACTTTCTCTACCATTGCATAGTGGGGCGCTCTTCTCCAATATTCTGTTTGCATACTACAAGAGAAACAAGTAGACACATCACATGTTTAGCTTGTAGTATACCAAACTCATTTTGGTAAACCGGTTCAGTAGTAAGGTGGACAGAATAACAACATGAAACAAACATATATCTATGTACTATGGTCACTGTATTGTCCATATCATTTTAGTTTATGTTCCCTAATTAAGATAGAGACACAGTTCAACTCATATATTTTTAAGACACAACAACATAGACAGAATATAAGTGTGAGAAACTACACAGCATTGGCAGCACTTGTAATGTGCATCACATGAGAACATAATTGTTTATACAATTTAAACTGAAATCAACATAGAGCAAGAAGTTAGAACAGCAATCCAGTTAAAGAAATAGGTTTAAAACATACCTGTTGCGCCATTGGAGTTTCAATTGGATCCTTCAAATTCGAAAGTAGTTGGTATGAGTAAATACAGTGATGCAACAGCAAAGGAGTATGGACCATAGCTACGGAATCTGACCTGAGAACAATTGCTCTTCTGCTTTAAATGTGGAGTTTGGGTTAGCTGTGGTGGTCTTCGTGCTTTGGGCACTGCAATAGCTTTACAAACTGCTCGTGTGGGGGTACTCTGTGGTGGACATGGTGCTTTGTCTGGGTTACTATCCGCTGGGGTTGCGGTTAGATGGGTTGTAGCTGGTTCTCTGCCCAATGGTGTAAGTGTGCAATCTGGAAGAGTCTTGATTATGTGTGGTGGGGCTAGTTTGTGGGCCAGTACAACCATGGTTCTATCTGCATCGACGGGTAGCACTGTCTTTTGTGATGCCCCTCCTAAATCTTAGAATCCTAATGCCGCAGGTGCTATGTCGGAAATCCATTTTTTTATCCTCTGCCCCGAGGAAAATCAAAGAAGAAGAAAGCCCTGGTATTCTCTACTTGAATTCAGGAAGATTCAGATACTGGGCGAAAGCCCGATCCAGCAATATCGCGTGAGTGAAGAAGGGCAATGCCGCTTGTAAAGCTCTTTCGTCGAGTGCGCGATCATGACAGGACTCGAGGAAGAAGCCCTGGCTAACTCCGTGCCAGCAGCCGCGGTAAGACGGGGGGGGGGGGGCAAGTGTTCTTCGGAATGACTGGGCGTAAAGGGCACGTAGGCAGTGAATCGGGTTGAAAGTGAAAGTCGCCAAAAAGTGGCGGAATGCTCTCGAAACCAATTCACTTGAGTGAGACAGAGGAGAGTGGAATTTCATGTGTAGGGGTGAAATCCGTAGATCTACGAAGGAACGCCAAAAGCGAAGGCAGTAACGGGTTTTTGCTCCCTTAGATACTGCCATCAACCCCTCCAATTCAAATGGCTGATAAACAAGAAAAGAAATTGAACGTACAGACATTGTATGATAGACAGATGTGGTAATTCACATATATGTTGTCTAACCAAACATGACAGCATGACACAATTTCACATATATGATGCCTAACTAAACAGGATAGCATGACACAGTTTCAGATATATGATGGATAACTTAACAGGATATAATGGCATAATTCAACATATGATGAGTACCTAAACAGGATGACATGACAAAACTATATGATGTCTTTCTAAAATAGGTTGGGATGAAATAATTCACATACATGTTGTCTAAGTATACAAGATGGCATGATATAATTGACATAATTGATTCATATACTAAGCAGCTGGCACTCGCATGTATGATCTCTAAACTAAGCAGATAGAATTCAATATTGTGCATATGATGTCTAAACTAAGCAATGCAAGACACCATATGCATCATATGAGAAATATAAACATTGCAACTTAGAGCATACACCTCAGGTGGGATATAGGACTGGTCATCTGTCTCTGAATCCTCCTCTGAGGAGCTCCCTGTAACCATCGAGATGTATGCTTCAACAGGTACCATTGCCTGCTCTGAAGACCTTGTTTTCACTCCAGATTTTTCCATAACCGGCTCAAATGGCTGATACACATGAAGAGTAGTTCAATATACACAGATTGTCGACAAATGGAATACATAATGAAAAAAAGATGGCATGAGATAATTCACATATATGATGCCTGGCTCCATGGCGGTGCATAATTCACATATATGATAACTGGCTGAAAAACATGGCATTGCATAATTCACATATCTGATATAGAAAGCAAACAGGAGGCATTCACACAAAGCATGTCTAATCTAAGCAGATGGCATGGCAATGCAAGACACCATATGCATGATATGAGCAATATAACCTAGCCAAGTTAGAGCATGCACCTCGGGGGGGGGGGGGAATACGACTGGTCATCTCTCTCTGAATCCTACTATGAGGAGCTATCTGTAACCAGCAAGAAATATGCATCGACAGCTAGCACTGACTGCTTAGAAGACCTTGTTTTCACTCCAGATTTTCCCATGACCGACTCAAATAGCTGATGCACAGGAAGAGTAGATGAATGTATAAACATTGCTGACAAATGGAACACATTATGGAAAAAAATATGGCACGATACGATTCACATATACGATGACTGGCTAAACAGGATGGCATTGCATGATTCATGTATATGATGCCTGGCTAAAGAAGATGGCATTGCATAATTCCCATATACTCCCTCTGTTCCTAAATATTTGTCTTTTTAGAGATTTCAAATGGACTACCACATACGGATGTATATAGACATATTTTAGAGTGTAGATTCACTCATTTTGTTCCGTATGTAGTAACTTGTTGAAATCTCTAAAAAGACAAATATTTAGGAATGGTGGGAGTATGATATAGAAACCAAACAGGTGGCATTCACAAAAGCAAATCTAAACTATGCTGATGACATATAAGATGTATAATGTAAGCAATGCAAGGCGCCATATGCATGATATGACCAACATCAGCATGCCAGGTTAGAGCAAACACCTCAGGTGGTAAACAGGCATGGTCGGCTCCTTCTGAATCTCTATATGAACAGTTATCTTCCTCTGGAATACAATCTGGAAATGCAGGAGAGGGGGGCACTTCGCCCACCATGAAGCAGCGTTTGCATGACATTATATTCGCACGCAATGGTCTTCTCCTTTTCTCTACATGTTCAGTACGATTGTGTACAATATCTGACATGCATAATAAAAAATAGTTAGATTTTGTAAGGCCTAAGGGGTGCATGCAAAAATCAAGACTGATGGTAGCAAACGAGTGGATGGATCCAAAACTAATGATAACAGGTAGATTATAGCTTCAGTTTAAAAAGATAGACAATGGAACATCTGTTGTTTGTTGCCCACCCAACATGAACCACATAGAAGACCCCAGATGAACCAGATAGTAGACAGATACTATTCGTTGCTGGCTCGATATGAGACCCATGGGCAATTCAAAACTCAAGATTGAACGATAAAGTAGCAGGTAATAATAACCGATGTATAACGTAAGCAAACACGAATGACTGCGACCTCTCTTCCGGAACTGTCTAGTCCTCAGGTTCATCTGCTCAGTCGATGATGGTAATGTAGTTGGCGTGGCTGCCGGCAACGGGGAGGATGATCTGAGGCGGCGAAAGAAAGTCTGCAGGGGGGATCTCTGCTGCAGTGAACGCTTCTCTCGATGGTGCACCTCAGGTGGGGTGGATGACGGCACGGCAGGAGCAGGACATAACACACAGAGTTTTCTTTGACGCCAATCTGAAAATGAAGTAAATCTGTAGGGGCTCCTTAGAATTGGAGGATTCTATAAACGCAGGGACAGGAAAAACACAGGAATAGGATAGGAATGCACATGCAAAACAGAGCATTTGGAAACATAGGATTTTAGTCAACCTGGGTGTTTGGCTCACATGAATTGGAAGAACAGAGGAATGGAGAAACAAAGTGATGCGACGAGTGTACAACCTCTTTGGCATAGCCTTGTGGACCTCATCATCATTGGGTTGGACGTGGAGGATGGTGATGATGCTTGAGGGAGTCCCGGACTTGGGGGTGTCCGGATAGCCGAACTATCATCTTCGGCCGGACTCCTGGACTATGAAGATACAAGATTGAAGACTCCGTCCCGTGTCCGGATGGGACTTTCCTTGGCGTGGAAGGCAAGCTTGGCAATACGGATAAGTAGATCTCCTACCATTGTAACAGACTCTGTGTAACCCTAACCCTCTTCGGTGCCTATATAAACCGGAGGGTTTTAGTCCGTAGGACGAACAACAATCATACCATAGGCTAGCTTCTAGGGTTTAGCCTCTCTGATCTCGTGGTAGATCTACTCTTGTACTACCCATATCATCAATATCAATCAAGCAGGAGTAGGGTTTTACCTCCATGGAGAGGGCCCGAACCTGGGTAAAAACATCGTGTCCCTTGTCTCCTGTTACCATCCGCCTAGACCCACAGTTCGGGACCCCCTACCCGAGATCCGCCGGTTTTGACACTGACATTGGTGCTTTCATTGAGAGTTCGTCTGTGTCGTCATCTTTAGGCCCGATGGCTCCTCCGGTCATCAAGGTCCAGGGTGAGACTTTTCTCCCCGGACAGATCTTCGTATTCGGCGGCTTTGCACTACAGGCCAATTCGCTTGGCCATCTGGAGCAGATTGAAAGCTACGCCCCTGGACATCAGGTCAGATTTGGAAGTTTGAACTATATGGCTAACGCCCGTGGAGACTTGATCTTCGACGAGTTCGAGTCATAGCCAAGGGTGCCGCACTGTCACGATGGGCATGATCTAGCTCTGCTGCCGGACAGTGCCCTGGAGGCCGCACAAGTGTCCGCTCTGACCCTTAGCTCGGAGCCGACTGCGCCGATCGAGGATGGGTGGCTGGACACCGCCTCGGGGGCTGCTATCTCTACGGCGGTTGAGCCGAACACCAACCCTGTCCTTTGTGAAGCTCGTGACTCCAAGGTGACGGACTCCTCTCCGGACTCTGAACCTTCCGCGCCCCTGCCAATCGAATCCGATCGGGCGCCGATCATGGAGTTCACTGCTACGGACATCTTTCAGCACTCGCCCTTTGGCGACATCCTGAATTCGCTAAAGTTTCTCTCTTTATCAGGAGAGCCCTGGCCGGATTATGGTCAGGAAGGTTGGGATGTGGACGATGAAGAAATTCAAAGCCCACCCACTACCCACTTCGTAGCCATTGTCGATGATTTAACTGACATGCTCGACTTCGACTCCGAAGACATCGACGGTATGGACGACGATGCAGGAGACGACCAAGAACCAGCGCCTAAAGGGCACTGGAAGGCCACCTCGTCATACGACATTTACATGGTGGACATCCCAAAAGATGGGAATGGAGATGGAACAACGGAGGATGACCCCTCCAAGAAACAGCCTAAGAGCCGGCGTCAGCGGCGCCGCTCTAAATCCCGCCACAGCAAAAATGGTGATTCCGGCACGGGAGACAATAACACCCCGGACAGTGCCGAAGACAACTCCCTCCAGCAGGATTTAGTGTGGGAGGATGGAGAAGCCAGCCCTCATGAGAGAGCGGCGGGCAGAGAGGTAGAGGACGATAATTACATGCCTCCCTCCGAAGACGAGGCAAGCCTCGACGACGACGAATTTGTCGTGCCTGAGGATCCCGTCAAACAAGAGCGTTTCAAACGCAGGCTTATGGCTTCGGCAAGCAGCCTAAAAAAAAGCAGCAACAGCTTAGAGCTGACCAAGAGTTGCTAGCCGACAGATGGACTGAAGTCCTTGCGGACGAAGAGTATGAACTCGAACGCCCTCCAGGAGCTACCTCGATTAGAGGAGGAAGCACCCAAACCTACACCCCGAGCGCATAATACGGCCGACCGGCCACCTCGTGGCCGCGACAAAGAGGCCTCTCGGCCCTACACTCAAGCCGCACCCTGGCGCCGCTCAAAAAATACCAAGGCGCGGGAAAATGCGCCAGACCTGCGGGATATACTGGAGGACAAGACCAGGCAAACAAGATCGATCTACGGATCGCGTGGGCACCCCACGATACGTGATGATAACCGTCAGCCGGATATGGCAATCACGGCCGGGCCGAACACAGTAGACAAAGCTCATTTGAGCTACGTCGTGATATAGCCCAATACAGAGGCGCCGCACACCCACTATGCTTCACAGACGAAGTAATGGATCATCAAATCCCTGAGGGTTTCAAACCCGTAAACATTGAATCATATGATGGCACAACAGATCTTGCGGTCTGGATCGAGGACTATCTCCTTCATATCCACATGGCCCACGGTGATGATCTACACGCCATCAAATACCTCCCACTCAAGCTTAAAGGACCAGCTCGGCATTGGCTTAACAGCTTGCCAGCAGAGTCAATTGGTTGTTGGGAAGACCTGGAAGCCGCATTCCTCGACAACTTCTAGGGCAGCTATGTGCGACCACCAGACGCCGATGACCTAAGCCACATAATTCAGCAGCCAAAAGAATCGGCCAGACAATTCTGGACACGGTTCCTAACCAAGAAAAATCAAATCGTCGACTGTCCAGATGCAGAGGCCCTCGCAGCCTTCAAGCATAACATCCGCGACGAGTGGCTTGCCCGGCACCTAGGACAGGAAAAGCCGAAATCAATGGCAGCCCTCACAACACTCATGACCCGCTTCTGCACGGGAGAGGATAGCTGGCTAGCTCGTAGTAACAACATGACCAAGAGCCCTGGTAATTCGGATGCCAAGGACAACAACGGCAGGTCGCGTCTCAACAAGCACAAGCGCCGCATTAATGGCGATAATACTGAGGATACGGTAGTCAATGCCGGATTCAGAGGCTCTAAACCCGGTCAGCGAAAAAAGCCATTCAAAAGAAATACTCCGGGCCTGTCCAATTTGGACCGAATACTCGATCGCTCGTGCTAGATACACGGCACCCCCGAAAAGCCAGCCAATCACACCAACAGGGATTGTTGGGTGTTCAAGCAGGCAGGCAAGTTAACTGCCGAAAACAATGACAAGGGGCTGCATAGCGATGACGAGGAGGAGACCCGGTCGCCGAACAATAGAGGACAGAAGGGGTTCCCCCCACAAGTGCGGACAGTGAACATGATATACGCAACCCACACACGCAAAAGGGAGCGGAAGCGTGCACTAAGGGACGTATATGCGATGGAGCCAGTCGCCCCAAAGTTCAATCCGTGGTCCTCCTGCCCGATCACTTTTGATCGAAGGGACCACCCCACTAGCATCCGCCACGGCGGATTCACCGCGTTGGTTCTAGACCCAATCGTTGACGGATTTCACCTCACTAGAGTCCTGATGGACGGCGGCAACAGCCTGAACATGCTTTATCAGGATACAGTGCGCAAAATGGGCATAGACCCCTCAAGAATTAAACCCACAAAGACGACCTTTAAAGGCATCATACCAGGTGTAGAGGCCAACTGTACAGGCTCAGTTACACTTGAAGTGGTCTTCGGATCACCGGATAACTTCCGAAGCGAGGAATTAATCTTCAATATAGTACCGTTCCGCAGCGGCTATCACGCACTGCT
Organism: Triticum dicoccoides; assembly: GCF_002162155.2. Lineage (NCBI taxonomy): Eukaryota > Viridiplantae > Streptophyta > Magnoliopsida > Poales > Poaceae > Triticum > Triticum dicoccoides. The sequence continues at coordinate 61,010,235 of NC_041389.1, read as the reverse complement.
CGGACGAAATGCATTTGCAAAGTTCAATGCGGTGCCGCACTATGCATACCTCAAGCTCAAGATGCCAGGCCCTCGAGGAGTCATTACGGTCAACGGAAACACCGAACGCTCTCTCTGAACGGAGGAGCATACGGCGGCCCTCGCGGCAGAAGTACAAAGCAGCCTCTTAAGGCAATTCTCGAGTCCGGCTATTAAACGGCCGGACACCATCAAGCGCGCCCGGAGTAACCAACAACAAGACCGCCTGGCACGTTCCGAGCATGCGTAGCAATGCGGCCCCAACCCCAGCCCCCGCGAAATTGCGAAACCAGTACTATGCGTACATAATTACACTCTGGAAATACCATGGGCATAGGGGGAGGGGCACGAACACGGCAAGCCAAGAGGGGCGGCTCAACCGCACCAGGGGCTCCCAATTGTGTCATTATTTTTTTCTCTTACTTTCAGGACTCCTTTCTCAAGAAGCCTTGTCCGGCAATAGAATTGCCGAACACACGATGCAACAGCCAGGGAAGCAGAAAGCTACGACGAGTGTCCAGGTGGTCTCTATAACGAGCATTATACTTGTTTTACACATTATCCCGCAGCTCGCTCCTGGAGGGCGACATGTCAAATAGTCCCGTCCCTTGCTTATCGCACTATTTGTATTGTTCTGCTTTTACCACAACTTTTTTGAATAAACAATGCATAGCTTTTTTCCTATTATTGCATTCCTTTTTCTATCTATATATGTTCACTTATGACATGTTGCACCCGTACGCTTTGGTACGACCAAATACACCAGGGGCTTAAGTACCCCAAAAATATGGTGTGATAAGTCCGAACACTTTCACAAGTGCGGCACCCCGAACTTACATCATTATATGAATCGGCTCCGAATCATGTCTTGGGTCAATAGTTGGGTTTGCCCGGCTCCCATGTTTTGGTACCTTAGGTTCCGTTATATCGGCTAAGGTAGCGCTGGGAGAACCATTGCGATTGTGCCCCGGTTGAGCTGGGTTGAGCACCTCAGTGGAGAAAGTAAAACTGACCGTCATGATAGGGCGAGAGCCGGTCGCTATTCAAGAGGTTTCTTTGAGTCCCTAAAGACTTATGCCGCTTAGAGCGAGGAGTCGGCTTTGTCCGGCCCAGGCGTGGATAGCGCCCTGAACTCGGTCTTCCGAATACTAGGGGCTTCACCGAAATTTAAAATTATAGAATTCTATGGCTAAGTGAGAGTGTTCAAGCATTATAGTCCGGCTACCTTGTTTGTCGCGTTGAGCGCCTCCCTCGAAGGACCGAAGAATGGGAAAAAGAGCGCTCAAGTTTATCCCGAACACCCCAGCACTCGTGGCATGGGGGCAGAAGCCGACGATTCGCCATCTCTCAAATTTAATAAACGGCCGCATAGAAGGTAATATTTTAAATTCACAAGTGTTGCTTAGCACATATGAACAAGTTTTCAAGCGTACAGGATAACAATTGCGTGTCTACTCAAAAATTAAATCTTTGGAGCATTCACCCGCTATAAGGCGGGCACCCTTCAGGACGTTCTCATAATACATCTCGGGCTTGCGATACTCCCTGCCCGGCGGTGGAGCATCCATCACAAGCTTCTCAGCATCCATCTTGCCCCAGTGCACTTTAGCACGGGCAAGGGCCCTACGGGCACCCTCGATGCAGACGGAGCGCTTGATGACATCAATCCATGGACAGGCGTCCACCAGCCGCCTCACCAGCCCAAAGTAGCTCCCAGGCATGGTTTCCTCGGGCCACAACCGAACTATGAGGCCCTTCATGGCCTGTTCGGCCACCTTATGGAGCTCGACCAGCTGCTTCAGCTGGTCGCTCAGGGGCACCGGGTGTCCGGCCTCAGCATACTGAGACCAGAACACCTTCTCCCTCGAGCTCCCTTCCTCGGCCCGGTAGAATGCGGCGGCGTCGGACACACTACGGGGCCGATCTGCGAATGCTCCTGGAGAGCTCCAGATTCGGGTAAGTAATAAGTAATTCACTTTCACGTGCTTGCTTTGCATGAAGAATGCGTTACCCGCCGCTATCTTCTTTATTGCCTCAATTTCCTGGAGGGCTTTTTGGGCTTCGGCCTTAGCGGCTTTGGCGCTCTCAAGAGCCGAGGCGAGCTCGGACTCTCGAGCTCGGACTCTCGAGTCACTGAGTCACGCTCCAAACTCTCGTGTTTTTCCACGAGAGCCTAGAGCTCTTGCCGCACCTCCACCACCCGCGCCTCCTGCTTCTCTCGCTCGGTGCGTTCTGCGGCCGCATTGCTTTCAGCCCTGGACACCGCTTCCTTCAGGGTTGCCACCTTGTTCGTGGCCCCTGCAATTTTCAAGTTATTCCTGTTATTTTTTGCAACCACATTTTTATATACTTCCATAAGGTATTACTTACCTTCCTAGTCCTCGAGCTGCTTCTTGGCAAGGCCGGGCTCGTTCTCGGACCACTCGAGGCTCTGCTTCAATTCATTGACCTCTGCAGTCAGTGCGGCAGAGGTCAGTAGCGCAGCCTGCATTCCCATATTGACATGCTTATGTTAGACTCATGCTTATATCTTTTTAGATCCTTAGTTCGGCTTTTCTTTCCGAACACCAAACTGAGCATCAGGGGCTACTGTCTATGCGGTAATATTTTTACATATCTTAAATACACACCTCAAAGCCTGTTAGAAGGCTGGCGCAGGCTTCAGTCAGCCCGCTCTTGGCGGACTGAACCTTTTGGATCACCACACTCATAACAGTGCGGTGCTCCTCGTCGATGGAGGCGCCGTTAAGCGCCTCCAGCAAATTATCCAGTGCCTCCGGTTGGACGGAGGTCACCACTGTCGCAGTCTCGGCCTTCTTACGAAGGGGCCGCCTGCCGGACTCCGGAACCACTAAAGGTTCCGGTGCGGAGTCCGGCCCAGGGCCGGACTCAGAACCCTTCGGGGTTTGATCCCCCGTGTGCCCAAAGTCCGGAAGGTTGCCTTGCGGCACCTCCGAGACCTCCTCCTCCTGGCTGGGCCCCTTTTGGGACCCTACTTCGGCGTCATCTGCAGCGCGAGGAGAGGAGACGGCCGGAAGTGAGGTACTATTCACGTCCGACGAGGCCAGGGAGCCGCTCGTTGAAATGTCGAACCCGTCCTTGGGTGGGCTGCAGGGTTATGTTTGGTGTTAGGAGATTCTATGCGACAAACAAAATGCCATGAGTTATTCTGGTATTCGGACACTTACGATGTCGCCAGGGGCTTAGTTCTCGGTGGCCACTCCTCTTCGCCGTCGTCGGCGTTGGTGGAGTTGTCCGAAGGGAGGGTCCTTCCCTTCTTGGACCCTTCGGCCTCCCCTGTTGGGGCGACCTTCCTTTTCTTCTCTCCCCCCGCTGGGGGAGAGGCCTCTTTTTCCTCCTCCTCGCCTTCGCGGGAGGAGTCCGCCTCGGAGTCATCGGAAGATGAGTCCGACAACACCTGGCACCGGGAACTCTTTCGAGTTCCCATGGCCTTCTTCTTGGCCTTCTTCTCCGGCACCACGTAAGGTGCCGGAACCAGCAGCCCCATCAATCGGGCGTCCGCTGGGTATTCTGGCAAGGGAGCCGGACAGTTAACCTGCCCGAACTTCTTTTGCCAGGCCTGTCAAAGGTAAGGGAGCTTAGATCCTGCATAGAGTCAAACTATGGAAAATAAGTGTCCTGTAAAGGGTAAAATAGCTTACCTCACCGGCTTTATCCTGCGAGCTGAATCCGCGGTCTTCGGTAGCGGATGCGGGAGCCTCGGCGCCCTTGAACAGCACCTTCCAAGCATCTTCGTACATAGTGTCGAAGAGCCTGCTCAAGGTTTGGTGCTGTGCTGGATCAAGCTCCCACAAGCTGGAGGCCCGTTGTTGGCACGGGAGGATCCGGCGGATGAGCATGACCTGGACTACGTTGACGAGCTTGATCTTCTTGTTCACAAGGTTTTGGACGCAGGTTTGGAGTCCAGTCAGCTCTTCCAAATTACCGCATGTCAGGCCCTTCTCTTTCCAGGAGGTGAGCCGTGTGGGGATGCCAGATCGGAACTCGGGGGCCGCTGCCCATTCAGGGTCACGCGGCTCGGTGATGTAGGACCACCCCGATTGCCACCCTTTGATGGTTTCCACGAAGGAGCCCTCGAGCCATGTAATGTTGGGCATCTTGCCCACCATGGTGCCTCCACACTCCGCCTGCTGGCCCCCCACTACCTTCGGCTTGACATTGAAGGTCTTCAGCCATAAGCCGAAGTGGGGCTTGATGCGGAGGAAGGCCTCGCACACAACGATGAACGCCAAGATGTTGAGGACGAAATTCGGGGCCAGATCGTGGAAATCCAGGCCGTAGTAGAACATGAGCCCCCGGACAAATGGGTGAAGTGGAAAACCTAGTCCGCGGAGGAAGTGGGTGAGAAACACCACCCTCTCATGGGGCCCGGGGGTGGGGATGAGATGCCCCTTGTCGGGGAGCCGATGCGCGATGTCGCTGGACAAATATCCGGCCTTCCGCAGCCTCTTGATGTGCCCCTCCGTGACGGAGGAGGCCATCCACTTGCCTCCCGCTCCGGACATGGTTGGGGAAGGTTGAGGCGAGATGTGCGGACTTGGGCGCTGGAGCTCGAGTGCGCGGAAATGGATAAGCAAAGGAGGAAGAAGGTGTAGGTAAAAAGGTGGATCCTTATCCCCTTATATGGACGGATGAAACTATGCGTCCCCACCAGGCTGGTAAAACTCGCTTATCTCCCAAGCGCTGTAATCAAAGGCGCGGTTGGGTTACCCATGCCCGTATTGATGAGAATCCCGGAATAATGGGACACGATCTCTGCTTTGACAAGACGTGCCAAGGAAACTGCCTCGCTAAACGCGCTGAGGTGGAACAGTAAAAACGATTTGAATAAAGGCTTGGCCGTGGTGTGGTGTCACGCCACGGAATACGCAGCAGATTGAATTTGTGTAAATATTATTCTCTCTACGGTGGTATGTGGAACTTATTTTGCAGAGCCGGACACTATCCTTGTGTTCAAAATGTTCTATGAAGTATTCGGAGGAGGAACCCGCCTTGCAATGCCGAAGACAATATGCGCACCGGACTCGTCGTCATTGAAGCCTGGTTCAGGGGCTACTGAGGGAGTCCCGGACTAGGGGGTGTCTGGATAGCCGAACTATCATCTTCGGTCGGACTCCTGGACTATGAAGATACAAGATTGAAGACTCCGTCCCGTGTCCGGATGGGACTTTCCTTGGCGTGGAAGGCAAGCTTGGCGATACAGATATGTAGATCTCCTACCATTGTAACCGACTCTGTGTAACCCTAACCCTCTTCAGTGCCTATATAAACCGGAGGGTTTTAGTCCGTAGGACGAACAACAATCATACCATAGGCTAGCTTCTAGGGTTTAGCCTCTCTAATCTCGTGGTAGATCTACTCTTGTACTACCCATATCATCAATATCAATCAAGCAGGAGTAGGGTTTTACCTCCATCGAGAGGGCCCGAACCTGGGTAAAAACATCGTGTCCCTTGTCTCCTGTTACCATCCGCCTAGACGCACAGTTCGGGACCCCCTATCCGAGATCCACCGGTTTTGACACCGACAATGCTGGTGTGACTATCGGAGGCGGGGAAGCAGATCCGAGGCCTCTGGAAACGGCGCCGAGGGTACTGCTCCGCTGTGATGGACGGTTCCGTCATTGGAGCAGCTCCGCTAAGGTGTACGGCGACGAGGCTAAAGCATGACAAGACAGACAACTTTAATCTGAAGTGGGACCCTAATATCATCTGCAATAGATGATGTAAAATACATCACCAAAAAGTGCTAGATGTAAAACGCATCAGCCGCGCCACGGCCGCTCCGACAGATGCTGTAAGTACTGTTCACTCTAAACTTAACTGAAGAAAATGAACTTCACAGTCGAAACTGAATTTTATTGTCGAAACTGATTGAACTAGTAACAGAGCATTGCAATAGATGTTTAGGGTGTTCGAGCACTAGTAGCAGAGAAGCAGTGATCTATATCAGCAGACGCTCAAGCAGGGAACGCACTAGCAGAGAGCAAGTCGTGCAGTAGCACCGCGAGCGAGTGCTAAAGCAGCAACTCCTGTAGTAGCCGGAGGTCATGCAACAGCAATAGCAGCGCAAGCGAGAGCAAGAGCAGAGCAGCAGCATGAACGAAAGCAGGAGCAGTGCAGCAGCGCGACCGACAGCAAGAACAGAGCCGCAGCGCGAGCGAGAGCCGGAGCAGCTGCAGCTAGTGCTGTTGTGGAAGTCGCCGCCGAGGAAGCAACGACATGGGGGAGAGACGCCGTGGATGATGTGGCCAGCGATGGCGCCGTCGATGGAGACGCCATGTCTGCTCGGTATCGAGCACCGGCAGCCCCGTGAGATCTAATAAAAGATAAAATGCAGCAGTGAGTGCAGAACCTCCTTGGTGGCGTCGAGTTGGCCTCGGCTTCATCGGAGGAATTGGTGAGGGTGTTGCGGTTCCTGTGGGGCAGGTCAAGACGGCGCTGTGGGGATTGAGGTGGCGCGATAGACGAGGCGAACATCGGGGCAGCTCCTTGGAGGTGGAGGACGGGGCGGCTGATCTAGCGGGATGGATATCGACAACAGATCCTCATCCGGTGCGGTGGATGAGGGACGGCGAGCTATTGCGGTGGACGACATAGTCGGGAAAGAGTCTCCGGCTGGGCGGCGGTCGAGAGGCCGACGGAGGAGTGTGGGGTTTTGCGGGTTTTGGCGGCCTCGATGTACGAATGGGGGGAGGGAGGGTGGGGGGCAAAGGGGGAGGGGGAGCCAAGCTTAGGGACACGCTTGTCCGAAATGTAGGGTAAGTTACCAGCATACCCCCACTGGTTTTTACACCGCAACGTGGAGCTTCTTTTCCGGCTGAGGGGTAGAAGGGGGATTTCGCGTGTCTGGGCTGCGGGAGCGATTTTGGATGAGGAGGGAGTTCTCGCGCGCGTCCAAATTTCGGGATAACAAGGCACAGTGCGGGTTGAAGAAGCGGGAGTTTCAAAGCAGGTGAGACAAAAGATACTCGAGCTTGAAAATTTTGGGATAACAAGGTGCGGATTCCTTGTTCGGCAGAACAAACTTAACGTGTAAAAAAAATCATACAAGACACAAGAGAGTCACGTCCCCTTTTACTATATTGCTATAGATGCCATTGAAAAAACTACAAGAAAAATGTAAAAAAATCGGGAGAACATGATTACCCTGCACAGTACCAAATCGATTCGCACTTCCCTCAACAACAACAAAAAACAAATCAATTCGCACCAAAAAAAGAGTAATGTCCCTTTTTATATGATTACAGATGCCATGATCTCGAATTTCAATTTTTGAATCCACGTTATGTTGAATTCGAATATATCATTAGGTGACCTTGCGGTTTATAATTGATGTAATCATACATTTTGATCTTCCATCATATATGAACATTTTACTCCACCATGTGAACATATATATTGTCGTCTACCATATGGACTAAATTTGAATCAATTTTCCTTATTTGAATACAATTTTTGTCAAGCTATACAATAATTTAAATATTATCTTGATAACAAAAAGACATGCATATAGCAGTAATCATATTTCACTATGAACTACATGTACCATACGCTCTCCAATTCAAATATCTGTATCCATCTTATGTTGAATTCAAATCATAGTACATTATTGGTCTAGGTAGCGAGATGTTCGGGATAATCTAAACCCTATTTTCATACGTATAATTTTTGGCTGAATTGGGACAAGTTTTGGTATAAGCCTCTTGCAAAACCGGAGATTCTCTCAACAAGTCTCGTGGTTCCGAGAGGGAACGTGTCACCTTTGTGTGCGAAATGATATACGCTCCCTCCCCTTGATTTTATTTACAGAGGCAACATAGAACTATATGAGTTCCCTATTAAATTTTGGAATTATTTCGGGTTCATTTGGCCTTTTTATACATTAATTGAGTTTTTGGACTTTTAATGTGCATAATGTAAATATGAATTGCATGCACATGCTCCGGTGCACCAAAGTGGGTTGAAAAATCACATGTGTGTCCTTGGTTGAATTTCTAGGTCCCATGGAAGAAATGAGAATGAAATTCAAACATCTGGGCGTCATGACTCTGCCGAGAACATCGAGAAACTTAGATTTTAATTTCATGTAATGAAACTTGGCATGGTGTCATGTCATGGCACTAACATGTTGTGGTAAAAAATTGGGCCGATTTGGAAGCTCGTGGTTCTAAGAGGGAATGTGCCACCCCCGCCCTTGAGTTTCTTAACAAAGGCAACATAGAACTACATTAGTGCCATGTTAAATTTTGGAATTATTCCGGGTTCGTTTGTCGTTTTTTATACATTAATTGAGTTTTTGGTCATTTAATGTGCATAAGTCAAATTTGAACTACAAGCACATGCTCTCGTGCACCAAAGTTGGTTGAAAAATCACATTTGTGTCCTCGGGTGAATTTCTAGGTCCCATGCAAGAAATGAGAATAAAATTAAAACATCTGGGCATCGTGGCTCGGCCGAGAACATTGAGAAACTTGGTTTTAAAATTCTTGTAAATCCAAAACACGTCTGAAAATCATGAAACTTGGTATGGATGTCAAGTCATGGTACTACCATGTTGTGGTAAAAAAATGGCCGAATAGGAACAGATTTTGGTATAAGCTTCTTGCAAACCGAAGCTGTTGGAAATATGCCCTAGAGGCAATAATAAATTGATTATTATTATATTTCCTTGTTCATGATAATCGTTTATTATCCATGCTAGAATTGTATTGATAGGAAACTCAGATACATGTGTGGATACATAGACAACACCATGTCCCTAGTAAGCCTCTAGTTGACTAGCTCATTAATCAATAGATGGTTATGGTTTCCTGACCATGGACATTGGATGTCGTTGATAACGGGATCACATCATTAGGAGAATGATGTGATGGACAAGACCCAATCCTAAGCCTAGCACAAGATCATGTAGTTCGTATGCTAAAGCTTTTCTAATGTCAAGTATCATTTCCTTAGACCATGAGATTGTGCAACTCCCGGATACCGTAGGAGTGCTTTGGGTGTGCCAAACGTCACAACGTAACTGGGTGGCTATAAAGGTACACTACGGGCATCTCTAAAAGTGTCTGTTGGGTTGGCACGAATCGAGATTGGGATTTTGTCACTCCGTGTAAACGGAGAGGTATCTCTGGGCCCACTCGGTAGGACATCATCATAATGTGCACAATGTGACCAAGGGGTTGATCACGAGATGATGTGTTACGGAACGAGTAAAGAGACTTGCCGGTAACGAGATTGAACAAGGTATCGGTATACCAACGATCGAATCTCGGGCAAGTACCATACCGCTAGACAAAGGGAATTATATACGGGATTGATTGAGTCCTTGACATCGTGGTTCATCCGATGAGATCATCGTGGAACATGTGGGAGCCAACATGGGTATCCAGATCCCGCTGTTGGTTATTGACCGGAGAACATCTCGGTCATGACTACATGTCTCCCGAACCCGTAGGGTCTACACACTTAAGGTTCGATGACGCTAGGGTTATAAAGGAAGCTTGTATGTGGTTACCGAATGTTGTTCGGAGTCCCGGATGAGATCCCGGACGTCACGAGGAGTTCCGGAATGGTCCGGAGGTAAAGATTTATATATAGGAAGTCCTGTTTCGGCCATCGGGACAAGTTTCGGGGTCATCGGTATTGTACCGGGACCACCGGAAGGGTCCCGGGGGCCCACCGGGTGGGGCCACCTGCCCCGGGGGGCCACATGGGCTGTAGGGGGTGCGCCTTGTCCTACATGGGCCAAGGGAACCAGCCCCAAGAGGCCCATGCACCTAAGGAACCCTAGAGGGAAGAGTCCTCAAGGGGGATGGCACCTCCGAGGTGCCTTGGGGAGGATGGACTCCTCCCCCCCCTCTTGGCCGCACCCTTTGCTTGGAGTAGGGGGCAAGGCTGCGCCTCCCCCTTCTCCCCTGCCCCTATATATAGTGGAGGGGAGGGAGGGCATCCACACCTGAGCCCTTGGCGCCTCCCTCCCTCCCGTGACACCTCCTCCTCTCCCGTAGGTGCTTGGCGAAGCCCTGCAGGATTGCCACGCTCCTCCATCACCACCACGCCGTTGTGCTGCTGCTGGATGGAGTCTTCCTCAACCTCTCCCTCTCTCCTTGCTGGATCAAGGCGTGGGAGACATCGTCGAGCTGTATGTGTGTTGAATGCGGAGGTGCCGTCCGTTCGGCACTAGGATCATCGGTGATCTGAATCACGACGAGTACGACTCCATCAACCCCGTTCACTTGAACGCTTCCGCTTAGCGATCTACAAGGGTATGTAGATGCACTCTCCTTTCTACTCGTTGCTGGTCTCTCCATAGATAGATCTTGGTGATTCGTAGGAAATTTTTTGAATTTCTGCTACGTTACCCAACAGTGGCATCATGAGCTAGGTCTATTGCGTAGATTCTTTGCACGAGTAGAACACAAAGTAGTTGTGGGCGTCGATATTGTTCAATATGCTTGCCGTTACTAGTCTTATCTTGATTCGGCGGCATCGTGGGATGAAGCGGCCCGGACCAACCTTACACGTACGCTTACGTGAGACCGGTTCCACCGACAAACATGCACTAGTTGCATAAGGTGGCTGGCGGGTGTCTGTCTCTCCCACTTTAGTCGGATCGGATTCGATGAAAAGGGTCCTTATGAAGGGTAAATAGCAATTGGCATATCACGTTGTGGTTCATGTGTAGGTAAGAAACGTTCTTGCTAGAAACCCATAGCAGCCACGTAAAACATGCAAACAACAATTAGAGGACGTCTAACTTGTTTTTGCAGGGTATGCTATGTGATGTGATATGGCCAAAGGATGTGATGAATGATATATGTGATGTATGAGATTGATCATGTTCTTGTAATAGGAATCACGACTTGCATGTCGATGAGTATGACAACCGGCAGGAGCCATAGGAGTTGTCTTTATTTATTTGTGACCTGCGTGTCAACTTAAACGTCATGTAATTACTTTACTTTATTGCTAACCGTTAGCCATAGTAGTAGAAGTAATAGTTGGCGAGGCAACTTCATGAAGACACGATGATGGAGATCATGATGATGGAGATCATGGTGTCATGCCGGTGACGACGATGATCATGGAGCCCCGAAGATGGAGATCAAAAGGAGCAAAGTGATGATGGCCATATCATGTCACTATTTGATTGCATGTGATGTTTATCATGTTTATACATCTTATTTGCTTAGAACGACGGTAGTAAATAAGATGATCCCTTACAACAATTTCAAGAAGTGTTCTCCCCTAACTGTGCACCGTTGCGACAGTTCGCTGTTTCAAAACATCACGTGATGATCGGGTGTTTTATTCAGACGTTCAAATACAACGGGTGTTGACGAGCCTAGCATGTACAGACATGGCCTCGGAACACACGTGAAACACTTAGGGTTAACTTGACGAGCCTAGCATGTACAGACATGGCCTCGGAACACGGAGACCGAAAGGTCGAGCATGAGTCGTATAGAAGATACGATCAACATGAAGATGTTCACCGATGATGACTAGTCCGTCTCACGTGATGATCAGACACGGCCTAGTTTGACTCGGATCATGTAATCACTTAGATGACTAGAGGGATGTCTATCTGAGTGGGAGTTCATAAGATGAACTTAATTATCCTGAACATAGTCAAAAGGATTTTGCAAATTATGTCGTAGCTCACGCTATAGTCCTACTGTTTAGATATGTTCCTAGAGAAAAATTAGTTGAAAGTTGATAGTAGCAATTATGCGGACTAGGTCCGTAAACTGAGGATTGTCCTCATTGCTTCATAGAAGGCTTATGTCTTTAATGCACCGCTCAGTGTGCTGAACCTCGAACGTTTTCTGTGGTTGTTGCGAACATCTGACATACACGTTTTGATAACTACGTGATAGTTCAGTTAAACGGTTTAGAGTTGAGGCACCAAAGACGTTTTTGAAACATCACGAAACATATGAGATGTTTTGAGGGCTGAAATTGGGATTTCAGGCTCGTGCCCATGTCAAGAGGTATAAGACCTCCGATGACTTTCTTAACCTGCAAACTAAGGAGAAAAGCTCAATTGTTGAGCTTGTGCTCAGATTGTCTGAGTACAACAATCATTTGAATCGAGTGGGAGTTGATCTTCCAGATAAGACAGTGATGGTTCTCCAAAGTCATTGCCACCAAGCTGTTAGAGCTTCGTGATGAACTATAACATATCAGGGATAGATATGATGATCCTTGAGGTATTCGCGATGTTTGACACCGCGAAAGTAGAAATCAAGAAGGAGCATCAATTGTTGATGGTTGGTGAAACCACTAGTTTCAAGAAGGGCAAGGGCAAGAAGGGATACTTCATGAAACGGCAAATCAGCTGCTGCTCTAGCGAAGAAACCCAAGGTAAAACCCAAACCCGAGACTAAGTGCTTCTGTAATAAGGGGAACAACCACTAGAGCAGAATTACCCTAGATACTTGGTATATAAGAAGGCTGGCAAGGTCGATAGAAGTATATTGGATATACATTGTGTTAATGTGTACTTTGCTAGTACTCCTAGTAGCACCAGGGTATTAGATACCGGTTCGGTTGCTAAGTGTTAGTAACTCGAAACAAAAGGCTACGGAATAAACGGAGACTAGCTAAAGGTGAGCTGACGATATGTGTTGGAAGTTTTTCCAAGCTTGATATGATCAAGCATCGCACGCTCCCTCTACCAAAGAGATTGGTGTTAAACCTAAATAATTGTTATTTGGTGTTTGCGTTGAGCATAGACATGATTGGATTACGTCTATCGCAATACGGTTATTCATTTAAGGAGAATAATGGTTACTCTGTTTATTTGAATAATACCTTCAATGGTCTTACACCTAAAATGAATGGTTTATTAAATCTCGATCGTAGTGATACACATGTTCATGCCAAAAGATAGTAATGATAGTACCACCTACTTGTGGCACTGCCACGTAAGTCATATCGGTATAATATGCATGAAGAAACTCCATGCAAATGGACCGTTTTGACTCACTTGATTTTGAATCACTTGGGACATGCAAATCATACCACATGGGCAAGATGACTGAAAAGCCTCGTTTTCAGTAAGATGGAACAAGATAGCAACTTGTTGGAAGTAACACATTTTGATGTGTACAGTCCAATGAGTGCTGAGGCATGCAGTGAATATCGTTATGTTCTTACTTCACAGATGATTCGAGTAGATGTTGAGTATATTTACTTGATGAATCACGAGTCTGAATTATTGAAAGGTTCAAGTAATTTCAGGGTGAAGTTGAAAGATCGTCGTGACAAGAGGATAAAATATCTATGATATGATCATAGAGATGAATATCTGAATTACGAGTTTGGCACATAATTGAGACATTGTGGAAATAGTTTTACAACTAATACAGCCTGGAACACCATAGTGTGATGGTGTGTCTGAACATCATAACTGCACCCTATTGGATATGGTGCGTACCATGATGTCTCTTATCGAATTACCACTATCGATCATGGGTTAGGCATTAAAAACAACCACATTCACTTTAAATAGGGCACCACGTAATTCCGTTGAAATGACACCGTATGAATTATGGTTTAGAGAAACCTAAGCTGTCATTTCTTAAAAGTTTGGGGCTGCGACGCTTATGTGAAAAAGTTTCAGGATTAAGCTCGAACCCAAAGCGGATAAAGTACATCTTCATAGGACACCCAAAACAGTTGGGTATACCTCCTAATTCAGACCCGAAAGCAATATGAATTGTTTCTAGAATTGGGTCCTTTCTCGAGGAAAGGTTTCTCTCGAAAGAATTGAGTGGGAGGATGGTGGAGACTTGATGAGGTTATTGAACCGTCACTTCAACAAGTGTGTAGCAGGGCACAGGAAGTTGTTCCTGTGGCACGTACACCAACTGAAGTGGAAGCTTATGATAGTGATCATGAAACTTCGGATCGAGTCACTACCAAACCTCGTGGGATGACAAGGATGCGTACTACTTCAGAGTGGTACGTAATCCTGTCTTGGAAGTCATGTTGCTAGACAACAATGAACCTACGAGCTATGGAGAAACGATGGTGGGCCCGGATTCCGATAAATGGCTCAAGGCCATAAAACCCGAGAGAGGATCCATGTATGAAAACAAAGTGTAGACTTTGGAAGAACTACTTGATGGTCGTAAGGCTGTTAGGTACATATGGATTTTGAAAGGAAGACAGACAATGATGGTAAGTGTCACCATTGAGAAAGCTCGACTTGTCGTTAAGATGTTTTTTGACAAGTTCAAGGAGTTGACTACGATGAGACTTTCTCACTCATAGCGATGCTAAGAGTCTGTTGGAATTATATTAGCAATTACTGCATTATTTATGAAATCTTGCAGATAGGATGTCAAAACATTGTTTCCTCGACGATTCTTGAGGAAAGGTTGTATGTGATACAACCGGAAGTTTTTGTCCATCCCGAAATATGCTAATAAGTATGCAAAGCTCCAGCAATCCTTCTGAGGACTAGAGTGAGCATCTCGGAGTTGGAATGTATGCTTTGATGATGATCAAAGATTTTGGGTGTATACAAAGTTTATGAGAAACTTGTATTTCCAAAGAAGTGAGTGGGAGCACTATAGAATTTCTGATGAGTATATGTTGTTGACATATTAATGATCAGAAATGACGTAGAATTTCTGGAAAGCATATAGGGTTATTTGGAAAGTGTTTTTCAATGGAAAACCTGGATTAAGCTACTTGAACATTGAGCATCAAGATCTATAAGGATAGATCAAAACGCTTAATAGTACTTTCAAATGAGCACATGCCTTGACGTGATCTTGAAGGTGTTCAAGATGGATCAGTCAAAGAAGGAGTTCTTGCCTGAGTTGTAAGGTATGAAGTTAAGACTTAAAGCTCGACCATGGCAGAATAG